>NW_028317862.1:7767500-8075000 GCF_062004578.1 Staurois parvus
TGCTTTGCATATCATGAGTCTATCTCATATATTAGTTTCACCTTTTAAGTTGCATTACTGAAATAAATGAACTTTTGCATGATATTCTATTTTTTCGAGTTTCACCTGTACATGTTAAAATCTGCATTTTTTTGCCAAATTGCTTAGAACCCCCAAAACATTATATATGTTTTGAAAACAGAGGCCCTGTAGAATAAAATGGTGGTTGTTGCATTTTTTTATGTCACATAATATTTGCACAGCCATTTTTAAAATGCAAAAATATTATTACACTGAGTAGATAGATACCAAATATGTTGTGCTTTAAAATTGCACATGCCTGTGGAATGGCAACAAGTTACAGTGCATTAAATTATTCATAGGTAACTCTTTAAAAGCTTTTACAGGTTACCAGCTTAGAGTTAAGCAGGAGGTCTTGTGTTAGAATTATTGCTCTCACTCTGCTGCTCGCAATGAAAATTCACATGTGTGGTGCGATCCCTGTTTACATATGTGTGTGAGACATACATATGCATTTGTATTTGTGTGTCAGCATGGGGATCAGGGATGCTTTAAAATGTTTAAGAAATGCTATTACTTATTTTATTTACTTTTTTTTTACACTGTCTCTTCAAATTTTTGGGATAAACTTTATTGATAAGGGATGAACAACATCTGACATGTTCGCATGGGCAGCTACAGGTACTCTTTACTGAGAAATCTGGGGTATAATACCCCCGATCTCTCCTCTGCCCTCAAAATGATCAAATCATCAAAAATGATCAAACTGAAATCGGTTTCATCAAGTGCTTTACAAGATGGTCATAACAAACTGAAACCCAAGGGAACAAAATCCCTGTCACTTCCTGTTTTATTCATCATAGAGGAAGGGAGGGTACAAATGTACCTTCTTCTCTGTTCAGCGAGCCACACAGAGAACAGTGGGTGAGGATGGGGCCCTTTCACGCTGTGTAGAAGTGATTGGGTAGCTGTAGAGCAGCACAGATTACTTCTACAGAAAAGCCCATCGCTGGCTGAAAATTTTGATACCAGGATTATGGCTACATCTACTTCAACCCAAGGACATATGGGTACTTCCTACGGGTGTGAAATGGTTAAAGTACCAAGTATTTCACATTGCTATGGTTCCAAAGTGGAACTGTTGGAAACTAAGGGTAATTTAGTATAAGAGATGGAGCATGAAATTGGGTGAACCTGTTGTTTTGTTCTGCATTGGCTGAGTAGACACTTGCTTTAAATTGAAGCACAACATGCAAATGTCTCACTGTATTGGTTAACAATACAGTATACAACTAAATCTTCTTTGTGTGAAAGCCTATAAGGTATACTCCGGTCCCTTCACACATGCAGCACTGTATGGAAGCAAGAAACCGCTGACAATGAATTGAGATTCAGGTGTAAGCAGTAGTTTTTCACCTGGTTGCAGTAGTCAACCCAAGCCAAGGAATAAGATAACCAGGTTTACCACTGTCCCATCTCAACACCACTGAACTGTTGTCTCTTTAGCCAACATATCTGGATCTTTCCATTGTTAGGGCCTGCTCATCTACACTTGGAACATTAGAGTGTACAGAAAGGCTCATAATGAGAAATCCTTTTTGCAAATAGAACATACATATACAGTACAATTATTGTTTCACTTCACTAAATTAATGATATCTGACCAGTTGTCAGGGCTTACTGCAATTCACACTCTGTCAATGCCCTTTGCACTGCTATAGGGAATAAGACTCTATACTTGGTTAACAAGCCCTTATAGAGTACAGAACCTGGTAAATGATTTAATTAGGTTGGTAGACAAGTAGCAGTAGAGAAAAAGTATGTTGAGGATTTATGGATTTAAGCAATCTACCAATAGCAATGCTATTGCTCTTAAAGTGAACCTAGAAAAAGACATACTTTTGCATGTTAGCTGCATGCATGTTAAGTAATGTGTAATGCTTACTTTTTATTACCTCTCACAGGTTAGAGTACCCCCCTTAACAATGCTTCCATCTATGTTTCTTGTTTAAAGGATGGCACTATTTTTGCTCAGTAATCATTCAGGGTCAAAATGTATTTCCTGGAATGGGATGCTGGCTCAGAGATGTCATCTCTTCATTACAAATGCCCCTGCTGCATCCTTTTACCTTGTTACTAGATACAAGGTTACAAAGTGATAGCAATAATGACTCAGAAAATGCTTCCTCATGCATGCAGCAAATTTATGACATCATTACAACCTAGGCAAAGCCATGTTACTGGAACCTAAGAATTTCTTTTTATACATTGTTAAGCATTTTTTAAATATTATACTGTTGCTGTATATTGTGATAAGTCTGGAATTTGACAGAAGAGAGTGAACAGAAGATAGACGATAGAAAAAACTTCTACCTGTAATGCATTTTTTTTACAGTAAAATATATGTTTCCTTGAAAAATTTGAAACCCTTCTTCCATGCACATGTTCTATTAAAACAGTACATGTAGGCAGGGCCCTGGATAAGGGGTTACCACCTGTCCTCCTGTGCGGGGCCCAGGCCCGGGCGAATAGGATGTGGTCAGGAGGGAGATCAGCACAGCGGGGGGGGGGGGGATATTACATCCGGCTAAGAGCTGGCTTCTTCTCTCCTGCTGGCTTTCAGTTGTAGTAGAGAGAGCCATACAGGGGATCGGTTCCACTAATTGCCCAACCCCCCCGCTACACCCATCACCCTCCCTGTGCACAATACATTTCTCATGCTGCCTAGGCCCCTCACCCTTTCAATGCTGCTGGTTTCCGTCCACTCCTTCCCAACAGCACTGCAATGCGCTTCAAGCTGCAATAGGATCCTTCAGGATGGAGAATGAAGGAAGGGTCCAGTAAGTATGTCACGATTACCAGCCCCTTCCTTTCCTGAATGAACCCAACGAGTTATCGGTACCCATCGCTCACTGTGTTCATTCATAACTGAAGCATAGTAAACTGGGGGTTTACAGAAGCAATACAGAAGCGTTAATTAATTACATTTTAGAGTAAAGGCATACATACATTGTGTCATCCTTTATTCTGAACACAGTTGTAAAATGTATCACTTAAGCCTTGTAGGCTTATAAAAGGGAAGTGTAACATGGAATTACTATATCTAACGTCATAGCAACAGATTAAATATTTGTGTCTCCTGACTTTAGTAATGTAGGCATCATAATGAAAGTTGTGGGTTAGTATACAATTTTTAACTACTTTAGTAAAGCACAACTACTGGCTAAAAAAGACTATGTTTGAATAGATTTAAGAGGGTTAGCATCTCTGTCAGGTTTTCTCTCAGGAGTCCCTGTTGAGTGCCCCCCCCCTTACTTCTTACTGGTGACCACACAGTAAGTGAGGGTAATTTCTCCAATATGGACATACCAATAAAAATGCCCTTCCATAATTTGTCTTAAATTTTAAAAAATGTGTTTGTGTTTTTATGACCAATTCCTTTAAACAACAAACTGGCTCAAGTGACAGCACTATTCTCTCAGTATAACCTGGGTAGTCTAAAAACCCTGAATAAAGAAAAGTTATTATTTGAGTTGAATTAAAGGATAAGTTCACCTTTCTAAAAAAAAATAATAAATGCACATCTTTCTGCAGGTACAAAATGTGCATTTACAAATTTTTTAGGAGCCTGTAAAGCATTGCACCCATGATTAGCAGATCCAGTGTGCAATGCAGGGCTCCTGAAGACTTTGTGTATGAATGGTGTGGCAGTGTGCGCTGTGTTCTTTTCAAACAGTGGGTGCAGGCAGAAGATCCCAGGCCAGCTGTCACAAGGATGGAGAGGATCGGAGAGAGGCTGAAGGACATGTTTTACATGTTTCATCCTAAAAATGGGTAGAACATATCCGTATAGGTGGACTTAGCCTTTAAAGGAAAGCTGTCATGAGAAAGTTTAACAATTTCTGATTTTTTTCTGACATACATTTATTGCATCCTACAGCATCCTTGTTTTGGGTATGCAAATCAGAAGCCAGAGACTGCCAGGCAACATATAGAAAAAGGTTGGCAATTGTGGCCCCATATTTCTCTCATGACAGGTATATTTTGAAACTTGCCCTTAAAATGAGACATCAGCACCAGCATTTTTCTTACTACTCTTTTATACAAAACCATTGATATGTTTTTACAATTCAGAATCAGAATCAGAAAATATATTGTCATTTTACAATAACGATCATAAAATGAAACACAGTTGTAACTCCCTCACATTAACCTCCCTCAGTTCTAGCTTCTATACCTACAAAGTACTAGAAATAATTTTTTTAGGATACTTTATTTATATTTATGTTAGTTTTGTATTCAATTGTTATGTAAAAATGTGCCTTTGTTATAAAAAAAAGAATACGCTTAAAATAAAACCTTGACATTTCTGTAGTCCTTAAAATGTTAAATGCTAAAGTTCTCGTGTAACTTCACTGCGTGGATAATTTAGCTGCAGCATTTAATTTTACACTTATTTTGTACCATCTCTTTATTTTGCTAGAAGCTCAGAACATTCTTTTGGCTTTCAGTACATTTTTACCATCTTGTACTCCTAGATCAGCCAAGCGGCTGAATTTTCTAACTTTCCATCTTGTAAGACAAAACCACCTGGTAGTTCTCTTTCCTGCTTTGCATCACTACAAATGTATCATCTTATTCAGACATTGATGTAATAAAATGCTCTCTCAGTCTCAACCCTGGCAATTCTTTGTGAGCTTAATTCACTTTCAAGTGTAGTGCTATTGCGCCATGCATTGCTTAATTAACGCCATGCTAGAGATGGTCTTTGATAAATAATGCAAAGTCATTTTAAAAATCTGTGGATCCTTTTAATTGTTGTGCACTTTTCTTGTACTGAATATTAATACATCTCTAAAATGATTGCTGAATAAAAATATTATCGGTGCAATGAAGCCTCTATAACAAGGTGAAAAGGTAAGCACTTGAATAGCATTGAAAAGAAGATTGGCATGTATTTATCTCTAATGTACTTAATCAAGATCTACAAGCAAACCATGCATGGTGATAGAAGATGCTTAATCTTTTATTATTACATAAATTTTAATAGCAAGTTTTGGTAATCAGTAGCTTAGAAGTACCTATTAGAAGTGAATAAATGCAAGCGCAAAGCAAGAGGGTAGCCTTTTTCTGTTCTTTTATACATTTCTACAATTCTAAGGAACTCATCAGTGGCAGAGAAACTAGCGTACGGTCTTCCTTGGCTCATATATATGTATATTATCTTCACCTACTGTGGCATATCAACTGCCAAGCTTGTTATCTGGCTCTAGCCTCCCATTAGCAGAATCCCTGGTGGAAAGCCGTTTCTCTACATTATATTGTAATGCTCTTGTTAATGATAAATTGATGAAGAGCTGCTTTTTTAGATTAGGTGAGTGGTCCTTTGATAATGGGGTTGGACTCAAGCCAGGGGTTTTATTCAACTTTGCCTGGAGGGTGAGAACTAACTAAAATATTCCTTTCTTGCATTCACTTAGAAAGTGAGACAGTCAAAGAATTTGTGCTTCACCTTTTTAGATGAGAAAATTAAAAGTCTATTCGGCAAAGTCTTGCATTTTGTTTCCACTTGTCTTTTTTTTTCTTTTTAAGGTGGCATGTAATTAATTAAAAATGGATGTTATTTACATTATACTTTAATTAAATTGACTTTTTTCAGTATTGTCATTGACAGATAAAAATGGTGTTAAATGCTGGTTGGAATTCATTGAGCAGGAAATGCAAAGCTATTAAGCATTGAAATTATTATTTTAATGTAACTTAACTTGTAAAGAATGATTATGCAGAAGGATTTTATAAGAAAATGCAGCACCCAGTGTGAACAGGCAGCCTTGAGTCAAATATATTTTCGTAATGCATTTTTTTCTACTAATATTTTTTTTACACACTACTTCAGCTGAATCACAGAGGCTATGACTTTTTTAGCCTTGAAACTTCTGCTTAAGCAAGAACACTGAAATGAAATGTGGCTTGATAGGATATTACGTATTGTTAGATCCTACATAAACTGTGATTTGTTCTTGTGTGGGGAACACTTAATTAACCTATAAATTTGACTCATATTTTAGCAATCAGTATAAACATTTCTTTTTTTTTATCCTTATGCTGATATATACATGTTTACATCCCTTGCATTTGTAATGCTTGTTAAAGGCAGTGCATCCAAAGTAACAATGGACAGCTAAAACATTACATGTAGAATTGGACTTTGCAGTAAATCCATTAGGTTCATTCTGAGCTGAAGTTTACCTGAAAGGGACAATTTGCTTCAATGGTGAACCCAGTTCAGTCAGTAAACATGTAAAGTAATCCAAAGGCAGTACAGCCACAGTGCTGCCACAACAGGAACATTGCCGATATGACATTACTACAGTGTTAATTAAATATTACACTTTCATATTAGAATAGTAGCTAATGTGGAAGGATACTATTATCTTATTTAGCCACAAAAGTCAGTGAGATAGGAAAATGCCAGTTGGAGAGAGACTCTTACACCATAAAACGTTGGCATTAAAAGTGGGATCTCCATCAAATCCCACCAGGTGACTGAACTTTGGGGTGGACCACTTTGCAGTCTGCATTTAATAGAGATCTGGTAAGTGGTTATTTGGACTAATTTATCTACTAAATAATAACATCAAGGTGAATCAAATATTGGCCCAGTGGAGAAAATTATGGATCCACAAAAAATATTTAGTTATAGGTAGAGTTTGGTGGGTTAAATCTCCCCCCTTATAACTTCTGATAGTTTTAGGTAGAGTCTGATGGGTTAGATCACCCTCCTTATTTCTCTTGGTAGTTATTGATAGGATATGGTGGGCTAAATCGTCCTCCTTAAATCTCATAGTAGTTATAGGCAGAGTCTGATGGGGTGACTCCCAGCAGTAAGCAATGGTTGCTATGTTTCATCTTCTGTCTTCAGCAGGAGTGTCCTTAAGGGTCTCTTTTTTTCTCTGGCTGCACGCTTTGTAAAATAATGTAAAACTTAGGGAAGGAGAGACCACTCTTAACTGACTTGGTAGGTGTGCAGACCATAAGACTTAAGTAAACAATTTTCTCCGGAGTACCTAAGAGACAAAAAACATCAGTCAACAAGTGCTTCAAGCAGATCACTTAGTGCTATGAATCTCAGTAAGTACATTTCATTTATACTGGGTTTGGAAAGTAGAGCACCTGGTGTAGAGTTATTTGCTTTAAGGCCATTACAAAGGACAAAGAGCACTATTTACAACTGTAGGAAAAGGTTTAACATCCACACATGGAAAGGCTTCTACACAGTAAGAGCTGTGAAAATGAGGAATAGGCTTCCTCAACAACTAGTTCTGACCAGCTCAGTGGGTTGCACCAAATATAACTGGTTATTAACATTTATAGGTATTAATACCAGTGGAAAAGCTAGACTTTCTTTCACCCGGGACAAAAACTCAGTTTGGTGCTTCCCCCCTTCCCTGAAAGTCAGTAATTTTTATTCTTATTATTTCATTTTCGTTTAAATTTTTTTTTACAATTGTATTATTTCTTTAACATTATCTTTCCAATATTATTTTGTTGCATAAGTGTCCCCCCTTACATCAATGTCTCCCTTGCTTCAGAGTCCCCCATTGCTTTAGAATCCCCCTAACAACAGTGCCCCCCTTACATTAGTTTCCCTTTACATCAACTTCTCCTATTACTTTAGAATCCCCCTAACATCAGAGTTCCTCCTATCGTTAGAATCCCCTTTCACATCAGAGTCCCAACTTACATTAGTGTCTTCCCTCTATCAATGCCCCACCTTATATTAGTATCCTCCTTTACATCAGTGTCCCTCCTTACATTAGTGTTCCCCTTTACATCAGTTCCCCCCTTTATATCGATGTCCCCTCCTACATCAATTCCCCTTTACATCAGTGTCTTCCTTTACAATAGTGCCTTTCTTACATCAGAGTCACTCCTTACTTCAGAGCCCCTCCTTACATCAATTCTTCCTTTATATCAATGTCTCCTCTTACATCTATTCCACCATCATCAGTGTCCCCCTTACAAAAGTGCCTTCCTTGCATCAGAGTCCCCCCTTACATCAGTGTCCCCTCTTACTTCAAAGCCCCCCCTTAAATCAATTCCCCCCTTTATATTCATGTCCCCTCATATCAGTTCCCCATCTTACATCAGTGTCCCCCTCTTACATCAGTTCCCCCCTTTATATCAGTGTTCCCCCCTTTACATCAGTTCCCCCTTTTCATTAGTCTTCCCCCTTACATCAGTTTCTCCACTTACAATAGTGCTTTCCTTGCATTAGAGCTTCCCCCTTACATCAGAGCCCCCTTACATAAGTTTCCCTCCCTTACAACAATGGAGTCCTTTACATCAGAGTGTCCCCCTCTTAAATCAATTTGCCCCTCTCAGACACATCAGTGTGCCCCCTCTCCTTTTACCTCAGTGTGCCCCCACCCACTTTACATCAATGTTCCTGCCCTATCTTAATCAGCGTGAATGTAGCAGCACAGCCGGAGCTGGGAGACAGAGCAAGTGTAAATGTGGAAGTTGTGTCCTCCTTTGAGATATGGCCCAAACAAGTGATGTCATTGGTTGTTAGGACACCAGCGGTCCTAGAAACCAGGTACCAGGGGGGTGCAGAGTTTTAGAGCCCTAGGCAGTGCAGTTGTAGTAACACAGAACATATCTTTAAGCTGCACCTGCTCCTGACACTGTCAGCTGCTGTCTTCAAAGCACATTCCTCCATCCGGTCCTGCTTGCACAGGCTCCTATAAGCATTCTGGACACTTTGGGGTCCCTGGGAACAGACCATCAGCACTGCCTGACAGCCTACAGAGCCAACACAAGTAGCACGCACATGTCCTCCCTAGCACATCATAGCATGTGGCATCTGAGTTGCAGCTCCCCCATCCTACATCAGGCTCTCACCCCTATGCCTCTCCAGTGCTACTTAGGACAGATGACTGGAGCTTTTAACTGCCACCAGGAGCTGACAGGGGAAGGAAGGGGGGTGCATGTTCTCCTGCATACTCTGTATTTGCCCCACTCTCCTACCACCTCGCTCCCTCTCTGAGCAAATGCCAACATACAGGCACCCTTCACCCCAACTACTGTCCTCTCTCAGGCTTCCATTGATCCCTGGTGCATGGGGATGCCCAAGGGCCAGCCAACAGCACAGCAAAAAAACAAGGGGAGCCAAAGAAACAGCTAGCAAGAGAGAATACCTGATCTGGTTCTGTGTGATCAGGAGTGCTGCACTGACAAAAAGGAGAAGGGGGAGAGAGAACACAGTGGGCGTCTTCTACTGCCTTTCTCCTCCTTGCTCCCAGCTCTGGGCTGACAGGAGTAATGATGTTGCTCTCACTATTCCTGTAAGCGACGGCGCCCCTCTTAATGTGGCGCCAGGAGCACATGCCGCCCCTGCCCCCCCAGTTTCAGCCCCGAAAAACACCATAGATTTTTGATCCAGAGCATATCCAAATACCTTGTGGGGGACCAGGAAGAATATATTTTCCCCCACTGGAGCAATGCTTTATAGGTTTTTAGGGTCCTTAGGGTCAACTATTAGGGTGTTTTCTATTTTTGCTGTTGGTTGAACTAGATGGTCTTTTTTCAACCTGACTAACTATGTAACTATGGATGATAGAAGTCAGCAGAGCTTCACCCCATTCACTAAACTCTGGGGAAAATCCCCATGCAAAGTACAACTTCTTTGCAAAGTAAATAGCCTATTTGCCTTTAGTAAATCAATCCAGGTAACTGAAGTCACTGTTTGGTTGAGCATTATCTATGCGTTTCCTTAGATTTTTGTATCAAAGGATGTCGGGTGGTAAGGTGCTGGCAGGACCACCCACTGCTTGAATTTTAGCCAGCTTATCAGGCTAAAATTCGATCAGTGCATGGCCAGCTTTATTCTACCCTCTCCCTAGGATCACTTTGTTCAACAAAGTTTTCTGCCCTGTCACAAACTTAAAGGCAGCACTGTAGCTGATCTATATGAGACTGTAAGATGTTTACACTAGTAGCTTAGAAAGTAAAGGGCAGTAGCAGAAGGTTGACTTTTTTTTTTTTGTTTACAAACGATTTTATTGTACAAGTGTAGACAGTAGAACAACAGCACATTTTAAAAGTGATATTGTCAGCAAAAACAAGGCACTTTTGAAAAGTACAATACATAAAGGTATATTAACATAACAAAGAAGATAAGAAAAAAAAGAGGAAGTTACAAGTGCATGAAGTACGTAAACGACAAAATAGGTTAGGTGATACACCTGTCAATAGTACATGCCAGCCAACTTTTACTGGGGATGTTATTAAGCATGTAATAAGTGTCTGCAATCTCTCCATGACTCCCATTTTTTATCGTATAAGTGCAGCTTATCCAGTAGGGTATAATGAATGCGTTCCATAAGCATTACAGTGTCAATTCTGTGTAAAACGGAGTCTAAGGGAACAACATTGGACCTCCAATGTAGGGCAATAGACCATAAAGTGGCAATACATAATGTGTGTATCAATCTCAGATTGGCGTCAGAGACCCCTGGGATATGGGCCCCCAACAAACAGGTCTGCATGGACAATCGTATCGGGGCGCCCGACAATAAGGTAGCGACCTCAGAAATCCTACGCCAGATCAAAGATATGATCGGGCAATCCCAAAATATATGAACCAAAGTACCCGTGCAGTCACAGCCCCGAAAACATAGAGGGGACGTTTGTGGAAACAGTACATGTAGTCTTGACGGGGTATAATACCATCTGGTTAGAACTTTAAGGGCCGTCTCACGAACCGAAAGAGACCTAGAGCTCTTGCATATATTATCCACCATGGAATCCCAATCCTCATCCGAAAAAGTGACGCCACAATCCTCCTCCCATTTTCGTCTGTACAAAGGGGGAGCATGAAAAAGACAGATCAAAAATTGGTGATAAAGATTTGAGATAAGACCCCTACCCCTGGGAGAGTCACGGCTGACACGTTCAAAAAAGGAAATCGGAGAGGATGGGGCAAGGCCAAAGTGCGCTTTAAAAAAGTGCCTAATCTGTCTATATCGAAGGTACTCGCGAAGAGGAACATCAAACAACACGCGCAGCATATCAAAAGTAATATAAGATCCTCCTCTTTGGAAATCAGACAATCTGATAAAAGATCGATCATACCACCAACGAAACATATGAGGGGAAGAAAAGGCTACAACAAAAGTAGGATCACCAAAAAATGACACACCTGGGGGAATAGAAGAGACTAAACCCAATTTAGATTTGTGTTTGGACCAAAGCGTCAGTGAGTGAGCCACTATGGAGTTATGAAAAACAGTCGATCGGGGGGAGATGTTAGACCATAAAATTCCCGGTAAATAAAAAGGGCGTATCGACTGAGACTCAAACTTGATCCACGGGATTTGAGAGTTAATAGTAGCCCATTGTGACAATTGCGCAAAACGAGCCGAGAGGTAATATAGCCAAAAGTTAGGAAGACCGAGACCTCCCGACCGTTGTGAGCGATACAAAATGGATGAGGCAAAACATGGATGCTTATTTCCCCAAATAAAATTATTAATAGTCCGCTGAAAATGATCCAAAAAGGTTTTTGAGACCGGAACTGGAAGTGCTCTAAAAAGATAAAGCAATTTGGGCAAAATATTCATTTTAACCGCCGTGACTCTACCCAGAAAGGAGATATGATAACCATGCCAGATCTTCAGTAGAGTAGAGAGACGCGATACACATGGTGGATAATTAGCCGCAAATATATCCGAGTATCTGGGAGTGAGGTTAATCCCCAGATAGGATATCCTGTCCTTGACCCAGCGAAATGGGAAAGAACTACGGAGAGATGCACTTAGGGAGTCAGGAACATTAACAGGCATGATCACAGATTTGGTAAAATTAACGGTGAGACCTGACACTTTGGCAAAATCGTTCAATACAGCACACAAGTTAGGTAAAGAAGTCAACGGGTTAGTAATAAAAAGCATAACATCATCAGCATACATGCTCAATTTAAAATGTGAAACTAATAATGAATAGCCAGAAATATCCGAATGTGATTTAATCGCCAATGCCAAAGGTTCCAACACCAGCGCAAATAAAAGGGGTGAAAGAGGACAGCCCTGGCGGGTACCTCTACCCAATGTAAAGAAGTCAGAGTCACAGCCAGGAAGCCTAATTCTCGTTTTAGGAGAGTCATACAGGGCATGTATGCCTGCCAAAAACCCCTCACTAAAGCCCATTTTCTGTAGCAAAGAGAACAAGTAGGGCCAAAGAACACTATCAAAGGCCTTGTTTATATCCAAACTCATCAACAGAACCTCTTTGGAATGTAAATTGGCGTCTTGAATAACATTTAGAGTGAGACGAATGTTATCTGTAATAAATCTGTCGGGAATAAAACCCGACTGGTCTGGAGAGACCAAAGAGGAAATGATAGGGGCCAACCGGTCCGCCAAAATACGGCTAAATATTTTTAGATCATTATTCATGACTGAGATTGGTCTATAGTTTTGTGGCAAACAGTGGTCCTTCTGTGGCTTGGGTATTAGAGACATGTTAGCCAATAACATCTCCTCAGGGAACTTACCCCCCTGCAAAACATCATTAAATAAAGTTATCAAGTATGGAGCCAATGTAGAGGCAAAATGTTTATAATAGCTAGCGGTAAATCCGTCAGGACCCGGCGCAGTAGAGTGCTTGAGCGCGCCTATCGCACATGTTATTTCCTCTAAAGTACAGGGGGCATTAAGAGTGACAATCTGAGAGGGTGTAAGGGCAGGGAGGGGTATAGAGTCCAGCCAAGAGTCCGACAGAGGGACAGAATCCGACTGCGGAGGAGCTAGTAGTTTTGAATAAAAATGTTCGAAAATACCCAAGACTTCCTGAGGTAGAGATGAGATAGCACCCGAATTTGTGCGTAATTTATACACGTGTGGGGGGCGCAGAGAGTGGTTCAACTTCCTTGCAAACATGGTAGATGCCGAGTTACTATGTAATAGGAATGAGGCCTTCGACCAGCGAAGGGCCTTTTCAGTTTTTTGGGAAAGCAGGGCATTCAGTTCCAAGCGCTTTTGGGACAGTAGCTGTTTATTAAGCAGAGATGGATTAGCGACATGGCTTCTATAGTGTGCTTCTAATTCTCGGGTTAGAAGTAGTATTTGCTGCCAACGTTTTCTATTTCTGGATGAGGCCATGGAGATAAGTCGGCCTCGTAGGACCGCCTTGTGGGCTACCCAGAGTGTGGCTGGGGAAATATCAGGGGTTAAATTAGATTGAAAATATTCCTGAATAGATGAAACCACTTCCTGGCGAGAGTCGATATCGGTTAGCATAGAATCATTAAGTCTCCAAGAGAAAGGAGTAGGTGCCAATCCCACAAATGTGATAGATAAGGCCACAATACTGTGATCCGACCAGGGGCTCAAATGAATGCAAGCTACCTTAGAATTAGCTAGTAAAATTGGGGTACAATATATATAGTCTAATCTAGCATAAGAGTTATGTGGATGGGAATAAAATGTGTAATCCCTGGCTCCGGTGTTGTGCGCTCTCCAGGCATCCACCAACTGAAGGGTATCTAATTTCTTAGTAAGGGATTTTGGGAAAGCCTGGGAAGAATGCGAGGGGGAACTACGGTCCAAAAGAGGATTTGCCACCAGATTAAAATCCCCACCCACCAAGAGATGAGGGGACAAAAACCTATCCAGAAGGTTGACTTTTGAACTAAGAATGATAATTCTATTTGACACAAGAGATAATGGTCTGAATTTGGACATGGGATTCCTCATTCATTATCCAACAGTTTTATCACCTCAAGCATGACTGCCTCTGTGAGTGTTGTCTTCCACCCCCCCCCCACCAGACATTTTCCTTTTGCTGTGTCTTATCTCTCTTTTTTTTTTTTTCCTCCCCATCCCCTACATCTCTTCTAACATTCAGCTAAATCTGTGTTCAGTACTGCTTAGACCTGAAGAAGGGGACATTCCCCGAAAGCTTGTCCTCAAAATTGTATGTTAGTGCAAAGTATCACGGACAGTACTCAATTGTTTCTGTCGCAAATGCACTAATACGGCTACAATCACCTCACTTCAAGGTTCTATAGAGATACAAATTTGAATAGAGGATGTCCTAAAAAGTATGAGTGTGGCAAAGATGACTCTCTACACCGTCACTTTCCTATGCCTAAGCATACCTCTACTTTAGTTGTTTCATGTGAAGATATCCTGCTTTAGGGGTCTTTGTTGACCAGGGCTGAGTGGCCTTGTTTACCCAATTTGTGTATAACCTCTGATGTTTCTACTATTTATCTTATGATTCTGCCTATGCCTAGTTCACTGGTAAGAATAATACATCCTATGGCATTTTCTCTTATCAAGGGGACGGATATTAACAATATATCTTGCCACCTGATTAGGAGGTTTATCCCTGGCCCTTTGATTTTGCTATTTCATCTCTGAATTGGGGGTGGGGGGGGGGGTGGAGGGGGGAGGAAGGTTGGAGAGGAGGCATTCTATTTTTTTTTTTTTTAACTTTTGTAAATGGTTTACTTTACAATGTGCCCTCATGGGCAGTATTTTGCTCTGGTGAGGCACTGTTTGGCCACTCTCATTTTCTTATATAGTTATCATACATTGTACTAAACCTCTTCACTAGCATACTTATTGTAATCAGTAATGTAAGGGTCTTGTTACTTGCAATGGCTATTAGTTTGGCAGTAGAAATTTTGTCTCAGTAGGCCAGAGGCATTGATTGTTTATAGGCCCTAGCCAATTATCTCCCCATCATCTACAACATGGTCAAATTCATATCTGGATTCCTTCTCTGTCCACGGGGGGGTATTGGCACTGTGGCTTACCATTGTCAATAACAGTATTCTGCTTCCATTACTGTGGTATACTGTTACCAATGACAGTGTTCTGCTTCCATTATGGAAGCTGTGGACAATTAAAGAATAGATAAATCCCATGTTTTTTTCATTTTGGTTAGAGTCAGGCAGAGTTTAAACCATCTTGGGTTTATTTTGCATTCTGTGTTCCATTTGAGAGATTCCCCTTATCTTTCTGTGCTGTAGACACAACAGCAAGTGAGAAGCAAACACTTCAAAAGGAGGAGAAATCCTCTCTTAAACAGTTATCAGTGTCCCCATTGGAAGGCATCACCTGTATTCCTTTTCCAGTGATAAATCACATTTCAATATGTTGGATTTTCCCTCCCTTTCAGTCCAGGTGACTATGGTTATTATGACTAACCAAGAGTGTGAATCTCTCCATCAGGGACACATACAGCAATAAAGCATTTTACAGGGTTTCTAACCTTTCCCTCATTCCTCCCAGGACTGAAGCACTTTTAGTCTTAATAGTATGATATATTGACTACAAAAAGAAGAATATTCTGTTATTTTGGACCTCGGTGGCTTTTTTCATCTACTAGATACTCTCATGAGATTAGCTTTGAGTATTGTTAGGATTGTGTATTCTATTAAGGAACTTGCCTCACCTATCTAATGGATACTTACAGTCAGTATTACACAGTGAAACAGTATTATAAAAATACATTTCGTAATAAGATATTAATGTAGGTTTATTGCATTCTTTGTGTGTGTTTAATTGATGCTCTTTTGACATTTTCCTTTTCTTTTTTTTTCTGATTTTTAGCTATTCCCTCCCCCAATTACTTGCAGTTTCTTAAAGTGCCTACTGAAAATCACTTTCTGGTAAGTTGATCCAAAAAGAAAAAAAAACAGATATAGTGTAATGTAAACAATCCCCTACCTTGCTCAGGATATGAATGGGTGGTTTAGTCAGCTTTGACAGATCAGGAAACCTGGGTTCACTTTAACATCTGATCTTTGGATGTTTGAGTGGGTTTCTGTGCATCAGTTAAGTTGGACTTTTATATGATCTTGGCTAGCTGCTTGAAGGCCATTTTGACTCCAAACGTGGCTCCAAAAGATTTGTAATTCTGTTTAGGCTGTCTTATGATTTACAAATCTCTGCCTCTGTAATCAGCTACAGTTGTACAGCTGTTTGTGTAACCTGCTTCCTCTTTGGATGATAATTCAGAACTGTGGTAATGCTGATTCTTTCTGTGATCAGTATGTTGGAGGTAGGGAGGTGACATAAAAGCTGCAAAGGTAAAAAGAGAAAACGGGGCTATTACCTGCTTGGGTAGATGAATCACAAGATTAGTTAGACTGAATTACACATTATTTGGCATTTAAAATAGTTCACACTTTTGTAAAAGTAAAATAGTTTATATACTGCTCAAGAAAATTAAAGGAATACTTTTTAATCAGAGTATAGCATCAATTCAATTAAACTCCTGGGATATTGATCTGGTCAGTTAAGTAGCATAGGGGGTTGTTAATCAATTTCAGCTGCTTTGGTGTTAATGAAATTAACAACAGGTGCACTAGATAGGCAACAATGAGATGACCCCCAAAACAGGAATGGTTTTACAGGTGGAGACCACTAACATTTTTTTTACCTACGCATCTTTTCTGACTGTTTTTCACTAGTTTTGCATTTGGCTAGGGTCAGTGTCACTACTGATAGCATGAGGCAATACTTGGACTCTACAGAGGTTGCACAAGCAGTCCAACTCCTCCAGGATGGAACATCAATATGTGCCATTGCCAGAAGGTTTGCTGTGTCTCCCAGCACAGTCTCAAGAGCTTGGAGGAGATTCCAGGAGATGGGCAGTTACTCTAGGAGAGCTGGACAGGGCCATAGAAGGTCCTTAACCCATCAGCAAGATTTTTATCTGCTGCTCTGTGCAAGTAGGAACAGGATGAGCACTGCCAGAGACCTACAAAATGACCTCCAGCAGGCTACTGGTGTGAATGTCTCTGACCAAACAATCAGAAACAGACTTCATGAGAGTGGTCTCAGGGCCCGACGTCCTCTAGTGGGCCCTGTGCTCACTGCCTGGCACCATAGAGCTTGATTTGCATTTGCCATTGAACACCAGAATTGGCAGGTCCGCTACTGTCACCCTGTGCTTTTCACAGATGAGAGCAGATTCACCCTGAGCACATGTGACAGATGTGAAAGGGTCTGAAGTAGCCATGGAGAACATTAGGTTGCCTTTAACATCGCTCAGCATGACCATTTCGGTGGTGGGTCAGTGATGGTCTGGGGAGGGATGCACAGACCTCTACAGGCTAGACAATGGCATCCTGACTGCCATTAGGTATCAGGATGAATTCCTTGGACCCTTTGTCAGACCCTACCCTGGTGCAGTGGGTCCTGGGTTCCTCCTGGTACATGACAATGCCTGGCCTCATGTGGCGAGAGTATGCAGGTAGTTCCTGGAGGGTGAAGGAATTGATTTCATTGATTGGCCCCCATGCTCGCCTGACCTAAATCCAATAGGATACCTGTGGGATATCATGTTTTGGTCTATCTGACACCACCAGGTTGCACCTCAGACTGTCCAGGAGCTCAGTGATGCCCTGGTCCAGATCTAGGAGGCAATACCCCAGGACACCATCCGTGGTCTCATTAGGAGTATGCCCCGACGTTGTCAGGCATGAGTTGACACAATGAAATTTCAGCAAAATTAACTAGCCTGCTGCATCATTTTCTCACTTTGATTTTTGGGGTGTCTTGGAATTCAGTCCTCTGTAGGTTGATAATTTTCATTTCCAGCAAACGATGGGGCATCCTTGCGTTCCTGACACATTACACAGTCCATATCATTATAGATATCCAGCATGATATTTTTCCCCTTTGAGATCTGATGTGTTTTCAAAGTATTCCTTTACTTTTTTTGAGCAGTGTATATGGGTATTTTTGCTCAGTATTTAGTGTTTTGCCTAAAGTTCAGCTTTAATTGCAATTGAAATGAAAAAAAAAATGTTTTTAAATAGGAATGATTAATTAGAGAATGTGTACTGAATTTACGATAACACAGTATCCAAGAACAGTCCATTTAGGACTGATTTTATGTCCGCTCATCCTAAGAACAACATACAATATCAAACTATTGTTGACTAAGACATGGAAGCTCTTTGCTTCTGAGAAAGTAACGAAGTACAGAAAATACTTACTTCTTCCTTGGCTGGAGATTAATTGGCCTATTCTTCCAAAAGAGGACATTCCTTTATTTAATTGGCCATTAATTTATATTTGTAAGGAAAAAGTATTCTATTCTATTTTTCCAGATCTCCATATCTCATTTTGCTAAACATTACAAATCACAGTGAACATTCTTTATGTGTCTTTGACAATGAACAAGCACTTTTTTGTATGTTTTATGGATACATGAAATGAATATGGTAAGATACAGTTTCTATACAATCCTATAAATCCTTTCTATTTCCTCAAGTTTTCCTCTGTGTTTGTCAATAACTTTCATGTATTTTATGTAGTACATATAAGTTTAGTTCATTAGTTGTTGTGCGTCATCTTGTACATGCTGTATATGTTTTTGCAAAATATTACCAGGCTAAGCCATAATAGTGCATCTGTACAAACAGAATTATTTACTGTAAATTTCAGCCACAGGGATGTCTCATGTCCACACATGATGGCAGGAGACAGAGTAGGTTCTGAAGGGGTTCTGTAACATTCTATTCCATCTTGCTGCTATAGGGTACAAGCGATGGACAAACCTTAGAACATTGAAGAGTTTGTTAAGTAATCCCCCTGTGCCAGACTCTCAGCAATTGTGGCCCTCCAGCGCCCTATTTTTATATGACTGCCTGTTGTGGTTTTAGGTTTACCGATTGAAATTTTAGATTGTCTTGGTTTGAAATTCAGATGAAAATATACAATGTAAGAAAGCTTGTGAATTCTCGCTGAAAATGGATAATAAAGTGTCCACAGGGCTACTTGTGTGTCACACACAGTAAGATTATTACATACTTGTTTATATTGTCCCACATTCATTTCCAGTTTAAGTTCAAGCTTTAATCTCCAATGTAGAGGTTGATATATTTGAAAAGCAAATCTCAAATCTCAGTAGTGAAAATTCAGTACAAGATGGTTAATAACTGGAGTCTTTCTTACGTCTAGGAATCCAGTAATTGGGAAAATGTTGAGGTTGTGCTTTGTCCTGATATCAACTCTTTGTACCATGTTATATATTGGGTACAGCTGTTTTTTTTATTTATGTATTCATTTTTTAATATTTAGGAGTCATATTAACATTGACATTTTTGTTTTGAACTGGAACTTTGCTAGATCACTTCAGGCTGGCCCCTTTTGCAGATATAGCTATGTAAAACATTAAAAATAAGTGAATACTGTATAAAATCCAGTAATACACTGACCCACCCTACTCTGCACATGCTCAGTTGCTCTCCATTTCGGCATTTTTAGTAGAGGCTAATCAGCTGGCAGTGTAAAGATTAAAGTGGAACTTAACCTATCAATTTAACAGTTTCAAAAAAGAGTTATATTCCTGGCATGCCAGATATGCTAACTGCCACATTTGCTTGTGTTTGCAACCAAACTATCAAACCATCAAATGACTAGTGTTATAACTGATCACATGTGCAGTACCATGGCAGTTACAGATCAAACAGATGGCAGCTTCCTTTGCTGGAAAGGATAGGCGGGTTTAGTTCTGCTTTAACTGCTTTAACTACTGCTCAGGGTTTTGGGCTTCAACAAAATGGCAGCCTCCAGCAAAAAGAAACATGAACAATGCTGGAGGAAATTTACAGCACACACTAATTTTGCTTGCATATTTTTAACGTGGAATGTATGTACTTTGCCAAAGAACATTATTTTTTATCAATTGTTATGAATAAAGTTCTGCTTTAAGGAGCTGAGAGCTCCCAATATGTACAGGGTGAAACTGCTGCATCAAAATGGTGTCTATGGATGTCTCCAGTTCCAATGTTCTTCGCCCACCACTCTCACTCTGTTGTTTCAATTAGAAAATCTACTCAGTAGTGATAATTCAATACAAGGTGGTTACAAAACTAGTGTCTTTTTACATCTAGGAATCCAGTCATTGCAAAAAAATTTGAGGATGTGCCTTGTTATGATATTGACTATGTTATATCTTGGGCACAGCTGTTTTTCTTTATTATTATTTTTTTATCTTTAGGAGTCAGAATCATATTAAAACTGTCATATTTGTTTTTACTGAAGGAGCTGAGAGCTCCCGATATGTACAAGGGGAAGCTGTTGCATCAAAATTGTGTCTATGGATGACTCCAGTTCCAATGTTCTTCACCTATCACTCTTCCTCTGTCGTGTCAGTTACACAGCACTGTACATACATCATCACTGTGCTGAGCTTTGTGAATGAGTGAAGAGGTGTATGCATGGCACAGAAACTAGTGTTGTTCGTAGACACAGTTTCCATTTAGCAATGTGTTGGAAATGTGGCTCCTTGCAGTACAAACCATTACTCAGCTGAGATTTAAATAGCTCCCAAAGTAGAAACAAATTCATTGATTAATGTGACTCTTAAAAGATTTGGGGTTTCTAAAAAAATAAACATCCATAATCATAATCTGTGATGCTTCAGCTGTCCCACATTTGTTCACAGATCACTCAGTTGTAGGCCTGCTTAGAGCAGAGGGCAACGGCTATCAGTCACTACTCTCCATTCTGCCTCTCCAGTGCTCACTGGAGCACCAGGCACAGGGGAAGGGTAAAATTCAGCTAGCTTCGGCTCTCAGCTACTTGCTAAGAACAGGAGCCAGCTGTCAATCAGGCAGCTGGGTGGACCAGCAATATGGTGGCTCTGGAGTGGCCCTGTGATGTCATCTGACAGTGGCCAAAAATAAGCTGACTCTGAGTCACAGGAGAGAACAAAATATGTGCACTCATGTGACCCACAAAGAATTATGGCCAAAATAGCTTTTTTAAAAGATGAAAAAACATCTCGCTTAGCTAAGTGTTATTAAATCCTCAAAAGTGAAAAGCATACAGTACTGCGGACCCCAGTACTTACTATACTTGCTGTTTTTTTCATTCCAATACTATGCTTCCCTTGCTTTTGATTCTGTAAAAATACTCTCTTCTCAGGTTTCTGTTTTCAGGAGGCTCCATCCCCTTACAGGGTCCCACAGAGCCATTTTTGCACGTGTGCACCCAGCTAGTACTACATATACACCTCCCTACCCTGCTTGCATTTACACAAGCACAAAAGCCCAAAGCCTAGCATAGAAAGCCACTCCCTTGCTCCCTCACCTACAGTTGATTGACAACAGGTGAAGCCTGCACTGTCCCTGTAAATATGAATGATGGACGTTCCAGGAATTGGTTCACACAATCTGGTGTCAGTGTCAATAAACAGCCAGCTTTGTAAGAGTTTGTGCACACATAGGAAGAAAAACATATACTGGGGAAAGTTGTACCAGTTGCTTAGAATGCAATAAATGAAACAACGTGTAGCATTTAATATTACTTTAGGACTATTATAGGTGTTTAACAGCCCCATAGCAAAAATACTGTTACAGGGTGGCACGGGTGCGCAAAATCATGTATATATATATGTGATTTTGCATTCCCGGGTAGGGGGTGCCCTACCCACGCCACAATTTGCAGACGTGGCTGTAAATCACTGGGTTCCGACCGGTGATTACTCACCGGAGTACTGAGGATCTCCGAAGGGGAGGAGAACTGTTTTGTTTACTAACAGTTCTCCTCCCTGTCAGCTCGGGCACACAGTGAAGCACACAGACACTGCCCCATAGTAAAACACACCCAGCACACAGTTAACCCTTTGATCGCCCTTCATGTTAACCCCTTCCTGCTCAGTGCCATTACTACAGTGTCAGTGCTGTTTTTTAGCACTGATCACTGTATTGGTGTCACTGGGGATGTCAGTGACACCAGGTCAGTTCCCCCCAGTATCAGAATGTCTGCCACAGTCCCGCAGTCCAACTATAAGTTGCTGATCGCCGCCATTACTAGTAAACAAAAAAAAATCCCAGTATATATATACCGCCATTTGTAAACGCTGTAACTTTCACGTAAACCAATTCATTTACACTTATTGGGATTTTTTTCTAGCAAAAACATGTAGCAGAATACATTTTGGCCTAAATTTATGACAAAATGTGATTTTTAAAATTTTTTTACTGGACACGTTTAACAGCAAAAAGTCAAAAATATTGTTTTTTTCTCAAAATTGTCTGTCTTTTTTTTATAGCACAAAAAATAAAAAACGCACAGGCGATCAAATACCAATGAAAGAAAGCTCAATTCATGGGAAAAAAGGACATAAATTTCATTTGGGTGCAGTGTTGCATGACTACGCAATTGTCAGTTAAAGTAACGCAGCACCGTAAGGCAAAAAATGGGCTAGTCTGGAAAGGGGGCAAATACTCTGCAGGGCAAGTGGTTAAATAACAATGCAACATTGTGCTTATCAAACATTTTATCATACAAATGTGGGTGAGTGATTTAAATATGCCAAACCTGCTTTTATCTGAGTCTGTGGTGTTTATTTATTAAGGCAAATAGGCTGTTCGCGTTGTAAGGGAAGTTGTAATTTGCAAAGGAATTATCCCCAAATCTTAGTGAATGCGTTGAAGTTTCGCTTTGTAAATAATACCAAATCACATGCAAGGAAAATGAAAAAAAAAAACAGCATACATTTGCTTGCACATGATTGGAAGATGGAACACAGCAGACCTTCACTAAGCTCTGGGGCAAATTCCCTTGGCAAAAGTGTCCTTTAGTAAATCAATCCCAATGTGGATATATATTATTATGTGGGGTATACAGTGACAATAATAATAATGGGCTTAATTTATCAAAGTATTATTATTATACAGGATTTATATAGCGCCAACAGTTTTGTCAGCGCTTTACAATATAACGGGAGACAATACAGCAAGAATACAGTTCAATACAAGAGGGATAGGAGGGCCCTGCTCCTTGGAGCTTACAATCTAGGAGGGAGGGGCCAGTGCTACAAAAGGTAGTAACTGTGGGAGATGGACTGGTTGGAAGAGTAGAAGATTCCATTGTTTGCTGATGGCAGGATAGGCTTCCCTGAAGAGATAGGTTTTCAGAGATCGCCTAAAAGTGAGCAGAGTAGGCGATAGTCTGATAAATTGGGGTAGAGAGTTCCAGAGGATGGAGGAAGCTCTGGAGAAATCCTGGAGACGAGCATGGGAGGAGGAGACAATGGACCTAGAGAGTAGGAGGTCTTGCAAGGAGCGGAGAGTACAGTTTGGGTGATATTTAGAGACAAGATCGGTGATGTAATTTGGGGCAGAGTCATAAGTGGCTTTATACGTTATTAATAGAGATGAGCGAATCGAACTTGGCGAAGTGGAATTCGTTTCGAATATTAGGAAAAATTCGATTCGCATCGAATCCGAATTTTAGCAAACTTCGGATGCACGAATCGAATTTTCCCCGATCAGCCGGCAAAAGTGTCACTGCAGAGAGCTCCGCTATTTCTGACAGTTCTCTGACAGTTCATTTACAGCGGTTGAAACATTGTATCTATTTGTTTCCATTTAGGATACAGATGTTTTTATTCGGAAATAAATAGATACAATGTTTCAACCGCTGTAAATGAACTGTCAGAACTGTCAGAGAACTGTCAGAAATAGCGGAGCTCTCTGCAGATACACTTTTTGCTGTACTGGAATTCTTCTTCTTTTCATTCTTCTTCTTCTTTTCATTCTTCTTCTTCTTCTTTTCATTCTTCTTTTCATTCTTCTTCTTCTTCTTTTCATTCTTCTTCTTCTTCTTTTCATTCTTCTTTTCATTCTTCTTCTTCTTCTTTTCATTCTTCTTCTTCTTATTTTCATTCTTCTTCTTCTTTTCATTCTTCTTTTCATTCTTCTTCTTCTTCTTTTCATTCTTCTTCTTCTTCTTTTCATTCTTCTTTTCATTCTTCTTCTTCTTCTTTTCATTCTTCTTCTTCTTCTTTTCATTCTTCTTTTCATTCTTCTTCTTTTTCTTTTCATTCTTCTTCTTCTTTTCATTCTTCTTTTCATTCTTCTCATTCTTCTTTTAATTCTTCTTTTCATTCTTCTTCTCATTCTTCTTTTCATTCTTCTTCTTCTTCTTTTCATTCTTCTTCTTCTTCTTTTCATTCTTCTTCTTCTTTTCGTTCTTCTTCTTCTTCTTTTCATTCTTCTTTTCATTCTTCTTCTTCTTCTTTTCATTCTTCTTCTTCTTCTTTTCATTCTTCTTTTCATTCTTCTTCTTCTTATTTTCATTCTTCTTCTTCTTTTCATTCTTCTTTTCATTCTTCTTCTTCTTCTTTTCATTCTTCTTCTTCTTATTTTCATTCTTCTTTTCATTCTTCTTCTTCTTATTTTCATTCTTCTTTTCATTCTTCTTTTCATTCTTCTTTTCATTATTCTTCTTCTTCTTTTCATTCTTCTTTTCATTCTTCTTCTTCTTCTTTTCATTCTTCTTCTTCTTCTTTTCATTCTTCTTCTTCTTTTCATTCTTCTTCTTCTTCTTTTCATTCTTCTTCTTCTTCTTCTTTTCATTCTTCTTTTCATTCTTCTTCTTCTTTTCATTCTTCTTCTTCTTCTTTTCATTCTTCTTTTCATT
Source organism: Staurois parvus (assembly GCF_062004578.1). Lineage (NCBI taxonomy): Eukaryota > Metazoa > Chordata > Amphibia > Anura > Ranidae > Staurois > Staurois parvus. The sequence continues at coordinate 7,791,962 of NW_028317862.1, forward strand.
CTTCTCATTCTTCTTTTCATTCTTCTTTTCATTCTTCTCATTCTTCTTTTCATTCTTCTTTTCATTCTTCTTCTCATTTTTCTTTTCATTCTTCTTCTTCTTCTTTTCATTCTTCTTCTTTTCATTCTTCTTCTTCTTCTTTTCATTCTTCTTTACATTCTTCTTCTTCTTCTTTTCATTCTTCTTTTCATTCTTCTTCTTCTTCTTTTCATTCTTCTTCTTTTCATTCTTCTTTTCATTCTTCTTCTTCTTTTCATTCTTCTTCTTCTTCTTTTCATTCTTCTTTTCATTCTTCTTCTTCTTCTTCTTCGTCGTGCCCCGTGACTGCCCAAATGAGTGAAGTGTGCGGTGATTCTAAGATCGACGGCACTCATCTGCATGTCATACTGACTGACAGTATTATTTCTCTTCCCCAGCAGACTCCAAGGGCATTTAAATTAAAGGTACAGTGTTCTGCACTAATATAAAGGCTCTCTGAAGCCTAGAAACCCTTTAAATAAGTTAAATTTGCGGCGAATAAATTCGAATCGAATTTCTCCCGCAAATTCGGCGAATCAGCCGAATCGAATTTTTGAATAATTCGCTCATCTCTAGTTATTAATAATGTTTTTAATTTTATCCGTTGGGCAATGGGAAGCCAGTGGAGGGTTGGCAGAGAGGGGTGGCAGATACAGAACGGTTAGTAATTGTGGATGAGTCTGGCAGCAGCATTCATGATAGATTGAAGAGGGGATAGCCTGCGATTAGGTAGGCCAATGAGGAGGGAGTTACAATAGTCAAGGCGAGAGATAACCAGGGAGTGAATAAGTTGCTTAGTGGTTTCCGAGGTTAGGAACGGCCGTATCTTGGAGATGTTGTGGAGGTGAAGTCTGTAAGATTTGGACAGTGATTGGATTTGGGACTGAAAGGACAGATAGGAGGCTAGGATTACACCTAGTACCCTGGCATGAGGGAAGGGACTGATGATTGTGTTATTGATCTTGATGGAGAAGTCAGGGGAGGGGGCACGGGCTAGAGGGAATACGAACAGAGCTCAGTTTTGGAAAGATTGAGTTTGAGGAAGTGGAGTCACATCCATGCCGATATGTCACTTAGTAGGTTAGTAATGCGAGAGGAGACTGAAGGGGTGAGGTGAGGGGTAGAAAGATATATTTGTGTGTCATCATCATAGAGATGGTACTTAACCTCCTCAGCGGTATGATTCTTTCCGATTTTTTGTGCTGAAAGCGGTACCATGTTTTGCATGGAAATATGTAGTTTTTTATTGTAGGCTGTAATTTTTAGGAATAACTCACTGAAATCTGTACAAACAAGAGTCGGATTATCGAAACATTCCGGATATGATAAAATTTGAAACACGAAATCATAAATTTATAATTTAATAAATAATCATAAAAAATAATAATATAATAATAATAAATTTAATTCAATAATATAATCAAACCAAAAACACTGAAATTTTAAATACAGAGGCAAATTCGCACATCGCTGAGCAAAGTCGCAAAATTGTTTTCAGTGTCTGATGACGAATTTCCCCACGAATCATTATCACTCAATTCTGCAAGTGGTTCTGATTTACTATCGCTGCTCTAAAACCGCTTTTGACGTAAAGGGACGCTTTTTGGACGCCATGGACTTTTCTCAGTTTCCAGGCAGAAAGAACATTCAAAATGCAGGCAGGGCACAGGACAAAGCAGTAGGGACAAAATATATGTGAAACGCATTGAAACAGCAATGACAGCAAAAATGAAATTTTTTAAAAATTTCAAATTTCCCGCACGTCACAGGGACCGGAACACAAAAGCCGGATGCTGGCATCGGCCAGAGGAGATGGCCGGGGATGCTGCAGGGGACACATCGTGGGAGCGAAGGACAAGGTAAGTGCTGCAGGGACCCCCAGAGCAACGCCGCATGGTAAGCCCGAGTGTAGCTCGGGGTTACCGCTTTTGGTATAGAAATTTTACCCCGAGCTACACTCGGGATTACCGCTAAGGAGGTTAAAGCCATGGGAGTTTATAAAGTGACCAAGGGAGGAGGTGTAGATGGAGAAGAGAAGGGGTCCAAGGACAGAACCTTGAGGGACCCCTACAAAAAGAGGGAGTGAAGAGGAGGAGGCAGCATTATAGGTAACGCTGAAGGAGTGCTGTGATAGGTAGGAGGAGAACCAGGAGAGAGCAGAGTCTCTGAGGCCAAAAGAGTGGTGTTTTTGAGGAGGAGGGAATGGTCAACTGTATCAAAAGCAGCAGAGAGGTCAAGTAGTAAGAGTACGGAGTAGTGGCCATTGGTTTTAGCAGTTAGTAGATCATTAGTGAGTTTTGGTAGGGCAGTTTCAGTGGAGTGTAGAGAGTGAAAGCCAGACTGTAAAGACTGTACTTCTCCCAAGCGGCGGGTATGCGCGGGTAACATCGCCGCCGCTGTGCGCACCCAGGTCCTATTGCTCGCCTGGTGGTAAGTGCTGGTGTTCTGCGCATGCGCCGCCCGACTTCCCAATAATTCCCAATAGTATGCACCCTAGAATTGATGATGCATGTGAATGCCTAAAAAAAATGTGGGTAAAAACCTTACTGACACCCCTTAAAGATTTCTTCATCCCATGCAAACAAGGTTAGAAGAAAATGAGGTTAGAATTTCGGGTACACATATCATTGGGTGATTACAGGTAATATTCTAATATATTATTAGATCATCCAGAAAATGAACATCATCGCTCCACACTGACACCTTTCCTCCATGCTCACAGTCCTAAAACACAAATATGCAGAAGTCACATTCTGATGTCTATTCACCTAAGCACATTTATTTTTCCATGAACATCATAACACCATACAAGAAGCCCATGCAGAGACTACCCCTCCTTGGCACATTTCACCATAATAGGCGTAATCTTTGGCTTAAAGTGGTTCTAAAGGCAAAACTTTTTTACCTTAATGCATTCCCTGCAATAGGGTGAGAAATGTGTCAGAAAGTGCCCCCCCCCCATCTCTCTATATATGTATCAGAGTCCAATATTGATCCAGCACTGTGCCTGCTCTCCCTCTTCACACAGGCACAGAGGCAGCATCAGGAGCCTGCTGCTGTCAATCCTATGTGAGGAGGTAACGGGCTGTGAGGCTGATCCGGGCTGTATGTTTCTATAGACGCAGGTGCACCCCCATAGGAAACGTTTTTTATGGTGGTGTTTGAAAAAGTGGATGAGCCTAGAACACTGGCGGGGTACCCAGAAGAGGAGAATAAGCCACTGTGTGCAATACTATTGCACAGAGAAGGTAAGTATAATGTGTTTATTATTTAAAAAAAAAAAGAAGCACAATCATGTTAATCGTAAGGCGAATCGTAATTATGATTAAGCGTACTGTAGTGAAATGCTCCAAGGAGGGTTAGTCGTTGGGCAGGGACATCATGTTTGCTGTTATGCCATTTGTGGTCCAATAAAGACGTTCGGATGAGTTGACCCTGGAGCATTGGAGTGAGGCTCGTTTATCTATGCATTTTGTAACAGCCTAAATAGTTCTAAAACTCAGTTTTATTTAAAAGTATAATTCTAAATGCCTGCTTGTAATTTGTTAAAAAAGGCTCCCATAATTTCTTTGCATATCACGTTTTTGCTGTAGCTAAAGAGTGCACAGACTGAACCTATTGACTGAGTTGTGACATGACTGTTTTCAAACTACAAATCCCAATATGCATTGCACCCGTACCTTGTTTAGGGATTTGTAGCTTGTGTTCATGTTGTCATTGCGGGTGAGTGACCCCCAGAGAGCTGGGAATCTAAGAGTTCCCACTGAAATAGCTCAAGGGAATGTGTGAAGGTCTAGATTTTCAGCATACAGTAAAAATGAACATGACAGGGGGTCAGGCTGGAGCATTTGCAGAGAAGCATGGTTATTCTGAACAAAGGTATTGTGATTCCTTAGCACATAGGCTGCTAGTTTTCAGGGATCCTAGAGTTCAGCCTTAAGACACAAATGGCAGATTTCAAAGGAAGTGAAGAGCCAAGGTGTCAAGAAGTACAGAGACTGCAGTTGCTCCAGGGCCTTCAAGGTCAGGGAGACCAAGTATGACAGCTACTCCCCCATTATTTAGCTGCTGTGTGTTTTGTACAGACAACAAAAAAATTCTTCAGATATTAATAAAAAATTAACCATATTCCAGCATACGGAACCACCAAAAGGGTGTTTTATGAGATGCAAGCTGCTGGGTCTTTTAGTTATGCCTCTAGCTATGAACTGTTTGTTCTTAGAACAATTGTTGTAACCATTGTTACGATCTCCCATCCCACTCAACAGCAGTTGAAGTGTATCTAAATCTATGGATAAAAGTGTATTATATTGCAGCCTGGCAGTCTTTAGGTGCAATGGCTGCATCAGTTTTCCTCTTTCTAATTGTTTCTCCTTTATTTTCACCTGGTGATCCTGCCAATAACACACATCTAGTCTCAAGGTGACAATGCTCACTCGTTGTACTGTATTTATGAGGAAGCAGCATTGTCATCATAGGAAAGGACTGCAGAACACCTACCTCTCTTCTCCATTACATAGGGGGAAGTGTCCTGTTAACTGGGAACACTGTAACTTATAAGACTGCAACACAGGCATAGAGAACTGGAAGTTATCAGCTCACAATATTTCTGACAGGATCAATAGGTATTTTTTGTATTGTACTTATTGAACAAATATAACAAGATGCCAAAATTGTGTATGAAGATGGACGCCGCTCAGACAGATTACTATTATTATACAGGATTTATATAGCGCCAACAGTTTGCTCAGCACTTTACAATATAACGGGAGATAATACAGCAACAATACAGTTCAATACAAGAGGGTTAGGGGGGCCCTGCTCCTTGGAGCTTACAATCTAAGATCTCCAGGAGTCAGAGAGGAACAGTGTGTAATGAGTGGCTGTCACTCTCAAAACACCCTCTGATGCATTTCACCTAGCCCATAGGGGGCTTGGTCACAGAGGCAAAAGGCTAAAATTCTTTCATTAATATATTTAACAAACAAAATGCAAACAAATGAGAGAAGTTCAATATTAGGGTTTACATATACTTTAAACCTAGACGCACACTAGTACTTCTGCATAATCATGTGTTTTTCACTGTGTTTATATAGTGCGTTGTTATATGCATTTTTAATTCATTTTCATGCTTAACACCTTCTCGCCTGGCCTATAGCAGATTGACGGCTGGGCGGGACACTCCTTATGACTGGGAGTCATATGACGTCCTGTCAAAAGGAGCCACTTAAGCGGCGACACAGCCGATGACATCACTACACCGGCCCATTGCCAATGTCATGTGACCACTGTGACCAATCACAGCAGATCATATGTCAATTGTATACAATGGATGTCATACCAATCATTGTATACAATTGTGTTGCTAGCTGTGATCTGTCAAAACAGTCACATGGTACAGACAGAACCAATCAGAGCCCATCTATATCATGTGATGAGCTTTGCCCAATCACAGCTAATCACAACAAAAGACTGAATGAATCAGTTTCATTCAGTAACAATGATTGCAAATATCAATGAAATACATTGGTATTAGCAATCATAATGTGTAAAAAACAAAAAATCATGATCACTTGCCCAGAGTAGTTCAGTGTTACTATGATAACATTGTATTGCTTTGGTCACAGTGTGTTGAAAAAATAGTAAAAAAAAGGAACCACCATGTAATAAAAAATAGAAACATTTGAAAAAAAAATTAAAATTACATTATTATTTTTTTTTACATATTGTCACCAGTCAGTGTTCCTGATCACTGCCACACCAGTTATATAATAACACTGTACTGGACTTGTGACAATATATTACAAAAAAAAAAATTGTGATTTTCTTTTTTTTTTACATTTCTATAGTTTCCAACAAATTGTAACAAAAAATTACAACCTTCAAAAAACTCACCATGCCTCTTACTAAATACCTTGGACTGTCTATTTTACAAAAATGGGTAATTTGGGGGTATTTGTACTATCCTGGCGTTTTCGGGCTTCAAGAAATGAGATGGGCTGTCAGTACATCAGGATTGATCGATTGTCAGATATATATACCATCGTTTGTGGAATCTATTACTTTCCTACAGACTAAATAATATACACTAATTTGGGGTATTTTCACCAAGAAATGTAGCAGAATACATTTTGACCTAAATTTGTTATTTATTTGCAAAATTGTATAACAAACAAAAAAAAATCATTTTTTTCCAGAAGTTTCAGTTTTTTTTGTTTATTTAGCAAAAAATAAAAAACTCAGTGCTGATTAAATACCACCAAAAGAAAGCTCTATTTGTATGAAAACGTTATGCAAATATTTTATGGGTACAGTGTTGCTTGACCGCACAATTGTCATTCAAAGTGCAGCAACACTGAAAGTTGAAAATTAGCCTAAGCAGGAAGGCGGTAAAAGAGCCCGGTATTGAAGTGTTTAAAGTGGATGCAAAGGCAGAAGGCTATTTTTCTCAACCCCCAAATGCTTACCTGTGCCCAATCTCAATTCAGCATTGTGCCCCAGAGCAGAAGATTCCTTTGCTCTCTATCTCCTCATTGGACATGGAGGCAGCAGTGGGAGTCATTGGCTCATGCTGCTGTCAATCAAAGCCTGTGAGGAGGGGGAGGGGCTAAACCGATCTCTGTGTATCAATGGACATAAATAGCCTGGCTTGGGATCAAGCCTGCACAGGTGCCCTCATAGCAAATGGCTTGCTATGTGGGCAGCCATAAGGAGGGCTGAGCCAGGGGCTCTGTCAGGAGACAATCATTTTAATGTATTTTTTTTTGTAGGAGGTGACTGGTTGTTAAACACAAAAAATACACCAGAAACACATATACGGGTGAAACTCGAAAAATTAGAATATCGTGCAAAAGTTAATTTATTTCAGTAATGCAACTTAAAAGGTGAAACTAATATATGAGATAGACTCATTACATGCAAAGCAAGATAGTTCAAGCCGTGATTTGTCATAATTGTGATGATTATGGCTTACAGCTCATGAAAACCCCAAATGCACAACCTCAGAAAATTAGAATATTGTGAAAAGGTGCAATATTCTCGGCTCAAAGTGTCCCACTCTAATCAGCTAATTAAGCCATAACACCTGCAAAGGGTTCCTGAGCCGTTAAATGGTCTCTCAGTCTGGTTCAGTAGGAATCACAATCATGGGAAAGACTGCTGATTTGACAGTTGTGCAGAAAACCATCACTGACACCCTCCATAAGGAGGGATAGCCTCAAAAGGTAATTGCAAAAGAAGTTGGATGTTCTTAAAGTGCTGTATCAAAGCACATTAATAGAAAGTTATGTGGAAGGGAAAAGTGTGGAAGAAAAAGGTGAACAAGCAGCAGGGATGACCGCAGCCTGGAGAGGATTGTCAGGAAAAGGCCATTCAAAAGTGTTGGGGACTTTCACAAGGAGTGGACTGAGGCTGGAGTCAGAGCATAAAGAGCCACCACACACAGACGGATCCTGGACATGGGCTTCAAATGTCAAGCCGCTCCTGAACAACAAACAACGTCAGAAGCGTCTTACCTGGGCTAAAGAAAAACAGACCTGGTCTGTTGCTCAGTGGTCCAAAGTCCTCTTTTCTGATGAGAGCAACTTTTGCATCTCATTTGGAAACCAAGGATCCAGAGTATGGAGGAAGAATGGAGAGGCACACACTGCAAGATGCTTGAAGTCCAGTGTGAAGTTTCCACAGTCTGTGTTGATTTGGGGAGCCATGTCATCTGCTGATGTTGGTCCACTGTGCTTCATTAAGTCCAGGGTCAATGCAGCCGTCTACCAGGAGATTTTGGAGCACTTCATGCTTCCTTCCGCAGACGAGCTTTATGTGGATGCTGACTTCATTTTCCAGCTGGACTTGGCACCTGCCCACACTGCCAAAAGCATCAAAACCTGGTTCAATGACCGTGGGATTACTGTGCTTGATTGGCCAGCAAACTTGCCTGACCTGAACCCCATAGAGAATCTATGGGGCATTGCCAAGAGAAAGATGAGAGACATGAGACCAAACAATGCAGAAGAGCTGAAGGCAGCTATTGAAGCATCCTGGTCTTCCATAACACCTCAGCAGTGCCACAGGCTGATAGCTTCCATTCCACTCCGCATTGAGGCAGTAATTTCTGCAAAAGGGGCCCAAACCAAGTACTGAGTACATATGCATGCTTATACTTTTCAGAGGTCCGATATTGTTCTATGTACAATCCTTGTTTTATTGATTGCATGTAATATTCTAATTTTCTGAGATTGTGGATTTGGGGTTTTCATGAGCTGTAAGCCATAATCATCACAATTATGACAAATCACGACTTGAACTATCTTGCTTTGCATGTAATGAGTCTATCTCATATATTAGTTTCACCTTTTAAATTGCATTACTGAAATAAATTAACTTTTGCACGATATTCTAATTTTTCGAGTTTCACCTGTATATACCTTTTTCATGCACTCCTGTTGAAGTCTATGGGGCCAAAAATGCACTATGCTGGACCAAAAGAAACACCTGCGCCTTTTCAAAAATTGCACTGCATGTTGCATTGATGTAAATGAGCACCTAGGAGAATAATGTGATTCACACATGCATTACAGTGTGACCTCAGATGCAGAAGAAATCACACTAGTGTGAACTGGTCCTAGATCATACAGGAAAATGAGACAATCAAAGACTGGTTCTGAAAAATTCCCTAGGGTGCTACACAATCTTTTGCCAATCGGTCATTAGGTTGACTTCTGTGCTGCTGATCAGTGTATTCTGACAGCGGTGAGTCCCACTGTCAGAATACAATGTCCCAGCAGGAGTATTCCTCCATCCACCTTGCTTTCCTAGAACAACCGAATCTGGCTGGCAAGTTGAAAGGTTAAAGTCCGATCTTTAAAATAGTTATGGGGTAAAAATCCAGGAACAAAACAGTTGACTCGTTTCAGCCTATGCAGGCCTTAGTCATAATAATACATATACAGGCTGATTTGATGTGAACTGAGTTTGTTTCTAAGATACCTATGAACCACCTATGCGCTGCCATATGGCGACACGGCGACAGAGCTGCGCAAAATCACGTATATTTCCTGCCGGTGCCTGGTGATTGCCGAGGATCACTGACAGGGAGGAGAACTGCTTTGTTTACCAACAGCCCTCCTACCTGTCAGGTTGGGCACACTGCTCTGGATGGCTGAATGGCTGAGCAGAGTCATCCAGAGCAGTGTGTTTTACAGTGAAGCACACACTCCCCGCCCCCCAGTAAAACACTCCCAGCACACAGTTAACCATTTGATTGCCCCCAAATCTTAACCCCTTCCTGCCCAGTGCCATTAGTACAGTGTCAACGTTTTTTTTTAGCACTGATCACTGTAATGGTGTCACTGAGGATGTCAGTGACATCAAGTCAGTTCCCTCCAGTGTCAGAATGTCTGCTGCAGTCCCGCTATAAGTCACTGATCACCACCATTATTATTGAAAAAAAAATTTCCAGTATCTATAACACCATTTGTAAATGCTATAACTTTCATGTAAACCAATTAATTTACACGTATTGGGATTTTTTTTCAGCAAAGACATGTAGCAGATTACATTTTGGCCTAAATTTATGACGAAATTTGATTAAAAAATTTTTTTTTTGCTGGACATGTTGAACCACTTCCACGCCACCCTATAGGATAAATACTGCTACAGGGTGGCACAGGTGCGCAAAATCACATACATATACGTGATTCGCGCTCTTGCGGTTTTCGCTCCCCTCCCAGATAGCGTCAGATTGCCCGTCAGTACACCAGTAATCACATTTAACCCCTTGATTGCCAGGAACACACTCACATACACAATAAACCTCCATTGCTAGAATAGTGTCTGAACGGATCAATATTTTTGAGCACTATACCAGCGTTCACATTAGTATAGTGTCCCCAAAAATGCAGCATTAGCGGGATTAGCCCCGACACCTGCCAGTACCCACATTTAGCCCCTACGCTTACCCTCCCCCCTTTCCCCCAGCAAGTACAGTGTCAGTAGGTCACTGTAATTTGATACATTGCACACAAAACCACAGTGTTCGCAGAATCAGACCTAATCTCTGCTAGCACTTGCAGGTAATTTTTTTTCTAGCGCTGCATGTTCTATGTTTTGAATTTGTTACTGAGGTGCTGAGGAATACCTTTCATGCTAGCAGCTTGTCAATTTATTATTATCCGTACTTTTTTACTTTATTAATTTAGTTGCGCTCATTCAATCTGTTATATTTATACTAGGTAATTTTTTTTGTAGCAGTTCAAGCAGTCCTTGAGAGATAGCTCAGACGATGGTGAAGAGGTCCCTGCTAAGATCAGGCATACCCGACCCCATTCCCATGTTGCTGAGATGTTCCAAATGCATGATGACTCTCATATGCAGCAGAGTGCCATTGCTAGTACTAACAGCGACCTAGTACATCCTGGTCTTTCACATACCAGCACTGCAGTATCACTTGGTGACGTGGCAAGTCCTATAAGTGCAGTACAAGCTGGTGCAGTGGCGAGCACAAGTAGTGTCCCGCAGCCACCAAGAATTCACACACAGGCCTGTAGAGCCTGTAGTATCCTTCCTGATGTGCTTGCAAATCCTGATTGGTAGCCTACAAATTTTGCAGCACCTGTACTTCCCCCATTCACTGCCCAACCTGGAATTCAGTTGGAAACAGCAAATTTAAATGCTCGCTTGATTTTTTGGAGCTGTTTTTCACACAAGATCTGTATGCATTGATTGTGGATCAAAGCAATTTATATGCACAACAATTTATCGCCACCAACCCAAATTCAAACCTTTCCAGACCATTCGCATGGAAACCTTTTACGGTTTCCAAATTTAAAGTTTTTTTGGACCTAACCCTCAACATGGGCATTACTAAAAAAAAAGAATTGCGGTTGTATTGGTCCCCAGACCAGATTCATCATATGCCCGTGTTCTCTGCTGCCATGGTCAGGCATAGATATGAGAGTTTAATGCGTTTTATGCATTTCAATGACAATACATTCTGTCATCCTCGGGGTGACCCTGAATTTGACCAGCTCCACAAAATTCTGCCCCTCTTAATCACCTTAACCAAAAATTTGCAGATGTCTATACTCCCCAGCAAAACATCTGCATTGATGAGTCCCTCATTAATTTTTCTGGCCGCCTTGCATTAAAACAATTTCTCCCCAGCAAGTGTGCCAGATAGGGGGTCAAGAAGTATAAGACCTGTGAGAGGGCAACAGGCTATACATATAAGTTTCGGATTTACAGTATGAGGAAAAAGATAGTCACATGGAGCCCCCCCCCGGATGCCCAGACTACATGGGGATCAGTGGCAAGATAGTTTGGGACTTGGTGTCATATTTTTTTTTAATATGGGGTACCGCTTATACGTGGACAATTTTTTTTTTGTTTACAAACGATTTTATTGTACATGAGTAGACAGTAAAACAACAGCACATTTTTAAAGTGATATTATCAACAAAAACAAGGCATTTTTGAAAAGTACAATACATAAAATTGTATTAACATAAAAAAGAAGATGAAAGAAAAGAGGAAGTTACGAGTGCATGAAATACGTAAACGATAAAGTAGGTTGAGTGATACATCTATCAACAGTATATGTCAGCCAGATTTTACTGGGAATGTTGTTAAGCATGCAATAAATGTCTACAATCTCTCCATGACTTCCATTTTTTATCGTATAAGTGCATCTTATCCAGTAGGGTATAATGAATGCGGTCCATGAGCATTACAGTATCAATTCTGTGTAGAACGGAGTTCAAGGGCACAGCATTGGACCTCCAATGTAAGGCAATAGACCATAAAGTGGCAATACATAATGTATGTATCAATCTCAGATTGGCATCTGAGACCCCTGGGATATGGGCCCCCAATAAACAGGTCTGTATGGACAATCGCATCGGGGTGCCCGACAGTGAGGTAGCCACCTCAGATATCTTACGCCAGATCAAAGATATGTCCGGACAATCCCAAAATACATGAACCAAAGTACCTGTGCTGCCACAGCCCCAGAAAAATAAAGGGGACGTTTGTGGAAACAATACATGTAGTCTTGACGGGGTATAATACCATCTGGTTAAAACTTTAAGGGCCGTCTCATGAACCGAAAGAGATCTAGAGCTCTTGCATATATTATCCACCATGGAATCCCAATCCTCATCTGAAAAAGTGATACCACAATCCTCCTCCCATTTTTGTCTGTACAAAGGGGGAGCATGAAAAAGACAGATCAAAAATTGGTGATAAAGATCTGAAATAAGACCCCTACCTCTGGGAGAGTCACGGCTGATACGTTCAAAAAAGGAAATCGGAGAAGATGGGGTAAGGTCAAAGTGCGCATTAAAAAAGTGCCTAATCTGTCTATAACGAAGGTACTCACGAAGAGGAACATCAAATAACACGCGCAGCATATCAAAGGTAATGTAAGATCCTCCTCTTTGGAAATCAGATAATCTGATAAAGGATCGATCATACCACCAACGAAACATGTGAGGGGAAGAAAAGGCTACAACAAAAGTAGGATCACCAAAAAATGAAACACCTGGGGGAATAGGAGAGACTAAACTCAATTTAGATTTGTATTTGGACCAAAGTGTCAGCGAGTGGGTCACTATGGAGTTATGAAAAGTAAACGATCGGGGGGAGATTTTAGACCATAAAATTCCCGGTAAATAAAAAGGACGTATCGACTGAGACTCAAACTATACGTGGACAATTTTTATTCAAGCATGCCACTATTTAGACAATTGTACAATCTTAGACCAGCAACATACTGGTACATCACTGGACTTTGAGTGGTTATACCAGGATGATGCCTGCAGCTGCAGGCATCATCCTGGTATCATTTTTTTCAGCAGACGATCGTCATGTAAAAGCAATACTAGTGGCTAATTAGCTGCAGGATTGCTTTTACAAGCAGCAGGAGAAGATGCCCCCCTCTTCCACTGCCTTCCATGGCCTTCTTGGGCAGTCCCATGCCGGTGTTTCTACCAGCTGACCATAGAGCTGATTGGAGACCGGAATGGTGCCAATCATATCTATAGTCTAAGAAATCGGAAGCTACAAGCATTTCATCACTTCAGTTTTTCAGGATATAAACAGCGCCATTTATAAATTGGGAAAGCATCTGATCACACCAATCTTGGTGAGATTAAGGGAAGAGGAGAGATCTAGAGTCTGATAGACCCCAGATTTCTCAAAAAAGAATATATGATACTGCCCATTGAAGTTATAAAAGGGTATTTGCATTCCCTGTGATAGCATTAAAAGTGATTAAAAAAAAAAAAAAATTAAAGGGACAGTGTATAAAAAAAAAAAAAAGCAACCTCTCCCTTGAGTGTTGGCCCTGTGCCAGTATATAAACAGCAGTTGCACCATGCATGTGAGGTATCTCCAAAAACATCAGATGAAGGGCAGTAATTCTAGCACTAGACCTCCTCTTTAAATCTAAAATGGTAGCTTGTAAAAGCTTTTAAAGCTTTGTCTATGGCTTTTAAAGCTTTGCCTATGTATATTAAAAATATATGCAGTTTGTCGCCATTGCATGGGGCATGCACAGTTTTAAAGCATGTCATGTTTGGCATCTCTTTACTCGGCATACCATCATCTTTTATATGTTAATAAATATTTGGCCAATATATTGTGTTTTTGTGCATTAAGAGTAAAAAAAAGTGCATTTTTTTTCCAAAAATTTGCGTTTGAAAAATCGCTGCGAGTGTACTATGTGACATAAAAAATTGCAGCACCCACCATTTTATTCACTAGGGCGCCTGCTTTTAAAAAAAAATATAATATTTGGGGGTTCAAAGTAATTTTCTACAAAAAGATTTTTTTTCATGTGAACAAAAAGTGTCAGAAAAGGCTTGGTCTTCAGGTGGCTAGAAGAATGAGTGATGTGTGGCATAAACTTTTTTTTTTACACAAAATTTCCATTTAAATGATGTATTGCTCACACATGCCATGGGTATATGTGGAATTACTCCCCAGAATACATTATGCTACTTCTCCCAAGTATGGGGATACCACCTGTGAGATAATTTTTAGCAGTCTAACCAAGTACAGGACCCCAAAATCCAATAAGCACCTTCAGGCTTTTAAAGGGCTTTATTTCCTCATCACATTTCCTGACTACCTATAACAGTTTTGGAGGCCCTGAAATGCCATAATAGCACCCCCCCCCCCCCAAATGACCCCTTTTTGGAAAGTAGACACCCCAAGGAATTTGATAAGAAACATGGTGAGTATTTTTCAGATCTCATTTGTTGCCACAAGTTTTTGGAAAATGAAAAAAGAAAATAAAAACATATTTTTTCTTTTTTTCTATTTTTCTATTTCAAAACCTTGTGAGAAAAAAATTAGATCTGCAAAATACCCACCATGCCTTCTTTTAAAATCCTTGGTGTGTCTATTTTTCAAAAAGGGGTCATTTGGGGGGGGGGGGGGGAGTGCTATCCTGGCACTTCAGGGCAATATATCATTTAACTTTGTGTTTAAAAAAAATTCATTTTCCAAAAATGTGTGGAAAAAAAATAAATTTTCCATGGACTCAATATGCCTCTCAGCAGATAGCTTAGGGTGTCTACTTTCCGAAAAGGGGTCATTTGGGGGTGTTTGTACTGTCCTGGTATTTTAGCACCTCAAGAAATGTGATAGGCAGTCAGAAAGTAAGAGCTGTGTAAATTCCATTATCTATTCCATAGTTTGTAGATGCTATAAATTTCAAACAAAGCAATCAATATACACTTATTGGGATTTTTTTTTTTACCAAAAACATGTAGCGGAATACATTTTGGCCTAAATTTATGGCAAATTTTTAGTTTTTTTGATATTTTTTATGACAGAAATGTTTGTTTTTTTTCAGAAGTTTTATTTTATTTTTTTGTTTATAGCGTGAAAAATAAAAAGCACACTGGTGTACAGCATGTACAATGTACAGAATTGCATGACCGCGCAATTGTCAGTTAACTAGTGCAGCACTGTATAGCAAAAAATGGCAGAAATTGCAGTATGTATTCCATAGTTTGTAGATGCTATACCTTTCACACAAAGCAATCAATATACACTTATTGGGATTTTTTTACCAAAGACATTTAGCAGACTACACTTTGGCCTAAATTTATGACTAACTTTGAGTTGACTATATATTTTGTATAGCTGAAAGTAAAAAATATAATTTTTTTTTCAATATTTTCAGTCATTTTTTGTTTATAGCCGAAAAAATAAAAAGCACACAGTTGATAAAATACCACCAAAAGAAAGCTCTATTTGTGTTAAAAAAGGACATAAACTTTGTTTGGGTACAGCATTGCATTACCGCGCAATTCCCAGTTGAAATAGTGCAGCGCTGGATAACAAAAAGAGGCCTGGTCAGGAAGGGGGGTAAATCCTCAGGATGGCAAGTGGTTAAGAGCCTCTTTGGAAGATACATGCCTTGACTCCTTTGACTAAAATGCTATCTTTATAGTGACTTACATTGTGTCTGGATAGTTCCCTATTGATAAGTCGGTCCTTCTATTTAAAGATTATGTGTACAAGACCATTGGCTGTTTACTGAATGTACCTGAACTGCCCACCTGAGAGGCAGTGGCTTCACCCTGGCTTACTCATTTTCACCTCTATGAGCAACATGCACATGCTATGAATTCCACTCTTCCCTACTGGCTGATATTACTCTATTAAAGATTAGCTGTGGGTTCTAGTGTACTGATTCTGTAACATGTGTTCCTGAAGAAGGATTCCTAAAGCATGTCAAGTCCACATGTGAGCTCTAATCTGAATCTTTGCATGTTGTGAACCTCTATGTGGAGAGTAATTTTTAATGTTGTGTAATAGATTTTTAATGGTAAATAATAATGTTGTTTTTACAGTACTCAGTTTCTCTTCTATATGTCCACACAAAGTCCATAACTACATATTCTGATCGTAGTTGTACATAGGCTGAAATGTGTCAAATGTTTTTTTCCTGGAATTTTCCCCAACATTGTTTTTATTAAAGAAGATTGGATTTTAACCATTGGAGTTGCCTGCTCTTTTGTTGTATACTTATGGCTTGCAGTAACTTTGAGGGGGACACTGATAAGGTATTTAACCTCATTTGAGAAAGGATCACAGGGTGGTAGCACTGTCAGTTCTTGGTATTGTTCATGTCTTTGGGGAAGGTTCCTTACAATCTATCTAATGCATTTCTAGGGATGTATGCACTATATGTACACAAAGCTTTCTCTGAAAGGCATATATATAATTGTGTTGACACCTGGTTTGCTTACCAAATAATTAGCATACAAAATAGTGCAGTCTCTCCCGCATCCATAGAGGCAGGTATAGTGATTCAATGTTTTGATTTACAGTTGCACTGATGTGTGAAATTTCGCCTCAATTACATTAAATTGCTGTAAAGTGTTCTTGGGTTTCTTGGCAGATACAGAACTAGCGTGAAAGACTTTTCTTTAAACTGAACCTTGTTTCAACTACTGAAAGAGCACTGACTGAGCGCTTGTTACCTTGTATATTTTCTTTTAAGTGAAGAAAGAATGTGTCAAGTTTTAACTCCAAATATATTCACACATTTGAATATATAAATGATACTGTTACTTACTTTTAGTGTGTTTTTTTCCTACTGACAGGTATACTCAGAAAACATCTTTGGGTAAAAATGAAATGTTGATATAAATATCTGAGGAAAAATACTAATCAGAGCATACATTGAGCAGACTTACTGATCTTGTATACCTGGAAACTGATTTTCAAACAGGCCCTGTCAGTTCAGTCTTGGCATTTCTTGTCAAACAAAAGCACGCCTAAAGACACGTTTCAAAAGCAGACAATGCAGTACTTGCTAACCTGCAGAAAATCGAAAAGGATCAGGGAGACGGAGAACAAACAGAATAGGTAAGCATTAAGAAATGGAACATAGTTCTAAAGACATGTTTCTGAGAGCCAAATATGTTTAAAGAAGCAGCATTAATAATTAAACGTGAGTAAGTAAAATTCAGTATACTTCTTTTTGCTGGTATTGTCTTAAGATTTGTAATGTAGAAATAGAATAATTGATTCAATATCAGTATGGAACGTGATTGTGTTGAAAAAAAAAAATGAACATCAGGAAAGGCGACTCTGGAATCTGAACTTTTTTTTCCTACTGGCGCTGCGTACTTTTCTTCGGTATTTGCCCATTGCAGTCATATGAAAATTTGGGTCAGGTAGCCGTTATGTGAATTGACAGCCGCTATCTCACAAAAAGATGTTTCCTTATAATGTGACCTTTCCTATCTGCTGTGTCACATTTACGCCACTCATGTTGCTTATATTGTGTCATATTGTACAGTGATTTGATGCTACATAACATAACATGACAAGAGCCACAGTTGACTGCTATTCGTGTTTCATTCAGCTAGCTTTTTCACTCAATCCTCTGCAGCAATTTTTTTTTTTTTAAATCTCCTTTTAAGATAGAGAACACAGTTTCCAAAGGCTCCAAAATCCATTTTTCATGACTCACAGCACAAAAGTTTGGCCACTTCAGTCACTTAAGAGCATTTACTAGCCCTAATTTCAAGACGGCTGAGGTTATTCCTTGCCCACAGCACAACTCTTTGGAGAGAGAGCCTTTATACACGAAATGTTTGAACTTGTTTTCAGGATAGATATAATAACACATTCAGTCTGAGGATGTGATAGGTAACTTTAGTCGATTCTACAATTCCCCATAGCATTAGGAAAGGGTTATTTACCAAGGCAAATGCTGCAAAGCACCTTAGAATCTAGCAAATAATACTAGCTACTCCATAATGTATCTCTTGTAAGTATTAGGACACATTCTGTGCATAGAAGTGGGATGATATATGAAAACTGATGGAAAGGCCAGGCTGTGGCCCAGGGAATAGCCCAGCCTTTCTCAACCAGGGTTCTGTGAAACCCTACATTTCCTCTAGAGGTTGCTAGGGTTTCCTTGAGCAATCCACATTTTCTCAGGGAAGTAACCTCTGACACCTATGATCTTCTTACCTGCCTACAAAGCACAACATTGAATGTGATCAGCTAGTTTGAGACCTTCATACTACAAGCACAGCCATATGTAAGAGCACTATCTGTATGCATAATACTAAAATCCTAGGTCACACAGGGGTTCCACGTCACAAGATCTCTTGGGTCAACATGTTTCATGGGAGCCACTTCCTCAGGAGTTCTTGGATGCAGCATAAAATTTCAAAATATGTTAGATATGGATAGTCATATAAGGTTCCATGCAGATGGGAATGCAGATGGACATGATGGCTAATTGGACCTCCTCCACTCTTCCTACCACTCCATTCCCCACAGCTATCTCCTCCTGTACCACTATCCCCTCCCTCCTAGATTGTAAGCTCGAAAGAGCAGGGCCCTCGAACCCCTCGTGTATCACATTGTATTGTTTTCATACTGTTGCATGTTCTCTCTCCCTTTGTAATGTACAGCACTGAGCGAACTGTTGGCACTTTATAAATACTGTATAATAATAATAATTGTCCCTTAGTGGGTGTGGGAGTGCACCCACAAGGTAGGGGGTGTGAGCACAGCTTTCCTAGTAGAGCATATAATAAGATCTTGCTAATAGCATGAGGTGATAGCACTTGGATATTCATATACCTTTATATGGCATTGAACACAAAGAAGGGAGTACTCCCTGAATTGTCAAACCCGTTTCTATGCTGAGGTCTCCCTTACTGAGGCATATTCCAGGAGAATGTCACTCATTGGAGAGACCTAGTAATAATACTCATGGGTAGTGATATCTCTCCTTTAAGGTATCATAATAAAGCTCAAAATTTAGCCCCCCCCCCTATTCAGGACCACTATGAATTAGAAGGAATGACACCTGCTTCCGCTTCTTCTTTTATAAAATACTTGTTTTTAAACAATTTCGTACAAAAAAAAAAAAAGGATGCGTGTTTACTAAATTGATGTTGCGTGCCTAAAAAATCTCTGTATGTTCTATAACAAATATTTTCCTTTTAAATGTTGTTATTGTCCTCTGCATTTTAACTTCCTTTTATTAAAAACTGGAGTGTGCATAGGGTAGGGGGGATTCACGAGTTTCGCTGTCTTATCTGAAGCTAAGCGCTGGACCATACCGTTTACATACAACCATTCCTCATTTAGAGTTTTGCTTGCAGCACCTTTTCTTGTTTTCATAAGGGCACAATGAAACATTGTTTATTTTCATCACAAAAATGTTTACTTCATCCATTTAGTGCTTTGTTCAAACTGTAGGGATATGTGTTGATGAGGAAATGCAGCTTGCTGTCAGGTGCATTCAGCATGCTTTTGAAGTCAGTTTATTTGCTTTTGATTTCCATCAGTTTTTCACAGCTGCACTTTTGGTTCTCAACTAGCATGTGTTCCAGAGTGGCATCGTCCATTTTGGACTCTCATCTATGGTCAAACAATGCAGAAGTTTTTTTCTTTTTTTGGCTTTTTATATTGCATTTGTGACAGTCCAGCTTTGCCATGCCCCAAAGACTTTGGATCTTATTGGTCATGAGCAGGGGGGGACTGACCATTTGAAAACTCGGGCACTGCCCGAGGGCCCGGGGTCAGTAGGGGGCCTAATGAGATGCCCCTGGTACCTTTTTCATAGGCTCTTTTGAGTTTGGGCAAGGACACAGGGGCCGCATGATCCCCTATTGCCTGGGGGCCCCATGAGTTGTCAGTCCGCCCCTGGTCATGAGTGTATGTATATAAATATAGATATATATATTTATACATATATCTATATTTTATTTATTCTAAAAGCTTTTATTACATTTAATGGCGTTACAGAGGAAATACTTACCTATTGCATGGGATGGATATTTTGAGATTCTCAAGTATATTTGTGTTAAGAATATTATTGAGTGTGTATTTTGAAGCCAGATATATACAGTGGGGCAAAAAAGTATTTAGTCAGCCACCAATTGTGAAAGTTCTCCCACTTAAAAAGATGAGAGAGGCCTGTAATTGGCATCATAGGTAGACCTCAACTATGAGAGACAAAATGAGAAAAAAAATGCAGACAATCACATTGGCTGATTTGGAAATAATTTATTTGCAAATTATGGTGGAAAATAAGTATTTGGTCAATATCAAAAGTTCATCTCAATACTTTGTTATATATCCTTGGTTGGCAATGACAGAGGTCAAATGTTTCCTGTAAGTCTTCAAAAGGTTGGCACACACTGTTACTGGTATGTTGGCCCATTTCCTCCATGCAGATCTCCTCTAGAGCAGTGATGTTTTGGGGCTGTCGCTGGGCAACACGGACTTTCAACTCCCTTCAAAGGTTTTCTATGGGGTTGAGATCTGGAGACTGGCTAGGCCACTCCAGGACCTTGAAATGCTTCTTACGAAGCCACTCCTTTGTTGCCCGGGTGGTATGTTTGGGATCATTGTCATGTTGGAAGACCCAGCCACGTTTCATCTCCAATGCCCTTGCTGATGGAAGGAGGTTTGCACTCAAAATCTCACGATACATGGCCCCATTCATTCTGTACTGTACATGGATCAGTCGCCCTGGTCCCTTTGTGGAGAAACAGCCCCAAAGCATGATGTTGCCACCCCCATGCTTCACAGTAGGTATGGTGTTCTTTGGATGCAACTCAGCATTCTCTCTCCTCCAAACACGACGAGTTGTGTTTCTACCAAACAGTTCTATTTTGGTTTCATCTGACCATATGACATTCTCCCAATCCTCTTCTGGATCATCCAAATGCTCTCTAGCAAACTTCAGACGGGCCCGGACATGTACTGGCTTAAGCAGGGGGACACGTCTGGCACTGCAGGATCTGAGTCCCTGGCGGCGTAGTGTGTTACTGATGGTAGCCTTTGTTACGTTGGTCCCAGCTCTCTGCAGGTCATTCACTAGGTCCCCCCGTGTGGTCCTGAGATTTTTGCTCACCGTTCTTGTGATCATTTTGACCCCATGGGGTGAGATCTTGCATGGAGCCCCAGATTGAGGGAGATTATCAGTGGTCTTGTATGTCTTACATTTTCTAATTATTGCTCCCACAGTTGATTTGTTCACACCAAGCTGCTTGCCTATTGCAGATTCTACAATTTTGTTTCTGGTGTCCTTCGACAGCTCTTTGGTCTTCACCATAGTGGAGTTTGGAGTGTGACTGTTTGAGGTTGTGGACAGGTGTCTTTTATACTGATAACAAGTTCAAACAGGTGCCATTGATACAGGTAATGAGTGCAGGACAGAGGAGCCTCTTAAAGAAGAAGGTACAGGTCTGTGAGTGCCAGAAATCTTGCTTGTTTGTAAGTGACCAAATACATATTTTCCACCATAATTTGCAAATAAATTCTTTCCAAATCAGCCAATGTGATTGTCTGGATTTTTTTTCTCATTTTGTCTCTCATAGTTGAGGTCTACCTATGATGCCAATTACAGGCCTCTCTTTTTAAGTGGGAGAACTTGCACAATTGGTGGCTGACTAAATACTTTTTTGCCCCACTGTAGGTACATCTGTATTTTACTCGCCCATGAATAGGAGGAGCCTGCATGGGGCATCATGTGGCCTATCTAGTTACTATATAGGGATCAGTTATGCCTCATCCAAAATTGGCTCTGAGGAAGAAGGTATCCCCCTCAAAATGCATCAACCTTTTGGAAGGTCTTCTCACTCTTGTGATTCGCCTAGGGGACCAGACTGCTTCAAGTACATTGTGGACTTTAATGTGTCTTTATTCTGATGTTATTTGTGAGTATACATCTGTTCCTTTTACATGAATAAAAACATCCCTAAGGTAATATGCTAGGCTGGTGTGCTCTCTGCTCTTTGTTTTTTGCAGTTATCGTTCTGGGTTTTCCTAGCTCGTTAAGGGGCAGCAAGGCCTTTGCCAATATGGGACCAGTACACTTCTCTTGAGCGCAGGAGATTGTTCTCTTCTTTTCTACATTTGACCCATAGTTCATGACTTGTAGGGGAGAAAAGCAGTTCTGATGCAAATAAAAGCTTGCGTACATGGACTTTTTAGTTTATAGGGTTAGTTCACCTTTACCAAAAAACTACCTATGCTTATTCCTTTGCATCTTTAGATAAACACAAACTGTTCAGGTTTAACTAAAGTTGATAAAGTTGAATAATGCTCTTGTTAAAGGTGTAGGCCATTTACGTACTTCCTGAAGCATGAAAAACTCCTAGAGATGACATCATCCCACCCTACCTTGTTACTAGGAAGTTTCTAAGGCACTCCCAGCCATTACTGCTCACCCCCATCATCACAGGAGTGAGCTCTCAAATGCCAGCACATGTGTGGTCCACTATCTCCTCATTTGCTGCATTGCTGAGCTCACAGCTACTGTGACAAGAGAAAGACAGTGCATATGAGGGGATTTGAATTGGCTGGGAGTGTCTTAGCAACATCCTAGAAGCAAGGCAGGATGGGATTAAGCCTCTGGGAGGTTTTCAAGCAGGCATCAGGAGGTATGTAAATGGACTACAGGTTTAGCAAGAGCTTTATTTAACATTCAGCAACGCTGCATATGTTATTTTATCTACAGGCACACCTTACTTTCTTAGGCAGTGTTTTGGTAAAGGTGAACTAACCTTTTAAATGAAATTCAAGTTATTTTTAAACAACTTTATTCTACCCGATACAGGCAGAGGTATGGGTTAAAGATATTTTTTTCAAGCGATATACTGTTAAAGTTTAGTCAACATAAAAATAAGCACAAGGCACATTACTTACACTACTTACAGTCAGTAGATCATGTCCTTTGTGCTGCTGATTCCTTTGTCAGCTGTAATTTTCCTCCACTGATCCCCATACCCTGCTGTGATCTTTTGGTTTATAGAACTAAAGAAGTTATGACAGGCACTTATCAAGAGTTTCCAACAATGCTCCCCTTTCTGCCCAGCTCCTCTATTCATAGAAACCATTTTACAGCTTCTATGAATGATACCTGATCTATGAATGGAGGGGTGGACCTTTCAATCATCAGCACATCCTAGATTCATAGATTATTTTTCAATCTTAGAAGCTGTAATACTGGCTTCAATGAATGTAGGAGTTGGGTGGAAAAGGTGGATATAGTTGGGCACTCTGATGATTGCCTGTCACTGCTCTCTTAGTTCTCTTACCCCCTCTGCACCAGGCGATTACAACAGCAGGGGTGGAGGGGAGATCCTTTTTTTGACTAAACTTAGACTTTTACTCCAGTTATGCTGGTGTTTCTTTTTTTTTTAGTTCATGTGCAAAAAAGTGTCCTCTTTCTATCTGATTTTCTTCAAAAACAGTGAGATAAGGACCTAAATAGGTGAACACGCAGAACTAATCATTTTTGCATACACACAAAGCTTTTGATAAGTATATCAGTAAAAAAGTTCAATATGTTGTGAGTTTATTCAAGTCTGTGTATAGAGCAAAGTCAGTTGCATAAAGCACCATATGTAAGTGCACTTCTCTGCTGCCATCTTCCACTTACTAATCACTATTTGGACAAAACCGTGACAGACAAGAAACAAAATGGTAGACAGACGTGCATAAGCCCTTACAGTATCTTACACATATTTAAAATGACACTAAACAATATCCCTGTTCTTTAAAAAATAATCCATAGACAGACATCCACTAGTTAAAGGCCCTATAATCTATGTTTCATTAAATTATTTCTTACTGTGTTTTTCTGCCTTCTTATATCTTTTGTGAGATCCAGGTCCTCTTCTTTTCCCCCTCAATTCTGTTCTGTGTGTGCTCCATGTACACTACACATTCCATAGTCCATCATTCATAATCTCCAGTCCATCTTGGATGCCAACAAGAGACAGTGGCTACATTTCTACATACAGCAAGACCACAAAGAACAAAAGAAGCCACCATCCAACAGGAAGTTGGATTACAGCAACAAAAAAAAGGAAATTGGAGATTCAGAGGAGGTGGAAAACAACAGAAGGAACTTTTTGAGTTGAGAATACATACTTGATGTCACATACCTGACTGTGGGGGCCTGAGATGATGAGGGCGGCCTCCTGTGCAATTCCTGTCCAAGCACCCCTGGTAATGGAGACAGGGACTGCTAGGGCAGTAGAAAGGTGCAGGTCCTGGGAATCTGGAGCAGTGAACTTGAGCTTGGAAACACAGGATTCCTTCCAGTGACAGTACATGAGTCAACAACATTCTGGTGGTGAGGTACCAAGTAAGGAGGCAGAATCATGGTCAGAAGTCTAAGCAATGTTTAATAACACAGGTGAACAGCAGACATAACAGGCAGGGGTGATCCAAAAGAAGTGGGTCAAGAACAAGGTAAGCAGACTTTCAGGAACTTTGGATACAGGAACAAAAGCTGAAGACAAACCAACACTGAGGCTAGGCAGACCTTGGGCTTAAATAGGGCACCAGGTGCCAGGATCTGTGGGTGTGCCTGTGCATGCATGAATTCGCCAAGACCCATGCTTGCTGCACGTGAATTAGCACATTCTGCACAAGATCCCTGATAGTTTTTTTTTTCAACCATAATTTAGTATCACTTTAATTTTAAGCTCCCCTAGGACAAGGGTGGATGTAAATGCTGTACGTGTGGTTTATAAATTGGAATGTAATATTTGAATATATATTTGGGATGTTAATTGATGAAAAAATTATCTTGATCCATAAATGCTTGTAAGTGATATTAGACGTCATCCTCTGATAATGTATACACCGCTATCTTCAAAACATTGTAGCATACATTGTAATTAATAAATAATATTTTGGAATAACAAAATATAAATGCAGTGCTCTGTATATCATAGAAACAAAAAGTCCATAAATAAAGTCCTTTTTGAAATCACCAAGTGGATTGGGTTATCAAAATAAATCATCATGTGACTCTAAATAAATATCCAAACTGTGCTGTGCTCCCCCTATAGGTGTGCACTCACCAACTTTATTTGCCTCCCACTCTCATGGTTGGCAAAATGCGCTTTGGTATAAATACATATTTCTCCAGACCAGGATAATCGCTCATATACATTGATTTTTCTCAGAATGGTTCCAACACTACAAATTAATAGCCTTTGTAACTGACTCTCTACAGTGACCTTCCCAGAATGGCTCCAACACTCCAGATTTGCAGTTTCTGGTAATGACTCTCCATATCATATGAAAGAAAGGAAATAGAGACCCGACATGGTGCAGTATCCTTTAAAACCATTTCATCTCTGCTTAAAGAAACTCACTTACAAGAACAAAATGCAAGATAAGCCCAAAGATTTATATCTCTACTTTAGTGAAGGTAATGTCAGGGAGGGAAGACCGCACAACACTCTCACCACTGCCGGTCCTCGCTCTCAGACAACCTGCGTTACTTCCGGTTCCAAAGATCGTCACTTCTGGTTCTCGTTCAGCCAATCACTGACGCGTTTCATCACTTCTGGGCTTATTCATAGGGAGTGGCTAAGTGATGCAGTTCCACGCTTTTATAGCGTGCACAATAAATATGCAGTGTTACTAATTGGTTGATTTTGACAAACGGAAATACAGCCCATAACCTGGGGGATGTTAACCATCACTGCTGCCATATTTGAGGGCACAAGAGCTTAAAACACATATAATATGTCTCTACAACTTCGATTTGTTTATTAACGTTAATTCTTGGATTATTAAGAAAATATTTTTTAAGATTTAGTTGTCATACATATTTATGTACGTCTATGAAAACATTGAATTTATTAATAGATTTTTTAGGGGCACATTTTAAACCCAAATTTAAAATATTATTCTCTTTATGTGTCAATATTGTAATAGATGCCCCCAAAATTACATCTATGTTCCCTCACAATAAGGGGTTTAAAACATACGGTAAATGTAGAGCTTGCTGTACTGTTAGAAACACTAAAACATTGACCACTACTTTCACTGTTGTGAATGTGGAGCACAAATTCACCATATTGGAATTTATCACTTGTGACACTACCCATGTAGTATATTTG
Source organism: Staurois parvus (assembly GCF_062004578.1). Classification (NCBI taxonomy): domain Eukaryota; kingdom Metazoa; phylum Chordata; class Amphibia; order Anura; family Ranidae; genus Staurois; species Staurois parvus. Next base: position 7,817,899 of record NW_028317862.1, read on the forward strand.
TTACAATGTCCATGTAATTTGATTTATGTTGGGAGAACAAAAAGACCACTAAAAACACACATAGCAGAACATATTAAAAACATCAAAATAGGATTCAAGGATCATAGTGTATTAGAACACTTTTCTAAACATCATCATAAGGATCCTTCCTTATTAACATTTTGGGGAATTGATTGGATACCCCCCAAATAGAGTTAGGGATCTATCTAAACGTGAAACTAAATGGATGTTTCTTCTTAAATCATTAACGCCATATAGATTAAATGTTGAATTAGATTTATACTGCTTCATTAGTGATCTTTGAAGCTCTATTATTATGTGAAACCCAAAAAAATCAATTATTGTACTCCATTATTGTTAATAGATGACATAGTTACAGTTAGTTTATAAATACATTTTTTAGTTTTATATAATTTTACATATATTTTAATATTTTTTATGATTTAATAATTTTATATGTACTAATTAAAGTTTAAGTTTATAATATATGGTTGTGTAATACGTTTGTAAAAGCCCAAAGATGTATGATATTCATATCTGTCAGTATATTGTTGATATATATTTATGTACTGTTATGAATATTTAATAGTCTGCCCTTTAATATGGGAGTAATGGGGGATCATTTCTGCCAGGTTATGGGCATAATAATGAGGTATCGAGTAACTACTAATAATATATGTTTAGTGATATATTGATATACCAGCTAAATATGTTTGTGAATATTTAATAATATATACCATCTTATCCATGTTTGACATTGAGTTGTAGAGACAAATTATATGTGTTTTAAACTCTTGTGCCCTCAAATATGGCAGCCGTGATGGTTGACATCCCCCAGGTTATGGGCTGTATTTCCATTTGTCAAAATCAACCAATTAGTAACACTGCATATTTATCGCGCACGCTATAAAAAGCGTGGAATTGCATCTCTTAGCCACTCCCTAGGAATAAGTCCAGAAGTGATGAAACGTGTCAGTGATTGGCTGAGCGAGAACCAGAAGTGACGATCTTTGGAACCGGAAGTGACACAGGTTGTCTGAGAGCGAGGACCGGCAGTGGTGAGAGTGTTGTGCGGTCTTCCCTCTCTGACATTACCTTCACTAAAGTAGAGATATATGTCTTTGGGCTTATCTTGCATTTTGTTCTTGTGAGTTTCTTTAAGTAGAGATTAAATGGTTTTAAAGGATACTGCACCATGTCGGGTCTCTATTTCCTTTCTTTCATATGATATGGAGAATCATTACCAGAGATTGTAAATCTGGAGTGTTGGAACCATTCTGGGAAGGTCACTGCGGAGAGTCAGTTACAAAGGCTATTGATTTGTAGTGTTGCAACCATTCTGAGAAAAATCGATGTATATGAGCGATTATCCTGGTCTGGAGAAATATGTATTTATACCAAAGCGCATTTTGCCAACCATGAGAGTGGGAGGCAAATAAAGTTGGTGAGTGCACACCTATAGGGGGAGCACAGCACAGTTTGGATATTTATTTAGAGTCACATGATGATTTATTTTGATAACCCAATCCACTTGGTGATTTCAAAAAGGACTTTATTTATGGACTTTCTGTTTATATGATTTACAGAGCGCTGCATTTATATTTTGTTATTCCAAAATATTATTTATTTGTTACACAATAGAAAGTAGCGGCTACATATAATTTTATAATATATATTGTTTGTTATTCACTTTTTTATTGTTTTGAGCACAGTTTATATTTAGAAAGGTGGATTTTTTATATATATTTTTTCACCTGATGTGTCATATAGATTGTAGCATACATACAGACAATACCACAATTGAATTTATGAATAGAAATAAACAACTCTTCACTTAGGTGAAAAGAGGTTACTAATCCTTATGCTTGGAATATACATCTCTTAATGTAAAGTCATTACCTGACTATATTTCCACATTCCACCTGCGGTCATCATGAGCCCTTGGATGTCACTAACAACAAAATTGATGAATTTGTTTGCAAGGATTTGTTGACTCATGCTTGGAAACAGCTGAGAGATTTGCCAAATGACAGGAAGACGCTTAGATTCACAAGGTGTGATCGCCTAAGTGTTTGCCTGTGTCTAATTAGCTTCTCTTTGCTGGTTGGTACCTCCACAGCCAGAAGCAGATTGACTCTGCAGGGTTTAAACTGAAAACTGTGATTGGTGTTATTATCATTTGTTTATTTAACCCTACATCAAGATCCAAATCCATCTATTGAGGAACACACCATGTCTGCATTCTATGTCTGAACAATGCTTTAATTGCTTTCAACTAATAATAAAACCACTTTCTTCATAAATTGTTAATAGCCGGTGAACCTGCAAGTCACTACAAAGGTGTTGGCAATATAGTTCTGTAAGATATTTTTAATACTAACCCTTCACTTAAAGAGCTAATTGTTTTTTAATAATGAAGATAAAAATCTACACAGGTCATAGGAGGATGGTTTATTGCGATGATAAGGATTTATTTACTAAAGGAACAACCTTACTGCTGGCCTGTGTTAGCTTCCATTGGCAAGGCAATCCGAAGGAATAAAAAAAGTCTGAAAAACCTAACTGGGTTGTATAAAAATGTTTTATTTTATTTAACATGATTATTTTCTTATGTAATAGTTATTAGGGTGATTTACTATGAGTATGTTTTTGCCCAGGGGACCTGCTTCCAGGGATGGACACATTTTTTAGAAAGCTGCTGCAGGTATACCTTTTACCAGTCAAAATTGTGCTAGACACGTGGTTGAGCCCTCTTTGTTTTGCTTGAAAAAACAAGAACACAGTGACAAGAAATGACATCATGCCCATGTAGTTTCACTAGGAAGAACCTTACATTATACAAGAATTAAAGTGTCATTTCACCTTTTCAGAAAAAAAGAAAGAGGTGAACGAATACTCCACACCCTAACAGGTCTGTACTGTACTTACTTCTGTAGGTGATGAGCTGTCAGTGCCCATGCAGCTGATGTAGTGATCTAGGGGTCCTGAGATTTGAAATCCCCACTCTTCTCCCCCTTCTTTCTTCAGGTCCTCTAGGATGGATCAGAGATTCAGATTGGTCTGGACCAGCACAAAGAATCACACTGATCTGCTCCAGAATCCCTGCAGAAAGCAGGGAAAGAAGAGCGGGGATTTCAAATTTTCACCTGCTGCATGGGCACTGACAGTTGATCCATGGAGTTAAGTACAGTAGAGACCTGGGGTGGGGGGTTGGGAAAGGTGTAGGGTCACACTGCAGATCATGATGTAAGAGGGGAAAGCTGCAGACTTTCGTGTAAAGGAAAACTCTCTGGTCACCAGAGCCCCCCCCCCCCTTTATATCAGAGTCCACAGCTTTCCCTTTTACAACAAAGTTCCCACCTACATCAGGGTCTGCAGCATTACCCTTTACACCAGAGTTCCCCTTTACATCAGAGTCTGCAGAGGTCCTGCTTGCACTGTAATTGGGAATCTTGCAGACTCTGATGTAAATGGGAACTCTGAGGAAACTGATTTAAGGGGGAACGCTGGGAACTCTGACGTGGATGGGACTCTGGTGTCACAAACCACCTTCCGCAGAGTGAATACACTAAGGTAAGGGGAGGTAACTGATATACAGGGGAATCTTTCTGTCTGCACCCCCTTACCATACTGTATTCATTCCCCCCTTTCATCAGTGACCCATCCTCAGACTGGCCTGGCAGTGCTGTCACTGAGCTTCTCTCAGGTGCACCATGCAGGGATCAGTTAGATGATCCTCTCTAGGCTCCAGCTTGGTGGATCTGGTTTCATCTTATATTCTTCTCTCCAAATTCTACACACGTCTGACTCTTCCCATGACCCCCATCCCGGTGGTGCTCCTGCTCTTGACTCCCCAGGCTCCCCCTCAAACTGCAGACATGATACAAGATGAGAGACAGTCAGAGATTGTGGACATGATACAAGAGATGGTTAGGGGCTGTGGACACGATACAGGAGAATGTTAGAGGCTGTGGACATGGTACCGGGGATGGTCACAGGCTGTGGACACGGTACAGAAGATGGTTAGAGGCTGTGGAAATGGTATAGGAGATGGTTAGAGGCTGTGGACATGGAACAAGAAATGGTTAGAGGCTGTGGACATGTACAGAAGATGGTTAGAGGCTTTGGACATGATACAGGAGATGGTTAGAGGCTGTGGACACGGCACAGGAGATGATTAGAGGCTGTGAACATGGTTAATGAGATGGTTAGAGGCTGTGGACATGATACAGGAGATGGTTAAAGGCTGTAGATATAGTACAGGAGATGGTTAGAGGTTGTGGACATGATACAGGAGATGATTAGAGGCTGTGAACATGGTGAAGGAAATGGTTAGAGGCTGTGGACTTGATACAGGAGATGGTTCGAGGCTGCAGAGATGATACAGGAGATGGTTTGAGGCTGCGGCCAAGATACAGGAGATGGTTAGTGGTTGTGGGCAAGATACAGGTTGTTTCGGGACTCCAGCAGCACACTTTAGCAGTTCAACCTAGGTTCAGTTGGGGTCACTGACAGCGCCAGAGAGGTGCATGCGCAGTTCAAAGCCAGCGAGTTCTTGGGCTGGTGCAAGCGCAGTGACAACATGGCACTGCTGAGTGCCATTTATCAATGGACTTGCCTCCCAATCTGGTGATCAGCGGATTCGGCAGATGGACCCCCCCCCACCTCGCATCCATGAACTTAGACTGTCCGCCTGAGAATAGCTGAGTATGACCAAGCTCGCCCAAGCCTAGCCGCCTTTGGAACTGCACATATGACATACTTTGACAGACAGTTCCTATGCTGGCCACACCTGACTGTACTCTGCACAATAAACTCCCCCCCCCTAGTGGATTAGACAGATTAGATTAAAAAAAAGAATTATCCATTCTTTAGTATTGCAATTGTACTCCCCTCTTATACTTAAATAAGTAGGTCAATGCTTGCTTTATTTAATATCAATAGCTCTCCCAGGTTCTCCTCCAATCATCACAGGTAACTTGCATGGATAATTCCCAGCAGCCTCACATTGCAGCTCACTCGCTGAGGAAAAAAGAAGAAAAAATCTAATTGTGTAACTCTTTATTGTATTTAAATTGTGGCCGTAAAACAAATATTTGCACTTACATTACATGTGCTTTCATTGGCACTAAGGTAAACCAGCCAACTAGAATGTAGAGCCCAGTGCCACTACTTTGCTCTCTTCCTGGAGCCAGCTTGGGTTCCAATGGGTGGATTTGCCATCAAACCGGAAGTCCCATCCGTGCATGTTTTGTCATACACCAGATGTCCTCAGGAAGCCTTGTGCAGAGTATGGTTGAGTGTGGCCAGCATAGGAATTGTTTGTCAAAACATGCCACAGCCCTGGAGACCCAAAATTGTGCAATCTAAGTGCAGTAAGTGAGTCTTTTTTATTAGAACCAAACAAATGTACACTCACATATTGTAGCATGATAAGTGTTTGTAGAGTACACCAAGACTGTCATCCACTAGTTAGTTGCAGTGCAGTTGGAGTAGAAGCCAGAGAGAGCAGGTATCCAACAGCAGGAAGGCACACTCTGCCAAAGCTACCACTTTGACAGCATGGGAGAACACAGCTGGTGAAGTCAGACACCGGAAGACATGCAGGGGGTATGGCAGGGGCATGGCTACGTGTTTCAAGGATTGAAAGAGAGGTGTTATCACCTCAAAATGTTAGATTATGCCCTCTTGTGTCCCTTTGTGCTATCACAGGTACTCCTTCTAACTGCTGACGTGCTGCATTATGTTAATTTCTCAGCCATCTGAATTACCCCTTATGTGCCTCTGTAGATGTGATGATTGATCCAGCCTGGAATTTATAGTTGTGGAGCCCCCTGATTATTTTTTGCACTACAACAAACTTTTTTACCCACAGCGCTGAGGAGGCAGGGAAGATATGGAAATATGGGCAACTACGTCCTGTATAGAGACAATACCAAACACACCATCAAATCCAGGAAGATCCCACATAATACAGAATAGGGAGGCAACCCAACAGTGTGAACAAATGGTAAAACACAAACTATTTTAAAGAAGCATGGAATTATGTTTCAGATTGCTGTACCATACAACCCAGAGCAATATAGTGTTGCAAAGATAATGAAGCACACTTTACATGAGTGGCAGAAGTTTGCTTTTTGATGAGGATATGTTAACAGTATACTGTGATGTGGCAATTTCTGCAATCCCTAAAACTACTTGTAGGTAGAACTAAATGGACTAGTGTCTTTTTTAACCAGATTAACTATGTAACTATGCTTTTTTGGAAAAGCAATGGAGGAGACTCCATATGAGCTATGGAATGGAAAGAAGCTTGACCTGAATCATATCAAAATCTTTGAAAGCAAAGCATGCATACATTGCAAAAGATGGGTCTGTTTTCCATAACACAAGGAGCAGCACAGTCATGTAGAACAGTAGCTGTCTAATACATCTATTGGTAACCATTTTCCATCTCAGGCATGTGAAGTACAATTGCAACCCCTAAAGGGCCTAGCCACTTCCCTGATTCATTTGACTCAGCAGGTGGTGAAGCTGCACAGGTTAATGAACTCCACACTGTGGGAGAGGAGTCATTGAAGCAAACAGACTTGGTTGTTGGGGATGCTGGATTAGAGACCCATTGGGTGATGAACTTCTCAGCTTTAGCTCGGTCTGTGAAGACCTGTTGTTGACCAATTGTGTAGTAGGGTGGAAAACTGCTGGATAGAATAGTGCACATTTGATCTGCTGGTTAAACAATTGCTGACATATGCCAACAAAGACCTTGCGCCATTTGGTCTCCTCAGCCAAGAAGTCAGAGAAAACCAGCAGTATGTAGTCTTGTATGTTCAGTCATTGCTGGCTGCAGCAAGCTCAAAGGATTTTGGTTTTCTCAGTGAAATCTAAGTAGCAAATAATGTTGAGACATAGAGCACAGCACCCAGTCTCGGAGCGCCATCTAATTAAAAGAGGGCATGAAGGCCCAAGGCCTCTAGGAGAGTTTCTGAAGGTCAGTCACCTTATACATTTCTGGTAGTCCTGCAAAATGCATATTGTTCTTTCTTGAACAGTTTTTGAGATACTGTGTGAACAGGAAAAATGTCTACAACTTAATCTTAAAGGCAGTACTTGCAAAGCCCCACCACAGGAGCCTATGTTTTCATATTTTGTACTTTGGATAGATTACAAGCTCCAAAACAGTTTTATGCACAACAGACACGTGGCCTCATAGTTAGAGGAAAATGAAATTTAGGCCTCATTTACAGGCATATTCAAGCATACATCTGTGCAAAGGGCTCTCTTTGCCCATATAGGATGCACAAGTGTTCTGTGCATCTGCGTGCAGCCAATCCTATCCATGTCTACTGGGATGCAGTGGCTGCATAAACACAGTCTCTGGTCCTAAGTTGACAGCCATGCAGGTGTGGGTATGTGTCCCCAAATCCAGGAAGAATGCATCCCAACAGACATAAATTGGACTACTTGCATGCAGATGCATAAAACACCTGTGCATTCAGTGTGGGCAAAGACAGCCCTTCACATGAATGTATGCTCAAGTATGCCAGTGTGAATTTAATGTTATTATGACTTGCCATTATCTTTCAACCTACAGGCATTTTAAAACTGTAAAAATATTCAAATGCTACCTCTTTGAAATATGTCAGCCTGGATGTGTTCTGTACATTGTATACAGAATGGCCCCAAAAATATAATTTCCTGGTTGTATGATTGGTTCACTGTTTTCTTTTTTAAATAAGTCATAACTTTTAAGGCATCCATCACAATATGATTTTCAGATTTGGTAAGGTACTATCAATAATTTACCCCCATCTAAAGGGATGCTGACAATTTAGCATTTCTTATTAGAGTACTGAGATTGGAGCAGATGGATATAATGGCAGAGCATTTCATCCAGAAATCACCTTGAGAAAGGAATGTTGAAACAAAAGACAACTTTATATGAACAGAAAAAAGTATGAATCTGTAAAAAATGTATACTAAAACGCTTGCAATATATAAAGTTTAACTGCAGGGGACCAGGATTGTTTGTTCACTGTAAGGATGTGACTGTACTGTACTGTAAGCCAGCAGCTTTGAATGCACGGCTAACCACAATTTCTGAAACTTTCTTTTTCTAAGCATAATATTGCATTAGCAAAACAACCCTTATATCACCATTCATATGGTCACACCAGAATGATGTCACAAGCCAAATGGACGAGCTAGGGTGCCATTTTGTAGTTGGGGGATATATAAGGCAGAGGATTGCAGGGAAGACAGCCCCTTCCCCCCTTTGGAATTAGAGTAAATGGATGTCCCCCTTTTGTGATTGAAAACTAAAGGGACCTTTTGATGGGTATTCAAAATATTATTGAGATACACTCGGGATAATGTTCTGGAGTTTTTTGTTCTTTTTTTTTGTTAATTTTAATTACAGTGGAATTACCTGGCAATTATGTAATTAAGTGTTTGGTGAACGGTTAAAGTACAGTTTGGGATACAATTGAGAAATAATGGTAAAGTGCAATTTAAATTATGTCATATACTAGGATCTATGAGTACACTATTGGGATAATAATTGCAGGTTTATGGTTATATGGCTGTTAACTAACCAGTAAGTTATCGATATATATCCTCCTTTCCCCTCTCCCTTTTTTTAATAGCACTTTATTTAAAATACAAATAATATCCTAGATATCTGAGATCCTTTTCAATGTGAGGATATTTAAAATTTATGAGGAGAATGTGTTATAAAATTACTAGTACACTTTGTAATATTTAGAAGCATTGGAAAATATCACAGAAGAGGCCTAGATAGCCAGAGTGTGTAACATATTGTTTTGAATTTTAAAAATTTATAAGTGAGACACTTTGAGAAGGAAACCTCTGCTGCTACAAAAAAAAGTGAACCTCTGGACTATTTGATACGTACCTTGTACAAGGGGTTGATCACCCGTGGGGAGGTGTTTGTATGGAGGGATTTGGTATTTTAATTAATTGTATGTGGTATAGCCTCATTGAAAAGCAGAAGAAATGTATACATGTAGATTTATGTTTTGGGGGTGTGGTTTGTCAGCAGATGAAGCCGGATGTTTGGTCTGCTTGCTTCTCCTGTACTCTGTGCACTCATCCTGAGGGCACAACTTCTGGGCACCTTTTTGCAGACTCCTTTACATAGGGCAACTGCTCATACTCTGGGCTACATTCTGGCACCCTTTCCGCAGCCAGTCGACATGTCTAAGTGTGGCTTGAACACTTGCTCCATCACAGACCATGCGAGCCAAGAAGGCGATCTTCCTCCTTGGCCAGGCAAGGAGTAGTACAGAGAAGCGGCCCAGAAATTAATTGACAAACCCATGACTCCTCTTGAATGCAGGATCAAGAGAAGTATAATAGCATCCCCATTGGAGGATCCTGCTGCCTCTCTGCTAGAATGGAAGTGAGTACTCCCTTGGACATCTTTGCTGCACTGCCTACTCAAATACTGGACCCAACTGGGACGGATCCTATCCTGTGGGACATTCTGACAGCCATTACCTCCTGTATTCCTCCATCAAAGCACTCCCAAGTGAGATTAAGGGGGTGATTAAAGGGGTGAAGACAGAAATATCTTTCCTCCATCAGGTTAAGCAGAAGCTAAAGGACCGCACGGAGGCATTGTAGGGGCACCTCAGCACACTGGAGGATGAATGGGTGCCATTACAATGTGATGTACACTACAATTAATTATTCTCTTGCTGTTAAGCATGCCGCCCATCTCAATGACATGGAAAACAGGCTACGCAGAAAAAATGTTAGAGCCATAAGTATCCTGGAAAAAAGGAAGGGAAAAACCCAGTGGCCTTCACTGAGCAATAGTTAGTTACCATCTTTGGGAAGGACTCCTTTTCTCCTATGTTCTCTATGGAAAGAGCTCACAGAGTCCCTCTTTAAGAAGCTCAATTACAAGGACCGAAATGCTGTCCTCTTCAGAATCAGGGATATGGATGACACACTTGTGATAATAACTCAAAGGTCTCATTGTTTCTGGACTTTTTAGCACTTTTTTGAGAAGTCTTTTAGTTCTTAGGAAGCAGTGAAACGTCATCTGGACACCTGACGTTTTGTATATGTGCTGATGTTACTCCAAATACATAAAAAATATAAAACACAAAGGTGCGGCGCTTCGGATGATCACACCAAAATAAAAGAAAAAGAAAGTCCAATGGTGTCTGGTATAGATAGAGTTAGACGTCTCTTTACTTGTATAGTAATGATGTCATATAAATTCCAAAATAATAATGTTCCAATAAGTTGGGAGAGTCCACCATCACCAACACCCCAAAAAATGCTGCCTCTTACCAGACCATAATGACCTCTCAATTGAGTATGGGTCAAAAAGCACAGTACAGATTCCAAAGGTAGGCTGTGAACCCGAACACTTTTTGGCTCCAAAAGGACAAGCTGGCCCCCAGGTGTTGAATGCTGGATCACTTGCAAAAATATGCCATAATCAGGAAATTGGCTGCCAACTGGCAATCCAAGCATAAGGCTAGAGATGGACCTGTAAAAATGAATTATCCTCGTAGAGGACAATACCATTCAAAGAACAAGAAAAATTCTCATAGTGTAGTATATTCAAAAGGATTTATTGCCTTAAAACGTGGTATTAAATGTACATCAAAGAAAAAGTAAAAACAGCATGCCACCATATATCCCAATGATATGTTTCAAACCCATAAGATGGCTGCCACATTGCGGTACATGCTGACGTCACATGCTCTGGCTTATCTCTGTTACAGACCCCATGATATCTCTTCTGAAGAGGCTTCGGTCTGTAGTTAAAAGCAGCTTAGGACTTGCAGGTTTTCTGCAAGAAACGCCGCTATTGCATAATCCCATGTACACCAAATTACATAAATTGGAGTGGTTTCAGATCTAGGAGGATGCAGGTATCTGTTATATATTGCAATTATACAGCCAAGTTATATTGAAATCTTTTTTCTGATTTACAAGGGGAATTTGCTATGCCTAGACAACAGTTCTACTGGTATCTTCAAATGTGACACGCCTTGCAGTCCCAAGCTCACCACTCTACTTTAGTATTATGACTACCCATTATTGAGCGACATAATATGTGGGCAAAATAAGAAAAGCTTGATTTCACAAATTTACCTTAGTTTCAACTTTACAGGATGTGGCTAAATTGCCTTGTAGACATGGATGGGAACAAGATATGGGTGACTTTGGAGGGGAGACCTGGGAGATATGTCCATACCTTCTATCTCAGTCTTGCCCTCTGAGAAATTATCACAATTGTTTCTGTTACATAGAGCCTATTGTAACCGAGTGCAACTTTACCGATGGGGAGAAGGGAGTCTCCTATATGTCCTAAATGTTGAGTTGAAGGCGATCTAATTCACCAGCTGTAGTGATGCCCAAAATTATTCCAATATTGGAAAGCAGTGCCCAATACTATTTTGACAGTATATATGATTAAGGTTCCATTGGACCCTATAGTTTGCATAATGGGTGCAGTGGATGAGGACATTTTTATTCCTCCGACTAACATAGCAGTACTCAGGCTTTTGTATATTGCTCGTAAACAAATTTCCCATTTTTTTGTCTTTTCCGCATACACCAACTAAGAAACACTGGATTGATCAGGTTAATTTTATTCTTATAAAAGAAAACTGACTTATCAACACAGAAATGCCAATTATAAATTGTCTTCTATTTGGCAGGCATAGCTTGATACTCATGGGCTTGCCCCACCTCAACTGGTTATGACTAGGCTACTGCAAGTGTGAAGTGTCATTTGGTCCTTGGTATATTCTATTTGCCTGGTTCCTAGTCACACTTAGGGGTTCTTACACACACTGGTAAATCTGAACACAGATGACTCAGGCTAGTATTACTTAGTATCCCACATGGAGGTTGTTTGTGTTTTCTTTCCATTGTATGACAAAAATGTATGCTGTACACAGCATTTTGGCCATTGTCCTCTTATTGTGCTTACAGACTCATTTGTAATGCTTTTTTTTACCTTACCCTTCCTGTATACCAAATTGTATTTTTATTGTTTTTTGGCACAATAAACAATTTCCTGATTTAAAAAAAAATGTGTTCTTTTGGAGTCTATAGTAATTGTACACGCATCTTTAAAATCCCACAGAGCTGTTATTATCAGTTGTGATTGGCTGTATATATAGGGTGTGTGGTGCATTCAAGTTCCCCTGATGGCTCAGTACACAAAATGCATACAGTATTCACATGTTGAATACACAGTTCTGATTATACTTCTGAAATTCAATTAAAAAAATAGACAGAGATTTTGCAGTTAGTTATCAATTTACATTACCAACACATTACATTATTTTATTTGTGGCAGGGTTTTTACAGATATCTAGGCCAGGGATTTAACTACAAAACTCCTGCAATTTTTTAATGTGATATCGGAAATGGAAAACAGCAAATGGTTATTTGCTTTGCATATATAAACATTTTTTGACTACCTGGGACATGCAAATTGGTAAGCTAAATCAACTTGCTTACTTATCTACATGATTCAAAACATATAATTTGGAGGTTAGGAACATATATGGGGTGTGAAAAAGAAATGGTTTGCATGTGATGTCACATCCATATTCATGAATTCCCCATGGATTAGGGCGGGAGCTTTACAATATTATTTCGATTATAGAATTTTTCTTGGACCTAAAAAAAATATTTTGGAAGAATTGCATTTTCTGTTTCAAAGACATGGTGTTTCTATGAGAGCAAAGTTTGTGCTAACCTACCTTTAGGCTGGTGGGAAGAGCACAATGTTTTAGGAGATACTAATCCCTTCAGGTCCCAGATTGAGATTTTTGTTTTTTAACATTTCAACAATCTAATTTTTATGATGGACTGTGATATGTCTGTGGATGGTTTCTTGAACATTATTTAAACACAAATTAACATAAATGGAAAATTACTCATGAAGAGCAGGATACAAACCTCAGTTAGATTTGACTCAAAATTCTTGTGAAGAGAGCTAGAACCCAGGGCCTGAACAAACTGTTCAGCAATGGACGGCTTTCAATATGCACCTTTAATGGTTATAATGTTGCTGTTTTATGCTTGTTGAATTTCTAGGTGCATATGCCTTGAAGACCACCCTGTTTAATTTATCAATACTGTATTAATAGGTTTATTCCCCTTGCTCATCTCTGTGATTAAACACTTTTTAGGGGAAACTATATAACAGAACATGGCTTGGATTTTTTGTGACATTTTCCTGGAACTATAAAGTTATGTGAAAGTTCATGCCATCGGAGTATGGTCTGCTTGCTTGTTCATTCTATGTTGGCAGCACTGACATGCTTCTTTGACTGGCACTTGAAGCCAAAGAGATTAGTGGATTGCAGGCTTTGCATGGTATCTTGCTTTGGTGCTGTGAGCTTACCTGTAAGCATTGAAAAAGACCAAAACAATTAGCAATCTTTGCTCCCCAAACCTTTATTGGAGCATAATCTTAAATTCAGGGTTTGCAAACTTCCAGCTGGGTTAGCTAAACATGGTTCAATGTAAATCCAGGCAAATTTACTCACCCCTGATAAAAACTAGCAAACTATATTCAGAAGGCTCTACTTTCTGCACTTAGAATATAGGCAAACAGCTAACACTTTTTCTAAAATTACCTTAAAGAGAAAATCTTTTAAATAATCAAGACAACTGAGCAACCAGCAGGTGTTGAGATACTGAACACTTTGGTCTGGAGTATGTAATATTGCATAAAAAGTGCATGGGTCATATATATATATATATATATATATATATATATAGCAAAGGAGTGCAGGGGTCAGAACAGGGGCAGACTGACAACTCATGGGGCCCCCAGGCAATAGGGGATCATGGGGCCCCTGTGCCCTTGCCTAAACTCAAAAAAGCCTATGAAAAAGGTACCAGGGGCATCTCATGGGGCCCCCTACTGGCCCCCGACCCTCGGGCAGTGCCCGAGTTTCCAAATGGTCAGTCCGCTCCTGGGTCAGAAGCATGTAATGTACTGAGTGTACGGGTCAGGGGTATGATATGGTTTAGTGTGCAACAGCATTTCTGGGGCAGTGTGAATGGGCCTCTGTAACTAGTGTACACTAGACTTTACCAAAGTGGGTTGAAAGTGTTCATAATACAGTTTTGACATTGAAAAGCTATAAATGTAAAGAATTAAAAAATATGCATGCACAATAAATGTATCAAATCTTTTGTTAATGGATATCAGGAAGAAACAAGTGCTGTAATTACCGGTCTTGTGTCTTACCTGACTGCATTTATTTTATTTACAGTCAGATATTATGGACAGCTGCTCCGTTCTATTCTCCAAAGCTGTCCTAAGGTTTACAAAGGTAAGATGCATATGTCCTAATTCTATGCATGTCCCAGGACCCTGGTTATTATAGCAAATTGTAGGGATCCCAGGAGAAGGACAAGCCCAAATAAATATTTTATTGCAAGGCACTGAAGTGTCAAGAGAAGCGTGCAAAACCAATTTAAAAGGGACAAAGATTAGGCTCAGGTGGCTTGTTAATCATGTCATCAAAGACTCTCTTGACAAGTGCCACATAATTAGTGTGACAATCATGACTGTCAAGGTAATAACATGATGCCATGCTAATTGCCCTGGGTTTGTCACTGGACATTTGGGATCATTGGTCCTTTAAAAATCCCAAAGAATGTCACTGGCTGTGTTCAGTTGTTCACCTAAACATGCCCCTCCTGACCACCTGATTCTGTTCATGTTATGCTCATTTACTCCTACTCCCAAAAGCTGGACAAATGAGTTAATCTCTAGAGTTCTGTAGACTGGCCCGGACTTGCTGCTTGTGCCATTGAATTACTACAGTCATTTGTCTGTACACCAGTGAGGAATAAAATGACTTAAGTAGCTGTAGGCTTAATTTGCTCTTTATTTGGCCTGATATAAAGTTGATCTCCAGTCTCACCTAAAGCTCTGCACAGTTGTACAGGTTCCTCTTCAATACTGAAATTGATCATTCGGATTTCACTGCGCGCTATGCACTTACAGTGTACATGAGAAGCTGCAGCAAATCATATAAAGTCTTCCCTCATTTCTTGGCTGGAGGTTATTCAACACAATTTAGCCCTTTCCCCCCTAGCTTGACTGTCCTTGACCCACCCCTTTTACTCATGATGTTTTCAGGAAGCTATCTACTGCCTTTCCTATCTGACTGCATTACATAGAGAAGCAATGAAACCCAGGGTTGATATAACTGCGTCTAAAATATTATATGTAATAAAAACAGAAAGGTTTAATTTAACTTTAAAGTGAAAAATTGAGTTTGCTTCCTTATGTATAATGATTGTCAGATCAAACTTTTACTAATCTGCAAGGAATGTTATTGCCTTTTCTTGATTTGGTCTGGCTTATAGTATTAAAGTGTAAATCCTAACAATGAACTTTTATTTGCTGTTATTTGGTCTGTTAAATATCATTGTTAGCTCACACATAATAGTTACAAGCTTTTTTAGTCCAAATCTAAAGAAGCGAGCAGCAACATTGTTTCTCTATAGATACAGTAAAATTAGTGAGCATTGTCACTCTAGAACAATAAGTATGTTATAGGCAAGATCACCATTTGAAAATAAAAAACAATAAAAAATGAAAACCAATGCAGCTGGAGGGTGCATGTGCACAGCAGATTATGGCAGATGCCTGAGCTCACCACTCTGCCACACACAGGCCATCTCCCACTGATCATGACTGCATCTGGGGACCAAACCATTGGAAACTAACCCCCACCAGCTTGCTGCACCCTCGGCACTTCTGCATGGCAAAGGGGAAGCAGAAATTCATCCCTACACAGTCAGTGGAGGATCAAGTCCTGGAGCCACGCAGAAAACATTATGGCAGGTGCAGCTCCACACAGTGCATTCACCACGAGGCAGGCTGAGAATTATGAGGCAGCAACCTCTGGAACCTCTCCTCCTGAAATGGGTGAACATGATTCGCCCCTCATGTATACCATCATGAACTTTGAGGGTGACTCCTCAGGCAGAGACTCCCCTCAGTCCATAAGCGCCTCCCTGAACAGACCAATGAGGTAGATCATTACCAGTCAGAACAGCCATATTGTCAGCTTTGAGCTCCACACTTTTCCTTTTTAGTCTCCGCAATCAGAATACTCTGGTGACCCCATCATACTAGAGAAATTCTCAGAGCTCCTAGACCAAGGCTTGAGGAAAGCTAGCAAACTACTACTGAAATTAAGCAAGAATTTACAGGTTTAGGCAACTGTATCAATATTATAGAATCCAAGCTGGATTCTATAATCTCCAGGACAAAGCAGAACATTTCCCAATCAGTCAACTACATGTCCAACTGGAAGAAACTCTAGTGAAAATTGACGGAATAGAAAATAGGTTCTGGTGATATATTTTAGGATCAGAGGCCTTCCTGAGTCATATACTGATACCCAAGCAGCAGTTATGGTCCTTATTACCCAATTAACCTGATCATGAACAGGAGTTGGATTGGGTCTATAGGGCCTTGAAGGCCCTCCATCCAAATGAGCCACCCAAAGACAAAATAATTTCTATGGGATTAAAGAACAGATCATGAAAAAGGCCCTAATATCGAGAAAGGAGGCCATGCTATTTATTTCAGTCACTTATATAGAGCTTTCAATTTATGCAGCGCTTTACATATATTGTACATTCACATCAAATTTTCAAAGAGATATCGCTGGCTACAGTCCATAAAATATGGACATTCAAAACACTCCTAAAACCCCTCAAAGAAAGGGGGATTACATATTGTTGGATGTTTCCATTCCATCTGTTGTTTACTTATTGTGGCAAAACGCACTAATGTTTTACTTTTATGGAAGGAGGATCTCTATCACATCATCTGGGCCTGATTTTGATTTATCCAGCCACATCATCATGGGATCAATTGCCTCGTCCTAAAGACAAAAGCCACTTGAATGCTGCAGCCTCTTTACTGCCTCTGTGTCACAACACCAAAAGTCGCTCTAAACAACAGTCCAGACCACCTTGATGGGAACTGCTGGGAATATCAGTTTCTCACTCCATTGTACACTCTCTAGATTTAAGGGTCCCCACCCATATGCATCTTATGACGCCTCCTTTGACAAGGCTGGTTTACACCCTCCATGTGTTGTTGGTAATCTAAATCTTTGATTTTCTATTTGCTTTTCAGAAGATTTACTTAACATTTAAGGACTGACATTGCTCCTATCTGTGTACTGTCTATATTCAGCACAGGCCATATGCATGAGCAATGCACCCCACTCTGACTCCTGCCTAATAAATATACCAGCTGATGTGGAAGCCACTGCAGCATGCCCACATTTGACTTCACCACACTGCTGCTTACAATAGCTTGTTGTTTATTACTTTGTTCTTTTTTTTTCTCCTTGACTAAAGGTCTCTTCTCTATTTAACAATTTGATGGAGCACCCTTCTTTCTCCTTTTCCTTCTTTCTGCCACCCCACTCATGTGCCACACACCCACCACTAAAGACAGACTGCAGTATGCCCTATGGTATAAGATTAACTAGGGTAAGCCTGTTTTTTTCCACTCTTTCTTAAGGTATCTCTGGTCCCTCTAAACCAAAACCATAGTCTCTCATAATACGCAGGGCCTGAACTCACCAGAAAAACACCGCAAGAACTTTGACTATTATCACTCCGTGGGAGCAAAGGTGGTTCTTTTACAGAAGTCCCACTTTCCCACCACATACTAGCCCTATTTTATTCATAGCCAATACCCCCAATTTTATTTGGCAAATGCATAAGATAAGAAACATGGAGTGGCAATATACATCTCCAAATGGCTTTCTTTCTCATCCCTTAATACTACCGAGGGCCCTAGAAGCAGGTACCTATTAGTGGCTTGGGAAATAGTGGGTGAACAAGTAAATTTTCTCACTCATTACAATGCTAACACTGACCAGATAACCTTCTTTAGGTCTCTTTTTCAGACGCTGTCTTCATACTTTATGGGGACTGTGATTCTGGGAATAGACTCGAATATAGCTCCAGACTCTATGCTCTAGATAAGACTTGGCCCCTGGGGTCCCAAATCTTATGCTCCTCTAAGATAAGCACCAATTTTGGAAAACTGCTGCATCAATTTGACCTCATTGATGTTTGGAGGGAATTTACTGTCTGTAGATGTAATTTTACCCACTTTTCTAATGTTCATTCCAACTACTCTAGGACAGACCACATCTTCACCACATCTTGTGATGTGCTTTTGTTCATATACTCAAAAATACTAGAGGCTCCTTATTCTGATCATTTGCTCACCACTGCCATCATCACTGTTATTCAAAAGGAAAACTCATTATATTCCTAGTGGCTAAACGAGTTGTTACTCACTAATCCCTCTATTTGCTTTGATAATAATTTGCATCTGAATTCATTTTTTGCTATTAATGAGCCAATACAGACTTCTCCGCAGAGTAACTGGGAGGCTCATAAGGCTCTCATTCAGCTGGCCTCGAGATACTGTACAAGAAAAATTCTGAGGTTCTTATTCATCAAAGAGAGTCAGAATTAACAGCCCTCCTTAAACAGCATAAACAGAACCCACGTCTTGACTTTCGAAATAAAAAAGAATCCATACGTCTCGAGTTTAACATCTGTCTCATCACCAAGGTAGAAAAACATCTAGGGTAGGCCAAAGCTAAATTCTACCATCATTCTGATCACCCAGGAAAATTGTTGGCTAGGAAATTAACTTCCATACCGCAAGTGACATCAGTTCCCAAACTTAGAAAGGCAGATGATTGCTAAATCAGAATTCTGTGATAGTGCTAAAAGAATTCTATATTTATACCAGATGCTATACAAAAACATGCATACCCCAACTCAACTAGGATTTTGAAGAATTTGTGTCCCACCTTCCTTTGCACACTTTGTCAGATTCCCATAGGGATATATTGGAAGGTGACATCACTCAGGCTGAAGTCCTTCAGGCATTTAAGGAGTATAAGCCAGCTAAGGCCCTGTATTATAAGAGTTTTGCTCCACTTCTTTCTCCACATATAGCAAACAACTTTAACACTCTTAGAAATGGTGTCCATAGAGATGTATCTAATTATAGTCTAATATCCTTGATAAAAACTGATTTGAACCTGTTAGCAAAAAATAATGCTATGAGGCTGAATGGCTTAATTGCATGCTACATCCATATGGACCAAGTTGGGTCCATGCCTGACAGAGAAGCTTCTGACAAAATCAGGAGAGCTATTGATCTAATTTCCATCCTTCATTCTGTTGGGACCAAGCCAGACCACAAAAACGAATGTTGCTTTCACTACTGTAGATATTCGGAAAGCATTTGATACCATCTCCTGGGAATTCCTTTTTAGGATCCTTTCAAGATGGCACTTTGGCTCCAATTTTTGGCTTCCCTTCATACCCTATGTAGCAATCCTTGTCTGCAGATACTGTTGAGGGGATACATATCCGAACCTATCTCCAAAGAGTCCAAGACTTGACAGGGCTACCCGCTGTCCCCTCCTTTCCCCTCTCCTATTTATTATTGCCATCAAGACTCTGCCTGTAACCATCTGGGCCCATCTTAGGCATGGAATACAGAGACAAATAGCATAAATGCGCTCTATTTGACGATGATCTGCTTCTGTTCCTTGCTTCCCCATATACCTCCCTTCAGTCCCTTCTGTACCTTCTTGCAAGATTTCTCCCTGCAGTGTATAAAAAGTCAATGCAGCTTTATCTGCAGCTGGTTTCTTGCCATATCTAGGAATCAAGTTGACCTTTACCATAGCAACACTTTATAAGGCAAAATAATTGTACCTTTTCACACACTTACTGTGATGTGGAGATGTGGTCCACCTTTGTCTCTTTATCATGGATGGGTAGGATCACTGTAGTTTACATGGTTGGGTCAAAAATTATTTTCAGAACAAAATATTACACTTTTTTGGAGCCCCAGAGGTCACAGAGTACAACACCAAACACTTTACATGCTGTGAGAATCAGATGCACTAGATATTTCGGATTTTAGGAATTATTACAGGGCTGCTCAGATAACTCAGTTGACCCAATTTTACTCCCAAAAAACATTGGAATGCTATTCTCTGTCCTACTCTGCCCCATTCCTTGCACTTGTGGGACATGCATTCATGCAAAAATGTACATAAATTAAATTTATGTATTTTTTTCCCCACAAATAGAGCTTTGCTTCAGTGGTATTTGATCACCTCTGCATTTTTATTTTTTGACCTATAAACAAACAAAAACCGACAATTTTGAAAAAAAAAAAAACATTTTTGAGTTTTTGCTAGAAAACATATCCAATAAAAATATTTAACAAATCACATTTTTCCATAAATTTACTTTAAAATGTATTCTGCTACATGTCTTTACTAAAACAAAATCCCGATAAGTGTATATTAATTGGTTCACGTGAAAGTTATAGCATCTACAAATGGCGGTATATATACTGTAATTTTTCTTTAAATTTTTTTATATTAGTAATGGTGGCGATCAGCAACTTATAGCGGGACTGCAGCGTGCATTCTGACACTGGGTGGGAACTGACTAACTGCCACTGACATCCCCAGTGACACTAATACAGTGATCAGTGCTAACAAAAAGCACTGACACTGTACTAATGACACTGGGCATGAAGAGGTTAATATCTGGGGTGATAAAAGGGTTAACTGTGTACTGTGTGTGTTTTACATTGTGTGCTGCATGCTGAGTTAGGGCCGGGACGGGTGGGACTCGGTGATTGACATCCCCAGCTGCTAATAGCGGCTGTATATAGCGGCACGTATTTAGTCAATAGCGGCACGTATATAGTATATATACGTGATTCTGTGCAGTGAATGTTAATAGGAGCGCTGCACAATTTATTTTTTTTATATTGTTTAATTGTGTTGCTGATGGTTTCACAACAGTGCTAGCTGCTCTGCATTGTAAAACAACTTTCACATTTTTCATACACTGTTTGGGCTACACTTTTCGTTTAGTTTTGTGCTGTATATTTTAGGGTAGTGCAGGGATATTGTTATTTTTTTTGTCATATAATTGCAATGCTTTGCACCAGAATTATAATTTGTCATTTTAAACAGGACAGATTATAGAACAAAATGTATTTTTATCTAATTTTTTAAACTATCAACTGATGAAACCAAAAATAATATTTTTTTCACCCAATTGTGTAAAATGGATGGGGGGAAGAGTCAGAATAAAGGAAGTCATACTTATTGTACTGTGCAGGAAGTTTTCACATTAAAGTGTTACTAAACCCAGGATCCTGTATTCACTATATCTGGTCTCCCACAGTACACAGAACATGGAAATGCAAATATTTTAGTAAATATGAACTGCCAAATACCTTTTCTCCTCAGCAGTCTTGTGACATCTATCAGTGTTCATCTGAGCACTAATTATTCTTGTAGGAGGAGTTTTCATTCTCCTCTGACTGTCCTAAGAGCCTGCATAACCACTAACCCTCTTTTTAGACAGTACAGATTGGTCCTGTGCTGATCACATGCACCCTCCCAAAAAAAAGAGAAAAACTCTCAGTGATACAAACCAAACAGAGCATGTGCAAAGTGACTCCTAAAGCTCTGTACTATCAGCAGATGGACAGTAGAAGAAGGGGAGGATCTGAGAAGACAGGGTCAAACAGCCTTTTTATACAATGCAGAAGATTAACCCCTTAGATTCCATAGTGAGTATAACAAGCATGCTTTACTGCATATACAGACTGATTTTACTGTTGTGGTAACACTTTACTGTTGTAGTAACACTTTAATGATGGCTTGCAAGCACAGACATACCCCATTCTAAGAATTGGTGTACCTCTAATTGGCACCAGTTTCCTATGTGCCACAGGGATAGGTTCTTAAGGTGGTCATAGCAATGTACTCGAATTTGTTCTCTCGTGTCAGTAATATTACCAAAACTGGCACAAATGCTTGCCTGAATTAGGCATAGGTAGTGCTAATGGAAATTACCACCAGAAAATTACTGTTAAAATGTTATTGCATTCCTTTGTATAAAGTATGTATTACTTTGCTATCTTAAAGTGGAACTTCACCCCTACCTAGCTATCTTTTTTTTATTCCTTGGTAATTGTTCCTATGTTGAAATAGAATTACGTGCTTACCAGTCCATGTAGTCCAGCATTGTTCTTCTATCCCAATATTCTTATTTGTCATGGTGCTTCAGCAATGCAATCTTTGTCAAGTGTAGGACCTGGCAGAGCTGTATGGTGTGTCTTCCCATGAGTGGAATCAAGTGAACCCTTGTGAATGCACAGAGAAACCTTGTGACTTTTCCAGGTTACATTTTTTACCCAATTGTGTAAGCGGTAAGGGGGAGGGGATCAGAAGAGTGGAATTTATACTTATGGATTAAGGTCCTCTTTAACCACTTACCGCCTACCCGCATTGTACTGTGGATGGGAGGCAGCTTCAGGCAGAGCTACATTACCTGTACGTCACTCTGCTCTTTTGCGTTTGGAACGAGCATGCGCGCACCCCCCACTGACTTGGCCCTTGCTGCAGAAGATGTTTGGCAGCATTGTTAAATTGCCTGCACACTATCACACTCATGCAATAAGTCGCTGATCACGCCATTATTAGTATATTGTTTGTACAAATCAATATATTGATAACGAAAAAAACTATACTGGTGCCCCTTAGTACTAGGATCAGACCCGTTCGCTGCCAGCACTTGCATTTAGTCCCTCCACAACCCCCACCTTCAACAAGAAGTGCAGTGTCAGTTTAATTTCTGATCACTGTCACCTGTGATACATTGCACACAAAACTGCAGCATTGGTAGAATCAGACCTGATCTCTGCAAACAGTAGCAGATGAATTTTTTTAGTAGTGGTTCAAGCAGTCCCTGACAGCCAGTACATGTAAATTTAAAGCCCAAAATGTCCCAAAAGAGGTAAACTAGTGAAGAGGCCTACAGGATTCTGAGCATGTCAGATGAGAGCGAAGGGAAGGCCTCTCTGACAAAATCTGCCTCAGAATATGAACCTGTACAAAGCAGTGACACCCTGACAGATAACTCGGACAATAGAAAAGAGGTCCCTATTAAGATCAGGTGTACCTGACCCCATGTAGATCAAGTGCCATCTTTGGTGTCATCTTTGTTCCGCAAGGGGTACCACTTATATGTGGACAACTTCTATAGAAGCATGCAGCTATTTAGACATTTGTACAATCTTGGAATTGGCTCATATGGCTCCGTGCGACCTAATCACTGGGGCTTCTTCCAATGGCTTGTAAACACCCTTAGAAAGGGGGAAAAAGCCTGCTTGAGAAATTATGAATTGCTCACAGTGAAGTGGAAGGACAACAGGGATGTTTTTGTCCTGTCTTCTATTCACGCAGATGCAACTGTCCAAATTAGGACGTCATTTGGCGTTGTTGAGAAACCCCTCTGAGTCCACAACTATAACCTTAGCATGGGAGGGGTGGACTTCAATGACCAAATGATGAATCCGTAACTAGTTTCCCACAAAGTTCAACACTGGTACAAAAAGGTCTCCATTTATTTTGTTTGGCTATATATAATGTTTTTATAATTTATAAAGCTTTCTAAAATTTCAGGAAGAGATAATCAAGGCCCTTTTGTATCCGGAAGGTGCTGTGGCCCACTCCCCAAATCCAGATGCAGTGAGTCGGCTGCATGAGAAACATTTTCCAGATGTCCTTTCTGGTAGCCCAACCTAAAGGTCACCCCAAAGAATATGTTGTGTCTGTAGCAGATACCGAATAAGGCGCAACACCCACTTTTTCTGCTCCTCTTTTCCTAGCCAACTTGGTCTCTGCCTCAAGGACTGCTTCCATCACTACAATACACTAGGGGAGTATTAGTATAAAGTACAGAATGGCACAATCTAGGGCACATTTTTACAATTCTCACGCAAGTTAAAAAAAAGAAAGCATATGCCCAAGCATGGGGGCCTTGGGTACTTAGTAGGTGGATTGCTCCTATGCTTCGGCATATTTTTTTTTCACTTTTTTTGGCAAAGATTTCTTCACCACATCGATCAATGTGAATGGAGGAATCTTTTAGGTTCTTTTTTTTGTTCAGCCCATGAGCATTTCATCACTTCAGTTTAGACGGATATAAACAGAGCCATTTTTAAATTAGCAAAGCATCTGATCATACTAATCTTGGTGTGATCAGATGCTTTAAGGGCAGAGGAGAGATCTAGAGTCTAATAGACCCCAGATTTCTCATAAAAGAGTACCTGTCACTGCCTATTGCTATCATAGGGGATATCTACATTCCCTGTGATTAAAAGAAAATTAAAGGAACAGTGTGAAAATAAAAAATAAAAATAAATAATAGAAAAAGCAGCCCCACCTCCCGTGCTCCCGAGCAGAGGTGAATGCAGCATCGATCCCATGGTGGTATGTAAAGAGTGATTGCACCATACATGTGAGGTATCAGCACAAACGTCAGATCACGGGCCTGGACTGGGACAAAAAATAGGCCTGGGAATTTTAGACTGAGCAGCCAATTTTTCCAGGGGGGGGGGTGCAAGGGCGTTCGCGGGGCAGTTGGTGATAAAATATTCACGGAGTCGTGGAGTCAGTGCCCCACACTGTAATGCAAAGGAGCACTTTATGTATTGATTACAGTGATTACAGTGCCCCTTTACAATGCAGTCCATTTTATATCACATTGTCCCTTTACATTACAGTGCCCCTAGAGCTCTAATCACAATGTCCCCTATATATTTAAAGGGATGGCACGATCCAGCAAAGAGAGATCACAATCCAACAAAGAAACATCCCCATATAGCAAAGAGACAGCCCAGACCAGAAAACAGACATCCCGATATAGCAAAGAGACATCCCAGTCCAGCAAAGAGACATTCCCATCCAGTAAAGAGACATCCCAATCCACAAAGAACAGGATGTCTCTTTGCTGGACAGGGATGTCTCTTTGCTGGACAGGGATGTCCCTTCTTGCACTGGGCTGTCTCTTTGCTGGATTGGGATATCTCTTTGCTGGACCCGAATGAGCAAAGAGACTGATCAGTCCAGCAAAGAAACATCCCATCCAACAAAAGTGACATCCCCATCCTGCAAAGAGACATCCCAATCCAGAAAAGAGACATCCCCATACAGCAAAAAGACACCCCATTCAGCAAAGAGACATCCCAACCAGCAGAGACAGCTCATCCAGCAAAGAGACATTCTGTCCAGCAAAGAGACAGCTCATCCAACAAAGAGAAATCCTGCCCAGCGAAGAGACAGCCTATCCAACAAACAGACAGCTCATCCAGCAAAGAGACATCCTGCCCAGCAAAGACACAGCTCGTACAGCAAAGACACAGCTCGTCCAGCAAACAGACATCCTGCCCAACAAAGAGACAGCCTGTTCAGAAATGAGACAGCCCATCCAGCAAAGAGACAGCCCATCCAGCAAAGAGACAGCTCATCCAGCAAAGAGGCAGCCTGTCCAGCAAAGAGACAGCCCATCCAGCCAAGAGACATTCTGCCCAGAAACAAAACAGCGCATCTACAAAAGAGACAGCCCATCCAGCAAAGAGGCAGCCCATCCAGTACTGCATTCCAGATGCTACAATATGTCACCTGCAAAGGATCTGGTGACTACCTTGAAACTGCCATCTAAGTGGCTGTCTGCTGGAGCATGCAAGCCTATGCCAACCCCCTCAGTCACAAAATGGCAAGATGGCCAGAAAAATATGTGAACACACACTGTCCAGATAGGGTGACACCTATAAACAAAACTCATCATTGCAAGAGAGTGTATGGCACAAAAGGATTAAAACACATAGATGCATTTCCACACAAAAAAAATACAGTGAGTAACAGAAGTATTTGAACACCCTGCGATTTTGCAAGTTTTCCCACTTAGAAATCATGGAGGGGTCTGAAAATTATATTGTAGGTGCATTCCCACTCAGAGACAGTATTTAAAAAAAAATTTCAGGAAATCACATTGTATGATTTTTAAAGAATTTATTTGACTTGCACTGCTGAACATAAGTATTTAAACACCTAAGAAACAGCAAGAATTCTTGCTCTCAAAGACCTGTTACTGTGCCTTTTAAAAAGTCCACCTCTACTCCACTCATTAATCTAAGCACCTGTCTGAGCTCTATAAAAACACCTGTCCACCCCACAGTCAGTCAGATGCTAACTACTACCATGGGCAAGACCAAAGAGCTGTCAAAAGACACCAGAGACAAAATTGTAGACCTCCACAAGGCTGGAAAGGGCTACGGGGCAATTGCCAAGCAGCTTGGTGAAAATAGATCAACTGTTAGAAAATAGAAGAGGCTAAAGATGACTGTAAGTCCCTCGGACTGGGGCTCCATGCACAATCTCACCTCGTGGGGTATCACTGATGATAAGAAAGGTGAGGAATCAGCCCAGAACTACAAGGGAGGAGCTGGTCAATGACATGAAAAGAACTGGGACCACAGTTTCAAAGGTCACTGTCGGTAGAACACTACGCCGTCATGGTTTCAAATCATGCATTGCACAGAAGGCTCCCCTGCTCAAGTCATCACATGTCCAGGCCCGTCTGAAGTTTGCTAATGACCATCTGGGTGATCCAGAGGAGGCATGCGAGAAAGTCATGTGGTCAGATGAGACTAAAGTAGAACTTTTTGGTCTACTCTTCACTCGTCGTGTTTGGAGGAAAAAGAAGGATGAGTTGCATCCCAAGAACACCATCCCTACAGTGAAGCATGGGGGTGGTAACATCATGCTTTGGGGGGTGCTTTTCTGCGAAGGGGACAGGACGACTGCACTGTATTAGGGAGAGGATGAATGGGGCCATTTATTGTGAGATTTTGAGCAACAACCTCCTTCCCTCAGACAGGGCTGGGTCGTGGCTGGGTCTTCCAACATGACAACGACCCGAAGCACACAGCCAGGATAACCAAGGAGTGGCTCCATAAGAAGCATATCAAGGTTCTGGAGTGGCCTAGCCACCTAAATCCAATAGAACATCTTTGGAGGGAGCTGAAACTCCGTGCTGCTCAGCGACAGCCCCGAAACCAGAGTTCTGTGTGGAGGAGTGGGCCAAAATCCCTGTTGCAGTGTGTGCAAACCTGGTCAAGAACTACAGGAAACGTTTGACCTCTGTAATTGCAAACAAAGGCTTCTGTACCAAATATTAACACTGATTTTCTCAGGTGTTCAAATACTTATGTTCAGCAGTGCAAGACAAATAAATTCTTTAAAAATCATACAATGTGATTTCCTGAATTTGTTTTTTTTAAATTCTGTCTCTCAGAGTGGGAATGCACCTACAATGTAAATTTCAGACCCCTCCATGATTTCTAAGTGGAAGAACTTGCAAAATCGCAGAGTGTTCAGATACTTCTGTTCCTCACTGTATATCTTATGCAAATCTAACATAGAGTAAGAAATCGAAATTAAAAAATTAATTATTTAAAAAATGAAATTTAAAGATATATATGACAAGTGGTGTAGAAATAATACGTATAGGTATAAAAAATGCATAAAAAGTGGTAATACTGGTGAATTCTTAATAAAAATAGTGCTGAAGTATACACAAGATGATGTATCATTATTATTACTACACTTGTTTGGCTTAAAGCGTGCGTGTACACCATATCTAAAACTGAAAATAAATGATTGTTTAAAAATGATAAAACATGCACATATACTTGTGTAAATGTATACATGCATTACAGTCAGGTCCATAAATATTGGGACATCGACACAATTCTAACATTTTTGGGTCTCTACACCACCACAATGGATTTGAAATGAAACTAACAAGATGTGCTTTAACTGCAGACTGTCAGCTTTAATTTGGGGGTATTTACATCCAAATCAGGTGAACGGTGTAGGAATTACAACAGTTTGCATATGTGCCTCCCACTTGTTAAGGGACCAAAAGTAATGGGACAGAATAATAATCATAAATCAAACTTTCACTTTTTAATACTTGGTTGCAAATCCTTTGCAATCAATTACAGCCTGAAGTCTGGAACGCATAGACATCACCAGACGCTGGGTTTCATCCCTGGTGATGCTCTGCCAGGCCTCTACTGCAACTGTCTTCAGTTCCTGCTTGTTCTTGGGGCATTTTCCCTTCAATTTTGTCTTCAGCAAGTGAAATGCATGCTCAATCGGATTCAGGTCAGGTGATTGACTTGGCTATTGCATAACATTCCACTTCTTTCCCTTAAAAAACTATTTGGTTGCTTTTGCAGTATGCTTTCGGTCATTGTCCATCTGCACTGTGAAGCAGCGTCCAATGAGTTCTGAAGCATTTGGCTGAATATGAGCAGATAATATTGACCAAAACACTTCAGAATTCATCCTGCTTTCTTTTGTCAGCAGTCACATCATCAATAAATACAAGAGAACCAGTTCCATTGGCAGCCATACATGCCCACGCCATGACACTACCACCACCATGCTTCACTGATGAGGTGGTATGCTTAGGATCATGAGCAGTTCCTTTCCTTCTCCATACTCTTCTCTTCCCATCACTCTGGTACAAGTTGATCTTGGTCTCATCTGTCCATAGGATGTTGTTCCAGAACTGTGAAAGCTTTTTTAGATGTCGTTTGGCAAACTCTAATCTGGCCTTCCTGTTTTTGAGGCTCACCAATGGTTTACATCTTGTGGTGAACCCTCTGTATTCACTCTGGTGAAGTCTTCTCTTGATTGTTTACTTTGACACACCTACCTCTACCTCCTGGAGAGTGTTCTTGATCTGGCCAACTGTTGTGAAGGATGTTTTCTTCACCAGGGAAAGAATTCTTCAGTCATCCACCACAGTTGTTTTCCGTGGTCTTCCGGGTCTTTTGGTGTTGCTGAGCTCACCGATGCGTTCCTTCTTTTTAAGAATGTTCCAAACAGTTGTTTTGGCCACGCCTAATGTTTTTGCTATCTCTCTGATGGGTTCGTTTTGTTTTTTCAGCCTAATGATGGCTTGCTTCACTGATAGTGACAGCTCTTTGGATATCATCTTGAGAGTTGACAGCAACAGATTCCAAATGCAAATAGCACACTTGAAATGAACTCTGGACCTTTTATCTGCTCATTGTAATTGGGATAATGAGGGAATAACACACACCTGGCCATGGAACAGCTGAGAAGCCAATTGTCCCATTACTTTTGGTCCCTTAACAAGTGGGAGGCACATATGCAAACTGTTTTAATTCCTACACCGTTCACCTGCTTTGGATGTAAATACCCTCAAATTAAAGCTGACAGTCTGCAGTTAAAGCTCATCTTGTTCGTTTCAGTTCAAATCCATTGTGGTGGTGTATAGAGCCAAAAATGTTAAAATTGTGTCGATGTCCCAATATTTATGGACCTGACTGTACATACATGCGCATATATTTATATATATATAAATATACTGTATACACATGCATGTGTACAACATATGTAAAGGGAGGAAAAACAAAGCAAGACCTTGTTCTTGCTTGATGTTAATATGATAGTAATTATGGTGAAAAATCCTGATGGGTAAAGTGCTCAAGAAACTGGTGGGGGGGAGGGAGGGGGGAGGAAAAATGTATAGCACACACCAGGGATCAACTGTGGCCAATGGATGACAGACATACACATTCTGCTACTTCTCCTCAGTATGGGGATACCACATGTGAAAGACTTTTTGGCAGTCTAGCCATGTATAGAACCCCAAAATCCATTAAGCACCTTCAGGCTTTTAAAGGGCGTTATTTCCTCAGTACACTTCCTGACTACCTGTCACAGTTTTGGAGGCCCTGAAATGCCAGGGCTGCAAATGACCCCTTTTTGTAAAGTAGACGCTCCAAGGTATTTGCTAAGAGGCATGGACAGTATTTTGCAGATTGTTTTTTAAAAATTTTTATTTTTCACAATCTTGTGAGAAAAAATATCTGAAAAATACTCACCATGCTTCTCATTCAATTCCTTGGGGTGTCTACTTTCCAAAATGGGGTCATTAGGGGGGGGGGGTATTGTACTATCCTGGTATTTCAGGGCCTCTGTAACTGATATAGGTAGTGAGGAAGTGACATGAGGAAATATGCCCCTTGAAATCCTGAGGGTGGTCATTGGATTTTTGGGGGCCTGTATGTGGCTAGACTCCAAAACTGTGATACGTAGTCAGGAAGTGTACTGAGGAAATAACGCCCTTTAAAAGCCTGAAGGTGCTTATTGGATTTTGGAATCCTGTACATGGCTAGACTGGCAAAAAGTCTCAAATGTGTGGAATCCCCATACTCAGAAGCAGCAGAATGTATTTTGGGGTGTTATTCCACATATATCCATGGCACGAGTAAGTGATATATAATTTAAGTGACAACTTTGTGTAAGAAAAAATGTTTTTGTCATTTTTCCAAAAACTTGTGGTAAAAATAAAATCTTCCATGGACTCAACATGCCTTTCAGCAAAAAGCTTGGGGTGTCTACTTTCTGAAAAGGGGTTACTGGCATTTTAGAGGAAGTGAATTGAGGAAATTACAGCCTTTGAAAGCCTGTTGGTAGTCATTGCTTTTTGGGCTTCGTATGCAGCTAGGCTCCCAAAAAGTCTCAGACATGTGGTATCCTCATACTCAGGAAAAGCAGCAGATA
The DNA here is from genome assembly GCF_062004578.1 of Staurois parvus. Classification (NCBI taxonomy): domain Eukaryota; kingdom Metazoa; phylum Chordata; class Amphibia; order Anura; family Ranidae; genus Staurois; species Staurois parvus. The sequence goes on from NW_028317862.1 coordinate 7,848,480, forward strand.
GTATTTTGTGGTGTAATTCAATTCCTTGGTGTATCTACTTTCCAAAAAGAGGTCATTTGGGGTTTTTGTTGTACTCCTCTGGCATTTTAGCACCTCAAGAAATGGCAGTCAGAAAGTAAAAGCTGTGTAAATTCCAATATACAGTATATACCATAGTTTGTAGACACTATAGCCTTCACACAAACCAATTAATATACACGTATTGGAATTTCTGTAGCCAAAGACATGTAGCAGAATACTTTTTTTTGGCCTAAATATATGACTAAATATAAGTCTATTGGATATTTTTTTATAATGGAAAGCAGAAAATATGTTTTTCTTTCAAGATTTTTGCAAAAAATTAAAAAAAACAGTGATGATCAAACACCACCAAAAGAAAGATCTATTTGTGTGAAAAAAAGGACATACATTTTGTTTAGGTACAATGTTGCATGACAGCACAATTACCAGTTGAACTAGTACAATGCCGAATAGCAACAAATGAGCTGGTCATGAAGGGGGGGTAGGGAAACCTTTCAGGGCTGAAGTGGTTAAGTAACTACAAAGTTACTGCCAAATAAACAGCAGAAATGTAAACATTGCATTGGTCCATAGTGGGTATACAGGTTTAGGAGATGAAGTGGTTAATTTTTTTTTTACTTTTAGGTTTAATGTGCTACTTTTAGAACCATTCCTAAGCCCAAGAGCAAAAAATTTAATATGTAGAAGTGTACTAGTCCTTATACGAGGTGGCTGCAATTGTTATCTTTTTTTCAAATTGGGTACATTTTCTGCAAGTAAGAACACTTTCTGTTGATCTTGCTAGTGTAGGGATCTGCTGCTCTCTGCCATCTGTATTTGTAAATAAGAGTGCTGCTTAATATCATGGAATTAATTATATACAAGCCCTTCCTGTCTGAAAACCCCAGATGGAGGAAGTAGAGGTATAGTCTGGGACAACATGTGGAGGAGCTGCTGCTGATCCAGACAAGAAGTAGGAACTATTAGGCAAGTGCTCCTACAGTATTTTATTCATTTATTTCAGGTACTTATATAGCGCTGTCAATTTACGCAGCGCTTTACACATATATATTGTACATTCATATCAGGCCCTAACCCTCAAGGGGTGTACAATCTAAGGTCCCTAACTCACATTCATACATACACATACTAGGGCAAATTTAGACAGGATCCAATTCACCTACCAGCATATCTTTGGAGTATATATATGCAGTGCTCAGCATAAATGAGTACATCCCTTTTGAAAAGTAAGATTTTAATCAGTATCTCAATGAACACAAGAACAATTTCCAAACTTCTGACAAAACTGAGTTTTACAGAACATTTGTTAAGCTCATTACATGAAAGCAAGGGTAATCATGTAACTTAGGTTACACCCCACAACAAAACTACATCTAGTATTTTGTACCTCTATGATTTGTAAGGACAGCACCAAGTCTTCTATGCATAGAATGAACAAGTTGGGGACATATTGCAACATCTATCTTTTTCCATTCTTAACCATTAGCCACCCGGCCAATGGCCGTTTGGCGGCTTCAGATGTGTCTCTTCACTCCGGGTGCACGCCATTTGGAGTGCTCCCGCACATGCGCAGTTTGCACTAATGCAGAGCGGCGCAGCAGTGCGATCTGTCACCGGCCATGCACCTTGGACACGGCCGATGACAGATCCGAGTACCGGCTCCCGTTGCTGGTACCATGTGACCTGCTGTGACCAATCACAGCAGGTCACATGACAGTTGTATAAAATGGATGGCTTCATTCATGATGCCATCCATTGTATACTAGTGCCTAGCTGTGAATGGTCACAGCTAATCACATGCACATGTCATGTGATTAGCTGTGACCAAATCACAGCTAAGCACAAAAAAAAAAAAAAGAAAAGCTGAATGAATCGATTTCATTCAGGTAAATGCTTGCTTATAGCAAAGTAATTCTTTGCTATAAGCAAATTGTGTAAAAAAAAAAAATACTGATCACTTCCCCAAAGTAGTACAATGTTACTATGGTAACATTGTACTACTTTGGTCATAGTAAAATATGAAAAAAAATCTTAAAAAAAAAAAAAAATGTAATAAAAAATTTAATATAATAATAAAAAAAAAAAAAAATATATATATTTTTTTTTTCATACTGTCACCAGTCAGTGTCCCTGTTAACCGCCATGCCAGTTATATGATGACGCTGTACTGCACTGGTGACAGTATGTAAAAAAAAAAATAGTGAAAATAATTTGTTTAATTTTTTCATTTTCTGAAAAATTATGACAAAAAATACAACTTCAAAAAACTCGCCATGCCTCTTATGAAGTACGTCGGACTGTCTACTCTGCAAAAAGGGGTCATTTGTGGGATATCTGTACTGTTCTGACATTCTTGGACCTCAAGAAATTAGATTAGCCGTCAGTACTTCAGGATTGATCAATATTCAGATCTATACCATAGTTTGTGAACTCTATAACCTTCCTACAAACTAAAAAATACATCCTAATTTGGGTTATTTTCACCAAAGACATGTAGCAGAATACATCTTGGCCTAAATTTATGAAGAACAATTATTTATTTGTAAACTTTTATAACAGAAACAAAGAAAAATGTGTTTTTTTTTCAAAATTTTTGGTCTTTTTTTGTTAATTTAGCAAAAAATAAAAACCCCAGCGGTGATTAAATACCACCAAAAGAAAGCTCTAGTTGTGTGAAGAAAATGATAAAATTTTAGTTTGGGTACAGTGTTGTATGACCGCGCAATTGTCATTCAAAGTGTGAGAGCGCTGAAACCTGAAAAATGGCCTGAGCAGGAAGGTGTAAAATTGCACGGTATTGAAACGGTTAAAGAACGTCTTCTTTTAGAGCCTGGATGCTGGATGGAGCATGAGACTCAACTCGTCTCTTCAGAATTCCCCATAGGTATTCGATTGGGTTCAGATCAGGAGACATACTTGGCCACTGAATCACTTTCACCCTGTTCTTCTTCAGGAATGCAACAGTGGCCTTAGATGTGTGTTTTGGATCATTGTCATGTAGGAAAAGTGCACGACGACTGGAGTGATGGTTGCATCTTCTCTTTCAATATAGAGCAGTACATCTGTGAATTCATGATACCATCAATGAAATGCAGCTCCCTGATACCAGCAGCACTCATGAAGTCCCAGAGTAGGACACTGCCACCACCATATTTCACTGTAGGCACCATGCATTGTACTTCTCACCTTTGCAAAGCCATACAGTTTTGAAGCTATCAGTTTCAAAAACATTTATCTTGGTTTCATCACTCCAGAGTACAGAGTCCCAGTAGTCTTCTTCTTTTTCAGCATGGGCCCTGGCAAATTCTAGGAGGTCTTTTTTGTGCATGGGCATTAAGAGAGGCTTTCTTCACGGATGACACCCATGCATGCCTTTCCTCTGCAGTGTATGCCATATTGTGTCACAGGAAACAATCACACCAGTTTGGCTTTCTACTTCTTTAGCTAACTGCAGTGAACTTGCATGGCAATTTTCTTTAAACCTTCTCATCAGAAGACGCTCTTGTCGAGGTGTAAACTTACGTGGATGGCCTGGATATCTCTGTGAGATGGTTGCATTTCCATCTTTGTTAAATGTTTGTATCACTTTTGCTACAGTATTCTGACTGATAAGTAAAGCTTTGCTGATCTTCTTGTAGCCTTCACCTTTCTTGTATAAAGAAATTATTTTCTTTCTCAGGCCTTGTGACATTTCTCTTCCATGTGCTGACAGCATGAAATGGGAAGTGGTTTTCTTTGTTACGTAATGCTCGCTTATAATCAACTGTCTGCTGGACTCCTGTTTAATGAATAATTAGACTCACCTGTAGTTGAATTCTTGTTTATTAGGATTTTGTTGTCTAAAATGTAGCTTTGCATCTCAGACTTTCATTGGGATGTATTCATTTTTGCAACATGGTCTTGAATTAATTTGTTAGGAAAAATAAGTTTTTGTGTGTGCAAATCAACACATCTTGTTTGCAATCAATGGCCCACATTTGTGGGAGTATTTTGTAGTATAGTGTCCCATAGAAAATGTTGATTCTGAAAGGAAAGGTTTTATATATATATATATATATATATATATATATATATATATATATATATACACACTATATTGCCAAAAGTATTGGGACACCCCTCCAAATCATTGGATTCTGGTGTTACAAATAATGTCTACAAACATTTGTGAAAGAATGGGTCACCCTTAGGAGTTCAGTGAATTCAAGATCATCCTTGAAATTTCCTTGCTACTAAATATTGCACGGTCAACTGTTAGTGGTATTATAACAAAAGCAACTGGGAACAACAGCAACTCAACCATGAAGTGGTAGGCCACATAAAATGACAGAGTGGGGTCAGTGCATGTTGAAGCGCACAGTGCGCAGAAGTCGTTGTCTGCAGAGTCAATAGCTAAAGACCTTTAAACTTCATGTGGCCTTCAGATTAGCACAACAACAGTGTGCAGAGAGCTTTATGGAATGGGTTTCCATGGCAAGCAGCTGCATCCAAGCCTTACGTCAACAAGTGCAATGCAAAGCGTTGGATGCAGTGGGGTAAAGCACACCACCACTGGACTCTAGAGCAGTGGAGATGTGCTCTCTGGAGTGACGAATCATACTTCTCTGTCTGGCAATCCGATGGACGTGTCTGGGTTTGGCAGTTGCCAGGAGAACAAGACTTGCCTGACTGCATTGTGCCAAGTGTAAAGTTTTATGGAGGGGGGATTATGATGTGGGGTTGTTTTTCAGGTGTTTGGCTTGGCCGCTTAGTTCCAGTGAAGGGAACTCTTAAGGTGTCAGCACACCAAGACATTAAGACAATTTCATGCTCCCAACTTTGTGGGAACAGTTTGAGGATGGCCCCTTCCTGTTCCAACATGAATGCACACCAGTGAATAAAGCAAGGTTCATAAAGACATGGATGAGCTAGTCTGGGTGGAGGAAATTGACTGGCCTGCATAGAGTCCTGACCTCATCCCAATAGAACACCTTTGGGATGAATTAGAGAGCAGACTGTGAGACAGTATTCTTGTCCAACATCAGTGCCTGACCTCATAAATGCGCTTCTGGAAGAATGGTCAAACATTTCCATAGACACACATAGATAAACGTTGTGGACAGTCTTCCCAGAAGAGTTGAAGCTGTTATAGCTGCAAAAGGCAGGCCAACTCAATATTGAACTCGACGGACTAAGACTGGGATGCCAGTAGCCTCCCTGGCGGTATTCCCGAGTGTAGCTCGGGGTAAAGTTTCAGTACCACAAGCGGTAACCCCGAGCTACACTCGGGCTTACCATGCGGTGCTGCTCTGGGATCTGTTCTTCTCTTACCTAGTCCTGGCTCACGCAATGTGCCTCCTGCAGTGTCCCCTGTAATGTCCTCCGGCGGATGCCGGCATCTGTCTTCTGGGTCCCGTCCCCTGCGACGTCGGGACGTACGGGGACAGAACGGCGGGAAATTTGAAGATTGCAAAAAGTGACATTCACTAAATTCACTAAAATAACATAGTAAAACATTACCGTATCAAACCATTTCACATACATTTTGTCCCTAGTGCTTTGTCCTGTGCCGTGCCTACATTTTTACTGTTCTTTCTGCCTGGAAACTGAGAAACGTCCATGACGTCCAAAAAGCGTCCCTTTAGGTCAAAATCAGTTTTAGACCAGCTAGAGAACAGCGATAGTAAATAAGAACTACTTGCAGAATTGAGTGATAATGATTCGTTCCCAACGAATTTCCCAAATTCGTCATCAGACACTGAAAATGATTTTGCAACTTTGCTCAGTTATGTGCAAACTTGGCGCTCTATTTCAAATTTCAGTGTTTTTGGTTTGATTATATTATGGAATTAAATTTATTATTATATTATTATTTTTTATGATTATTAAATCATAATTTATGATTTCGTGTTTCAAATTTTAACATACCCGGGATATTTACTAGACTCTTGTTCGGACAGATTTCAGTGAGGTATTCCAAAAAATTACAGGCCTACAATAAAAAAAATACATATTTCCATACAAAAAAATGTACCGTTTTGAGCACAGAAATATGGACATAATCTGACCGCTAGGGAGATTAACGTTCACGTGCATGTAAAGGCGGGCATCCCAATACTTTTGGCAATATAGTATATATAGGCTGTATGTATATATTTAAAGTCTGGTGACACTATATCTGTCCCTTTGTTGTTATCTCACATGCACTATACCAGAGAGTTCAGTCTGTTGCACAGTGTGCATGTGTCATATGAAGCTCCTGTTATTATAATTAACCCTGTCCTTTGTAGTCTGGGAATCTATACCTTGTGTTAGCTTAGTTAGAGAGGTCCAGCTGCATGGCAGGTGTCAGACCTGGGTCCGAACCTGGGCCTTCTGCGGTGAGTGGCAATGTTTCTTCTTGCTGAGGCACCTGGAATGCTGGACAGTGCCCTTCACAATTATTTGGATGATCTTACCTTGACCTTCTAAAAAAGCAAAAGATAAGTGAGCGCTTGTATGAATATATAATGAGCAGCAGCTGTACACCAGACAAAGGCACCGTATCAGACCTTCAATAGCATAAATGTGAAAAAAGAGGTGCAGCGCTATACAACTAGACACAATAATAAATAAACCACTAGTGATACACAATAGTGATAGACAGTGACTGAAATTAATAACGCCACTAGATGGTGGCCATAGAGTGAGGAGAGTGAAACAGTCCAATGAAGGAGTGCTCTTGAGATCCGGGACGATCTTCAAACGTCCTATATGAAGGACCAACAGGTGATAAAATATGAAGACTGCGCACTCACCAGATACGCAATCTTTATGCGCATTTGTGTAAAATATCACTGGACCTCCTGTATCCTCATCCTGGTCTGGTCAGATCTGGTCAGCATATCCCTCAAGGCCTGGTATCCACATAGATGTAGCTTTTCCGTAGATTTGGCCGGCTTTCACCAATGCTCAAATAAATAGAAAGGGCCACATAGTGTAATATCCTCAGGTGTCTTTATTAGAGGTACAGGATAGCAGGAAAACTGACAAGCAAAAATATACTGACCAAATGAAAATCAAAGATGGCCGCCGGGGCCCCTCGTGGCGCCGGCGGTTTCCCCTAAAGGGAAAGCTACAGCAGGTCGGACGCCTCACCGCCGGCGCCACGAGGGGCCCCGGCGGCCATCTTTGATTTTCATTTGGTCAGTATATTTTTGCTTGTCAGTTTTCCTGCTATCCTGTACCTCTAATAAAGACACCTGAGGATATTACACTATGTGGCCCTTTCTATTTATTTGAGCATTGGTGAAAGCCGGCCAAATCTACGGAAAAGCTACATCTATGTGGATACCAGGCCTTGAGGGATATGCTGACCAGATCTGACCAGACCAGGATGAGGATACAGGAGGTCCAGTGATATTTTACACAAATGCGCATAAAGATTGCGTATCTGGTGAGTGCGCAGTCTTCATATTTTATCACCTGTTGGTCCTTCATATAGGACGTTTGAAGATCGTCCCGGATCTCAAGAGCACTCCTTCATTGGACTGTTTCACTCTCCTCACTCTATGGCCACCATCTAGTGGCGTTATTAATTTCAGTCACTGTCTATCACTATTGTGTATCACTAGTGGTTTATTTATTATTGTGTCTAGTTGTATAGCGCTGCACCTCTTTTTTCACATTTACCTTGACCTTGCTTATCATGAACCTTGAACCCCTTGCTCCTCCCATAAACTTCCTGATATAAGCCATGTCTCTGCACTTCCTGTTTGCCAGATTATTGTGCTCTCCAGCCAGTATCATGCTCCTATTCATCTCTGTTATTATCCATATTTTGCTACCACCCGTTATTGACCCTTGGCTTGTTCTCGACTATGCTTCTACCTGATCCCAACCTGCGACTGCTCCTTACTGACCTTGCCTTGTTTACTGACCACGCTTCTGTTTGATCCTTACCTGCTTATACGTTACTGGACCTCCGCTTGCTCACCTCCTGGTGAGGTGATCCTGAGGACCACGACCTGGTACTAACATGCAGCAAAATCCATCTCCACCATCAGGAGCTCTGGTGAACACTGGTTGGTACTTAGACTCCGCACCTCGGGTGATCCTACTCCTCCGCCACGGTGACCTGTCTGTGTATCTATCCTGCTGGTTTCAGATGAGCCTTTCCACTGCTATAGCAACTGGTCTTTGAGCCTTACCCCTGATTGTGACAGCAGGTTACAAACTACTAGGTGCTAAGGCTGCATTAACACTTGAGCGTTTTGTAGCTTGAAGCTCGAAGCTCCAAAAATGCTCAAACTTAAAAAAATCAATTGTTCTCTATGGTGCCTGATCACGCAAACAGGCACCATAAAAAACAATTGATTTTTTTAAGTTTGAGTGTTTTTTGAGCTGTGAGCTTTGAGTTTCGAGCGGGTTGGAAACCGAGTTCCAGCTTGGTTGCACAACAGTTGGAGGCTCTCTCTATCATCACTGATGATTCTGTCTTCAGGTCTTTGACATCAAGATGTATGCCCTATCGCAATCTTCTTTTAGGGACCCCTGCAACAAGACTTTGCTGCAACATTCATCTGCAAGTATCTTTATTTATTTATAAATATATATATACCTCGTATATGTATGCAATGTCACCAGGACTCCTGAAGGCCTTTTGCTGATAATACCTGTTTGTATATTGGATGTATGTACTATTACTAATCTTTTCTTAAGTGTGTGCTATTTTTTACTGGTGTAGCTATATATTTATGGTTAATGTTATATTTTGGCTGCAGTAGTTCCTCTTTTCCCATTTATTTGATTAGATTACTGGTTCATTTCCCAGGATGGCAATCCCCTTTACTCTCAGAGATATCTTGAATGGAGGCACTGCCAACTTTATAAGCAAACACTCTCTACCACTTAACGAAAGGTTCTGGTTCTCTTGTTTACCTACAGATTTAGCAGAATATCCTGGTTGGTGAAGCCCAGTCTCATAACCATGTTATCAGCCTTCCCAGCTATCCATGTAATTTTAGCTATCAATGTAATGGAGATGAGGAAGGTTTGTGTTTGTAGATCAAATCAGGAGATAATCCAAGGTGATAATGCTGTTCCTTCATTGATACAGTACAGTGAACTAGCTAGCGTTGTCAGCTTAGTACTTCAAGTGTGTCATTGGCAGGACCATCACTGAAAATGAAGGGAAAAAAGCCTATAAAAAGGAAACTACTGTAATACAGCCATTGCATCTAAGGATTAGAAAGATGCAATATACAGTATAAAATGTTTGTTATGTTGTATAGATACCATTTATCTTTCTGTCTATATATCTGTTTTGGATGGAATGGCCCTTTATTTCTCTGTCTTCACTCAATAACATGTAATTTTAGTGTCATATGCTACGTAACCTGTACATTTCTAGCTAGCTGAATTGGGAACAGAAAAGGTTGTCACTTTTACAAGGTAAACTGATCATTGTTTGTCATATAACACTTTCATCCATTTCTATCTTTACTTTCTCTTATTGTCTTTTACTATTTATATTGAAAAAGAATAACTTACTTAGCTAATTTGCCAGACTAGACACAATGCCCTGTCATCATATAGCCATGGAATTTCTTGGAGACAGTTAAGAGTTTACATTATCTTTCACGTTAAAAAAAAAAAAATCTGATTTCTTTTGTAAATCAAATTGCACTTACGTAGAGATTAATTTTAATGTGTATTTCACAGTAATTTCAGTGTTTACAAATTTGACCCTCTTCTCATTTAGTGTTTCATGAACAACGTAGAGTAGTAATGCGTCATTTAGAATTCTGGGAGCTTAAAGTGAATACTATTTCAGTCTCGAAATTGTACAGCATTGACATGTTGTCAGAATGTCATCTTCTTCTGCTATACCTTGACTTGTTTTTTTCATCCTGCTAGTTGGCATACGGTGCTTCCTTCTAAAACGTTAGCAGGAAATTATACTTAAAGCATTAATTAAAATTGCAAAAGAAAAAAAGACCCTTTTTATAGCTCTGTACAAGTTATAAATTATACAATGTACTTGATACCAAGTTAAGGTCAACATTTTAATTGTTAAACTTTAACAATTAATTTAGTGCTTTGAATTGAAAAAAAAGAGCAAAAGCCCCAGGTATAAAATCATTGTTAAAAGGCTAAGTATTTTTACCGTGAGTGACAGTCACTGTCTTCTAGTTCTGACTTTTCCCAGAGCTCTGTAAATGTCAGTGTTCCTGAAGCTTTTAAGGCCACTTTTTCTCCAAGTCCAAATTAATAAAATGAAGTCTGTTCATTCAGTACATCTGGCTCTCTGGCACAGCGGGTAAACTATAAAAAAAATCCTTCAAAATGTTTTCGCTAATAGTAGGTGCCTACAGATACTTCGCAATGGAGATGAAAAGTGATTACTGTCCTAAGCACCTTGCTACAGTTAAAATGCCTTTAAATTGAGTTTTATTGTATGACATTAAAGTGGACCTGAACTAAAAAAAATAAGATTTGCTGTGTTATAGGGAACATCTAGAAATATTAATTGTTCTTAAGCATTACCCTAAAAATATGTCTGGAATTCCTGTAGAAAAATAGAAGTGCACGCTTGGTATGTGAGGGTGTCTGGCCACTCCTGTGCCTACAGCCTCAAAGCTGTGTATACTGTATGCAGCATGAGATATAAGGAACTTCTGCATTTAACTGCTAGATTTACCAGATTAGGAGTGATATTTGATGATGTGCTGCTCAATGTTCTCTTCAGTAGAGACTCTGCTATTTGGAAACAAAACTTCCTCTACAAAGATGGCCACCCCACACAGAGAATAGTACCAAGTAAATCAAATATTGGGTAAAGATCAGCTGTAGGGACACCATAGGCTTTGCTGGTGACTAGAGATGAGCGAAGAAATGAAAAATTCGATTCGACTGATTCGGCGAATTCGTGGACAATATTCGATTCGAGTCGAATAAATTCGCTGTGAATTTAACTTAAAAAAGGGTGTTTCTAGGCTTCAGAGAGACTTAATATTAGTGCAGAACACTGTACCTTTAATTTAAATGCCCTTGGAGTCTGCTGGGGAAGAGAAATAATACTGTCTGTCAGTATGACATGCAGATGAGTGCCGTCGATCTTAGAATCACTGCACACTTCACTCCTTTGGCCAGTCACGGGGCCAAAACCAGTGTTTGGAGCCACAGTGTGGCGGTGGAGGCAGCAGCAATGGGAGGCCATACAGCAACGTATGACAAAATGGAAACCAGCAGGAGCGTGAGGAGACCTGAAAGTGGCACATGGCAGAGTGGGAGCAATGGGAGGCGGTACAGGGACCCAGGTCACACTATGGGCCCAGCAGCAGCGTGACCAGGCGGTACGGGGGCCCATGGCCGATATGGGGCTTGGTGGCACCTATGGAAGGCCTGTAATCTGCCAGCAACCTATGACAAAATGGACAACCGCAGGAGTGTGAGGAGATTTCAAAGTGGCACATGGCAGAGTGGAAGCAATGGGAGGCCGTACAGGGACCCAGGTCACAATGTGGGACCAGCATCAGCGTGAACAGGCGGTACGGGGGCCCATGGCCGATTTGACCTCATTCATCCCATAGTCCTGCCGACTCACGAATAGCGTGGCCTCCTCAAAGGGCCTGAGCAAGCGCAGGTGTCACACATGAGCTGACAATGGCTGACATCTAAGTTACACAGGGAGTACCTTTATCCGCTTTTAACATCAGGAAATCTGTGATGGCCTTTAGCTGTTCGTAAAGGCGGTCTAACATATGTAGGGTTGAATTACACCTTGTTGCAACGTCACAGCATGAGGAGTCGGTACGGGGGCCCATGGCAGATTACATGTCTGGCAGCAGCAATGGGAGGCCCGTAATCTGCCAGCACCCTATGTCAAAAAATTTAACACACCAGCAGTGTGAAGAGACCTGAAAGTGGCACATGGCAGCAGAGTGTGGCGATGGAGACAGCAGCAATGGGAGGCCGTACAGGGACCCATGAGAGACTCTGGACTTGGCAGCAGCATGAGGAGGCGGTATATAGGGGCCCATGGCAGATTAGGGGCCTGGCAGCAGCTATGTGAGGCCCGTAATCTGCCTGCACCCTATGTCAAAAAATTTAACACACCAGTAGTGTGAAGAGACCTGAAAGTGGCACATGGCAGCAGAGTGTGGCGATGGAGACAGCAGCAATGGGAGGCCATACAGGGACCCATGACAGACTCTGGACTTGGCAGCAGCATGAGGAGGCGGTATATAGGGGCCCATGGCAGATTAGGGGCCTGGCAGCAGCTATGTGAGGCCCGTAATCTGCCTGCACCCTATGTCAAAAAATTTAACACACCAGCAGTGTGAAGAGACCTGAAAGTGGCACATGGCAGCAGAGTGTGGCGATGGAGACAGCAGCAATGGGAGGCCGTACAGGGACCCATGAGAGACTCTAGACTTGGCAGCAGCATGAGGAGGCGGTATATAGGGGCCCATGGCAGATTAGGGGCCTGGCAGCAGCTATGTGAGGCCCGTAATCTGCCTGCACCCTATGTCAAAAAATTAAACACACCAGCAGTGTGAAGAGACCTGAAAGTGGCACATGGCAGCAGAGTGTGGCGATGGAGACAGCAGCAATGGGAGGCCGTACAGGGACCCATGAGAGACTCTAGACTTGGCAGCAGCATGAGGAGGCGGTATATAGGGGCCCATGGCAGATTAGGGGCCTGGCAGCAGCTATGTGAGGCCCGTAATCTGCCTGCACCCTATGTCAAAAAATTTAACACACCAGCAGTGTGAAGAGACCTGAAAGTGGCACATGGCAGCAGAGTGTGGCGATGGAGACAGCAGCAATGGGAGGCCATACAGGGACCCATGACAGACTCTGGACTTGGCAGCAGCATGAGGAGGCGGTATATAGGGGCCCATGGCAGATTAGGGGCCTGGCAGCAGCTATGTGAGGCCCGTAATCTGCCTGCACCCTATGTCAAAAAATTTAACACACCAGCAGTGTGAAGAGACCTGAAAGTGGCACATGGCAGCAGAGTGTGGCGATGGAGACAGCAGCAATGGGAGGCCGTACAGGGACCCATGACAGACTCTGGACTTGGCAGCAGCATGAGGAGGCGGTATATAGGGGCCCATGGCAGATTAGGGGCCTGGCAGCAGCTATGTGAGGCCCGTAATCTGCCTGCACCCTATGTCAAAAAATTAAACACACCAGCAGTGTGAAGAGACCTGAAAGTGGCACATGGCAGCAGAGTGTGGCGATGGAGACAGCAGCAATGGGAGGCCATACAGGGACCCATGACAGACTCTGGACTTGGCAGCAGCATGAGGAGGCGGTATATAGGGGCCCATGGCAGATTAGGGGCCTGGCAGCAGCTATGTGAGGCCCGTAATCTGCCTGCACCCTATGTCAAAAAATTTAACACACCAGCAGTGTGAAGAGACCTGAAAGTGGCACATGGCAGCAGAGTGTGGCGATGGAGACAGCAGCAATGGGAGGCCGTACAGGGACCCATGAGAGACTCTAGACTTGGCAGCAGCATGAGGAGGCGGTATATAGGGGCCCATGGCAGATTAGGGGCCTGGCAGCAGCTATGTGAGGCCCGTAATCTGCCTGCACCCTATGTCAAAAAATTAAACACACCAGCAGTGTGAAGAGACCTGAAAGTGGCACATGGCAGCAGAGTGTGGCGATGGAGACAGCAGCAATGGGAGGCCGTACAGGGACCCATGACAGACTCTGGACTTGGCAGCAGCATGAGGAGGCGGTATATAGGGGCCCATGGCAGATTAGGGGCCTGGCAGCAGCTATGTGAGGCCCGTAATCTGCCTGCACCCTATGTCAAAAAATTAAACACACCAGCAGTGTGAAGAGACCTGAAAGTGGCACATGGCAGCAGAGTGTGGCGATGGAGACAGCAGCAATGGGAGGCCGTACAGGGACCCATGACAGACTCTGGACTTGGCAGCAGCATGAGGAGGCGGTATATAGGGGCCCATGGCAGATTAGGGGCCTGGCAGCAGCTATGTGAGGCCCGTAATCTGCCTGCACCCTATGTCAAAAAATTTAACACACCAGCAGTGTGAAGAGACCTGAAAGTGGCACATGGCAGAGTGTGGCGATGGAGACAGCAGCAATGGGAGGCCGTACAGGGACCCATGAGAGACTCTAGACTTGGCAGCAGCATGAGGAGGCGGTATATAGGGGCCCATGGCAGATTAGGGGCCTGGCAGCAGCTATGTGAGGCCCGTAATCTGCCTGCACCCTATGTCAAAAAATTTAACACACCAGCAGTGTGAAGAGACCTGAAAGTGGCACATGGCAGCAGAGTGTGGCGATGGAGACAGCAGCAATGGGAGGCCGTACAGGGACCCATGAGAGACTCTAGACTTGGCAGCAGCATGAGGAGGCGGTATATAGGGGCCCATGGCAGATTAGGGGCCTGGCAGCAGCTATGTGAGGCCCGTAATCTGCCTGCACCCTATGTCAAAAAATTTAACACACCAGCAGTGTGAAGAGACCTGAAAGTGGCACATGGCAGCAGAGTGTGGCGATGGAGACAGCAGCAATGGGAGGCCGTACAGGGACCCATGACAGACTCTGGACTTGGCAGCAGCATGAGGAGGCGGTATATAGGGGCCCATGGCAGATTAGGGGCCTGGCAGCAGCTATGTGAGGCCCGTAATCTGCCTGCACCCTATGTCAAAAAATTTAACACACCAGCAGTGTGAAGAGACCTGAAAGTGGCACATGGCAGCAGAGTGTGGCGATGGAGACAGCAGCAATGGGAGGCCGTACAGGGACCCATGACAGACTCTGGACTTGGCAGCAGCATGAGGAGGCGGTATATAGGGGCCCATGGCAGATTAGGGGCCTGGCAGCAGCTATGTGAGGCCCGTAATCTGCCTGCACCCTATGTCAAAAAATTTAACACACCAGCAGTGTGAAGAGACCTGAAAGTGGCACATGGCAGCAGAGTGTGGCGATGGAGACAGCAGCAATGGGAGGCCGTACAGGGACCCATGACAGACTCTGGACTTGGCAGCAGCATGAGGAGGCGGTATATAGGGGCCCATGGCAGATTAGGGGCCTGGCAGCAGCTATGTGAGGCCCGTAATCTGCCTGCACCCTATGTCAAAAAATTAAACACACCAGCAGTGTGAAGAGACCTGAAAGTGGCACATGGCAGCAGAGTGTGGCGATGGAGACAGCAGCAATGGGAGGCCGTACAGGGACCCATGAGAGACTCTAGACTTGGCAGCAGCATGAGGAGGCGGTATATAGGGGCCCATGGCAGATTAGGGGCCTGGCAGCAGCTATGTGAGGCCCGTAATCTGCCTGCACCCTATGTCAAAAAATTAAACACACCAGCAGTGTGAAGAGACCTGAAAGTGGCACATGGCAGAGTGTGGCGATGGAGACAGCAGCAATGGGAGGCCGTACAGGGACCCATGAGAGACTCTAGACTTGGCAGCAGCATGAGGAGGCGGTATATAGGGGCCCATGGCAGATTAGGGGCCTGGCAGCAGCTATGTGAGGCCCGTAATCTGCCTGCACCCTATGTCAAAAAATTTAACACACCAGCAGTGTGAAGAGACCTGAAAGTGGCACATGGCAGCAGAGTGTGGCGATGGAGACAGCAGCAATGGGAGGCCGTACAGGGACCCATGAGAGACTCTAGACTTGGCAGCAGCATGAGGAGGCGGTATATAGGGGCCCATGGCAGATTAGGGGCCTGGCAGCAGCTATGTGAGGCCCGTAATCTGCCTGCACCCTATGTCAAAAAATTTAACACACCAGCAGTGTGAAGAGACCTGAAAGTGGCACATGGCAGCAGAGTGTGGCGATGGAGACAGCAGCAATGGGAAGCCGTACAGGGACCCATGACAGACTCTGGACTTGGCAGCAGCATGAGGAGGCGGTATATAGGGGCCCATGGCAGATTAGGGGCCTGGCAGCAGCTATGTGAGGCCCGTAATCTGCCTGCACCCTATGTCAAAAAATTAAACACACCAGCAGTGTGAAGAGACCTGAAAGTGGCACATGGCAGCAGAGTGTGGCGATGGAGACAGCAGCAATGGGAGGCCGTACAGGGACCCATGAGAGACTCTAGACTTGGCAGCAGCATGAGGAGGCGGTATATAGGGGCCCATGGCAGATTAGGGGCCTGGCAGCAGCTATGTGAGGCCCGTAATCTGCCTGCACCCTATGTCAAAAAATTTAACACACCAGCAGTGTGAAGAGACCTGAAAGTGGCACATGGCAGCAGAGTGTGGCGATGGAGACAGCAGCAATGGGAGGCCGTACAGGGACCCATGAGAGACTCTAGACTTGGCAGCAGCATGAGGAGGCGGTATATAGGGGCCCATGGCAGATTAGGGGCCTGGCAGCAGCTATGTGAGGCCCGTAATCTGCCTGCACCCTATGTCAAAAAATTTAACACACCAGCAGTGTGAAGAGACCTGAAAGTGGCACATGGCAGCAGAGTGTGGCGATGGAGACAGCAGCAATGGGAGGCCGTACAGGGACCCATGAGAGACTCTAGACTTGGCAGCAGCATGAGGAGGCGGTATATAGGGGCCCATGGCAGATTAGGGGCCTGGCAGCAGCTATGTGAGGCCCGTAATCTGCCTGCACCCTATGTCAAAAAATTAAACACACCAGCAGTGTGAAGAGACCTGAAAGTGGCACATGGCAGCAGAGTGTGGCGATGGAGACAGCAGCAATGGGAGGCCGTACAGGGACCCATGACAGACTCTGGACTTGGCAGCAGCATGAGGAGGCGGTATATAGGGGCCCATGGCAGATTAGGGGCCTGGCAGCAGCTATGTGAGGCCCGTAATCTGCCTGCACCCTATGTCAAAAAATTAAACACACCAGCAGTGTGAAGAGACCTGAAAGTGGCACATGGCAGCAGAGTGTGGCGATGGAGACAGCAGCAATGGGAGGCCGTACAGGGACCCATGACAGACTCTGGACTTGGCAGCAGCATGAGGAGGCGGTATATAGGGGCCCATGGCAGATTAGGGGCCTGGCAGCAGCTATGTGAGGCCCGTAATCTGCCTGCACCCTATGTCAAAAAATTTAACACACCAGCAGTGTGAAGAGACCTGAAAGTGGCACATGGCAGCAGAGTGTGGCGATGGAGACAGCAGCAATGGGAGGCCGTACAGGGACCCATGAGAGACTCTAGACTTGGCAGCAGCATGAGGAGGCGGTATATAGGGGCCCATGGCAGATTAGGGGCCTGGCAGCAGCTATAGGAGGCCCGTAATCTGCCAGCACCCTATGTCAAAAAATTAAACACACCAGCAGTGTGAGGAGACCTGAAAGTGGCACATGTTTGAGGCATGATTCATGGCGGATTTAGTCAGTTGTGTCAGGAACTGGTGGTTTGAAATCCAGACTAATCCACGCCTGATTCATTTTCACAAACGTGAGTCTCTCCACACTTTGGGTGGACAGTCGTGTCCTCCGCGGAGTTACAATACCTCCTGCCGCACTAAACACGCGCTCCGATGCCACGCTACTGGCCGGGCATGACAGCCTTTCAAGGGCAAATTCAGCTAGTTGGGGCCAAAGGTCAAGTTTCGTTGCCCAGTAGTCAAGGGGATTGTCTACCTCGGTTGGCAGGGTGCTGTCCAAGTAGGCCCAAGCCTGTTGTTTGAGCTCCTGCTCCAGGTCCACCTGATGCTGCTGCTGCTGCTGCGGCTGGTTAGTAGTTTCCTCACTGCGCTGGTGAAGAAAGCTACTCATCATCGACTGCAGACTGAGGCAGCCACTGCTGGTGGAGCTGCCACTGCTCCTACCACCCCACCCCTCCCCTGCTGCCATGCCAGCGGAACGCGAGCGCACAGGGCCCACAGTGTCTGAGGATGGACGTTGGCGCACAAAGGCAGAGACCAACTGACTACATAGGTGGTTTTTATAGTACGTAATTTTGGCCTCCCTCTCAGCAGGTGTGAAAAAGGCCACCATTTTGGACCGGTAGCGAGGGTCCAACAAGGTGGACAGCCAAAAGTCATCCCTCTGTCTGATGGTTATTATTCGGCTGTCGCTACGCAAGCAACCGAGCATGCTATGGGCCATTTGTGCCAAGGAATGCGAGGGACTCCCTGCCTCCATCTCCACAGCATACTGCCATGGTGCGTCTGGGTCCTCTGTCTCCTCCTCCTCCTCCTCTACCAGATGCTCCTGCTCCTCCACTCCTGTCCGCTGAGTGGAAAAACCACCCATTTCACTCAATAATTCCTGAGCACAAATGTCCTCCTCTACCTCCTCCTCTTCTTCCTGTCCTGCCCCCACAGGGGTCATGTGGCGTTGAGATCTGTGCGCCACGTCTACCGCACCCTGACCAGCCATTGTTAACAGCATTTGTTCCAGGACGTGCAACAGAGGAATGACGTCGTTCATCCCATAGTCCTGCCGACTCACGAATAGCGTGGCCTCCTCAAAGGGCCTGAGCAAGCGGCAGGTGTCACGCATGAGCTGCCAATGGCTGACATCTAAGTTACACAGGGGAGTACCTTTATCCGCTTGTAACATCAGGAAATCGGTGATGGCCTTTCGCTGCTCGTAAAGGCGGTCTAACATGTGTAGGGTTGAATTCCACCTTGTTGCAACGTCGCAGATCAGGCGATGCTGTGGAATTCCGTTCTGCCGCTGCAGCTCAATGAGGGTGTTCTTTGCGGTGTAGGAATGGCTGAAATGCATGCACAGTTTACGTGACATTTTAAGGATGTCTTGCAGTGGGATGGTGGATTTTAGGAACCGCTTGACAACCAGATTGAACACGTGAGCCATGCATGGCGCATGGCACAACCTTCCTTGACGCAGAGCAGACACCATGTTCTTTCCGTTGTCAGTCAACATGGTTCCGATTTTTAGTTTGCGCGGAGACAGCCATCTGTCGATTTCTCTGTTCATTACACTCAGCAGTTCCTCCCCTGTGTGACTACGTTCGCCAAGGCATACCAGGTGCAGCACAGCGTGACACCGTTGCGCCGTGCACATGTGATATGCCGGTCGGGTAATGGGACTTGGCACGGGGGTGGCGGCTGAGGACACGGCGGAAAAAGAGGTGGTAGAGGCGGACATGCTTGCTGGACCAAGGACGTGCAAACGTGGAGGCAAAAGCGTCGTGACCTGTCCAAGTTGCTGGTGCGGCTGTGCCGGCACCACGTTCACCCAGTGGGCCGTAAATGACATGTACTGTCCCTGACCGTAGTTACAGCTCCACACGTCGGCGCTGCCGTGCACTTTGGCAGAGACCGACATGCTCAAAGACTGGCCCACCATCTCTTCTACATGTGAATGCAGGGCTGGCACTGCCTTTTGGGCAAAGAAATGACGGCTTGGCACTCTCCACCGCGGCGCGGCACAAGCCATCATTTCTCGGAAAGGTGCTGAGTCCACCAGTTGGAAAGGGAGGGACTGCAGCACCAGCAACTTGGACAGGAGGACGTTCAGCTTTTGCACCGTCGGGTGCGTGCTCGCAAACTGTTGTCTCTTGGATACGGATTCCAAGAAAGACTGTTGACGGAATCCGAGAAGAGGAGTAGCAGGAGAAGGAGCATCTGAACGAGCGGAAGATGCCAATGAGCGACAACTCCCCTCAGCAGAGGTGTTGGAGCCTTGACTGGCTGATAGAGGGCGATTGACGACGTCGGGTGACGGAGCAAGTAACGGAGCGGGTGATGGAGCGGGGGCTGGGGCAGGCAGAACCGCCGTATGTTTATCACGGTTTTCCCAGGCCACCGAATGGTGACGCTGCATATGCTGACGCAACGCTGTAGTCCCAACATGGGCCCCCTGGCCACGCTTGCATTTCTGGCCACATAGTCGACATACGGCTACGTTTACTTCCTCGGGCGGCTTGAGGAAAAATTGCCACACCACCGAGTAGGAAACTTTGCCCCCGCTACTCTTCACTGGCTGACTGCTACTTCCTCCGTGCGCACCGGCACCACTACTGGCCGTGGTGGTAGGCTGCAGTGGAGCTGGTGCTCTACTCCGTGGACGTTTGGCTCCACTGACACTGATGCGACCCTGCTGCTGTCTCCTGGGCAACCCACCGACTGTTTTGCTCGCTGCCAAGCTGCCACCCTCTTCTCCTGATGATGCGGAAGAAATTGCCTGATGACGACGAGGCTGCCAAGTGCGATCAACCTCCTCATCATCAAGTAGGGTCTCCGCCTCACTACTAGCCCCCTCGGCTGCGTCTGGGTCAGGAGACAGACCTGTCTCTAGACCGGCTACCGAGCCACTCTCCTCGCCAGTACTTGTTCGCTTGGCTGCTGAAAAGGCCGATGTCTCCCCCCGTTCCTGACCGCCCTCTGTTAGCTCTTCCTCACTGTACAGTGGGGCTGAGCCCACAGCATGCGATACTTCGCTTGGTGAGGGAACAGCAAAGGACAGGGGCAGGTAGAGGACACGTGATTTCAGTGGGCTTGGTCCCGGGCCATGCCAACTAACGGTTGTGTCTGACGTACCCACCGACCGTTGGCTGTAGGTGTCAGAGGTGACCTGGGAAGAGGAAGACGACCGAGCCAACCAATCAATGACGGCAGGGTTGTCGGTGGAGACACGACCGCTGGATGACACCGGGAGCACTGGCCTCTGGCTGCGAATACTGCTGCCTCGACCCCTTCCTCTGCTGCCACGTCTGCTCGCTCCTAAAACATTGCCTCCTCTGCCACTCCTCTGCATGTTGTCTGACATACTATTTAATTCAACGATTAGGTGTCCCTGAGTAACAATTCTCTGGCACTCAGTAACAATTCTGTCTGTCCCTGAGTATGAATTCTGTGGCCCTGAGTAACAATTATGTGTCTGTGCGAGTAACAATTCTGTGTCTGTGCGAGTAACAATTCTGTGTCTGTGCAAGTAACAATTTTGTGTCTGTGCGAGTAACAATTCTCTGGCACTCAGTAACAATTCTGTCTGTCCCTGAGTAACAATTCTCTGGCACTCAGTAACAATTCTGTCTGTCCCTGAGTATGAATTCTGTGGCCCTGAGTAACAATTCTGTGTCTGTGCGAGTAACAATTCTGTGTCTGTGCAAGTAACAATTTTGTGTCTGTGCGAGTAACAATTCTCTGGCACTCAGTAACAATTCTGTCTGTCCCTGAGTAACAATTCTCTGGCACTCAGTAACAATTCTGTCTGTCCCTGAGTATGAATTCTGTGGCCCTGAGTAACAATTCTGTGTCTGTGCGAGTAACAATTCTGTGTCTGTGCAAGTAACAATTTTGTGTCTGTGCGAGTAACAATTCTCTGGCACTCAGTAACAATTCTGTCTGTCCCTGAGTAACAATTCTCTGGCACTCAGTAACAATTCTGTCTGTCCCTGAGTAACAATTCTCTGGCACTCAGTAACAATTCTGTCTATCCCTGAGTATGAATTCTGTGGCCCTGAGTAACAATTCTGTGTCTGTGCGAGTAACAATTCTGTGTCTGTGCAAGTAACAATTTTGTGTCTGTGCGAGTAACAATTCTCTGGCACTCAGTAACAATTCTGTCTGTCCCTGAGTAACAATTCTCTGGCACTCAGTAACAATTCTGTCTGTCCCTGAGTAACAATTCTCTGGCACTCAGTAACAATTCTGTCTGTCCCTGAGTAACAATTCTCTGGCACTCAGTAACAATTCTGTCTGTCCCTGAGTAACAATTCTCTGGCACTCAGTAACAATTCTGTCTGTCCCTGAGTATGAATTCTGTGGCCCTGAGTAACAATTCTGTGTCTGTGCGAGTAACAATTCTGTGTCTGTGCAAGTAACAATTTTGTGTCTGTGCGAGTAACAATTCTCTGGCACTCAGTAACAATTCTGTCTGTCCCTGAGTAACAATTCTCTGGCACTCAGTAACAATTCTGTCTGTCCCTGAGTAACAATTCTCTGGCACTCAGTAACAATTCTGTCTATCCCTGAGTATGAATTCTGTGGCCCTGAGTAACAATTCTGTGTCTGTGCGAGTAACAATTCTGTGTCTGTGCAAGTAACAATTTTGTGTCTGTGCGAGTAACAATTCTCTGGCACTCAGTAACAATTCTGTCTGTCCCTGAGTAACAATTCTCTGGCACTCAGTAACAATTCTGTCTGTCCCTGAGTAACAATTCTCTGGCACTCAGTAACAATTCTGTCTGTCCCTGAGTAACAATTCTCTGGCACTCAGTAACAATTCTGTCTGTCCCTGAGTAACAATTCTCTGGCACTCAGTAACAATTCTGTCTGTCCCTGAGTATGAATTCTGTGGCCCTGAGTAACAATTCTGTGTCTGTGCGAGTAACAATTCTGTGTCTGTGCAAGTAACAATTTTGTGTCTGTGCGAGTAACAATTCTCTGGCACTCAGTAACAATTCTGTCTGTCCCTGAGTAACAATTCTCTGGCACTCAGTAACAATTCTGTCTGTCCCTGAGTAACAATTCTCTGGCACTCAGTAACAATTCTGTCTGTCCCTGAGTAACAATTCTCTGGCACTCAGTAACAATTCTGTCTGTCCCTGAGTAACAATTCTCTGGCACTCAGTAACAATTCTGTCTGTCCCTGAGTATGAATTCTGTGGCCCTGAGTAACAATTCTGTGTCTGTGCGAGTAACAATTCTGTGTCTGTGCAAGTAACAATTTTGTGTCTGTGCGAGTAACAATTCTCTGGCACTCAGTAACAATTCTGTCTGTCCCTGAGTAACAATTCTCTGGCACTCAGTAACAATTCTGTCTGTCCCTGAGTAACAATTCTCTGGCACTCAGTAACAATTCTGTCTGTCCCTGAGTATGAATTCTGTGGCCCTGAGTAACAATTCTGTGTCTGTGCGAGTAACAATTCTGTGTCTGTGCAAGTAACAATTTTGTGTCTGTGCGAGTAACAATTCTCTGGCACTCAGTAACAATTCTGTCTGTCCCTGAGTAACAATTCTCTGGCACTCAGTAACAATTCTGTCTGTCCCTGAGTAACAATTCTCTGGCACTCAGTAACAATTCTGTCTGTCCCTGAGTAACAATTCTCTGGCACTCAGTAACAATTCTGTCTGTCCCTGAGTAACAATTCTCTGGCACTCAGTAACAATTCTGTCTGTCCCTGAGTAACAATTCTGTCTGTCCCTGAGAATGAATTCTGTGGCCCTGAGTAAGAATTCTCTGGCACTCAGTAACAATTCTGTCTGTCCCTGAGTAACAATTCTCTGGCACTCAGTAACAATTCTGTCTGTCCCTGAGTAAAAATTCTGTGGCCCTAATAACGTTTCTGTGGCCCTAAGTAACAATTCTCTGGCACTGAGTAACAATTCTGTCTGTCCCTGAGTATGAATTCTGTGGCCCTAACTAGCGTTTCTTTGTCCCTAAATAACGATTCTGTGGCCCTCATTAACAAGTCTGTGTCCCTGAGTAATGGTTCTCTGTCCCTAAGTAACTTCTCTCTGTCCCCAATTCTCGTTTCTGTGGCCCTAACTCTGTCCCTGTCCCTAGTACAGAGCGGTCTGCCTCTGTTCAATGACTGCAGGCAAATGAAGATTTCCAAAATGGCCGCTATATATACCTCGACCATTACACAGTGCTGGCTGGCTGGCTGCTGATTGGCTGATGCGATCACATGTCGTTGAGGAATGCATTATGGGGCAGCGCGCCTTGTCTGCGCG
The DNA here is from genome assembly GCF_062004578.1 of Staurois parvus. Lineage (NCBI taxonomy): Eukaryota > Metazoa > Chordata > Amphibia > Anura > Ranidae > Staurois > Staurois parvus. The sequence goes on from NW_028317862.1 coordinate 7,872,080, forward strand.
CCTTCCCCGACATCCCCGCTCCGTCGCCGCACATGTCAGCCGCCATTTTCGGAAAAATTTCGATTCGCGCGTCCGAATTAGGCTGTTTTTCGGATTCGGCACGAATCGAAATTTTTCCGATATTCGACTCGAATTCCACTTCAGATACTTCGATTCGCTCATCTCTACTGGTGACTAATCTTTTGGCCTCTACCATTTTGGTACCTCTTTAAGACAAAATAGAAGTTTTTTTTCAAAATGCTAGCATGAACAGTGACTAGTTACATTTGTTTTACGCTGAATGTTTCTACTTTAAACTTTTAGAGATCAGGTTGGGCTTTTTGTTACCTGTGCCTGCTGTGACTAGTCTACTGGGATTAGTCTTTCTGTGTATTGTAACAGGTCAGCTTGAGTTTTTAACCACTTGCCCTCCGGAAGATTTACCCCCCTTCATGACCAAGCCACTTTTTGCAATGCAGTGCTGCTCTACTTTAACTGACAATTGTGCAGTCATGCAATACTGTACCCAAACAAAATGTATATCTTTTTTTTCACACAAATAGAGCTATATTTTGGTAATATTTGATCACCTCAGGGTTTTTTATTTTTTAATATAGAAAAGAAAAAAGACTGACAATTTTGAAAAAAAAATATTTTTTACATTATGCTATAAAACATATCCCATAAAAAATGTAAAAAAAAATCAAATATCCTAATACATTTTGACCAAAATGTATTTTGCTACGTCTTTTGTAAAAAAAAAATCCCAATAAGTGTATATTGATAGGTTTGTGTGAAAGTTTCAGCGTCTACAAACTAGGGGATATATACTGGAATTTATATGTATTTATTTTTTTATACTAATAATGGCGACTTATAATGGGAATGCGACACTGTGGCCATCAATCTGATACTAATTGGTGCTGGGGGGAACTAACTAACCACCACTGACATCATTAGTGCCATTATTACAGTGATCAATGCTAATAATATGCACTGTCATTGTACTAATGACACTGGGCAGGAAGGGATTAACATCTAGGGCGATCAAGGGGTTAAATATGTGCCTAACATGTGTTTTTGTGTACTGTGTGCTGCTTTTACTGTGGATCTAGTTGTTTTCAGTCAATGAAAAATCAATTAGATCCCTACCGCTGAACACAGCTCTGTGCTGTTTACACTGACAGAGCAGTGTTCTATGAGTTTCAGAGCCGAGCACCGGGTTCCGGTAGTCAATCACTGGCTGGCACCCAGGGATTGGCATGTGCTGTGATGAATCAATATCTAGTAATGCAGACTCACGTATATATATGTGATTCCAAGTACAGCGGCCACCCTGTAAATCTACAATAGGCTGGTCGTAAAGTGGCTAACACTGGTTTGTGAGAGTTTATTGAAATTAGATGAAAGTACCGTATTTTTCGCTCCATAAAACGCACTTTTTTCCCCCCAAAAAAGGGGGGAAAATGTCAGTGCGTCTTATGGAGCGAATATAAAGTGGCCGGTCCGGTATTTTTGCGGCCACCATGTCAGAATACCGGATCGGCCGCTCAGCTGTTGTCTCCTGCAGGGCCTTACCTGTTCCTCGCTCCAGCGCTGCACAGTCTTCCCGCGCTGGCTTCTGTGACAGCCGGGTGCCCACTGCGCATGTGCTGCGCTTTGTGAATGATCCGGTGTCTTCTGGGACACATGACAGGTCCCAGAAGGCGCCGGGCCATTCACAAAGTGCAGCGCTTCTCACGCATGCGCAGTGGGCACCCGGCTGTCACAGAAGCCGGCCCGGGAAGAAGAGGTAAGGACAACTCCGCGGAAGTGGGAGCGGGTACCTGTCAAATTCAGGTACCCGCTCCCCCTCCCTCCCCAAAGGTCAGCAGTCTCTGGTGATTCCCTGCACTGTCTGCAGTCTCTGGTCATTCCCTGCACTGTCTGCAGTCTCTGGTCATTCCCTGCACTGTCTGCAGTCTCTGGTCATCCCCTGCACTGTCTGCAGTCTCTGGTCATTCCCTGCACTGTCTGAAGTCTCTGGTCATCCCCTGCACTGTGTCTGCAGTCTCTGGTCATCCCCTGCACTGTGTCCGCAGTCTCTGGTCATCTCCTGCACTGTGTCCGCAGTCTCTGACCATCTCCTGTACTGTGTCCGCAGTCTCTGGTCATCCCCAGTACTGTGTCCGCAATCTCTGACCATCTCCTGTACTGTGTCCGCAGTCTCTGGTCATCTCCTGCACTGTGTCCGCAGTCTCTGGTCATCCCCTGCACTGTGTCCGCAGTCTCTGGTCATCCCCTGCACTGTGTCCGCAGTCTCTGGTCATCCCCTGCACTGTGTCCGCAGTCTCTGGTCATCCCCTGTACTGTGTCCGCAGTCTCTGGTCATCCCCTGTACTGTGTCCACAGTCTCTGGTCATCTCCTGTACTGTGTCCGCAGTCTCTGGTCATCCCCTGTACTGTGTCCGCAGTCTCTGGTCATCCCCTGTACTGTGTCCACAGTCTCTGGTCATCTCCTGTACTGTGTCCGCAGTCTCTGGTCATCTCCTGTACTATGTCCGCAGTCTCTGGTCATCTCCTGTACTATGTCTGCAGTCTCTGGTCATCTCCTGTACTGTGTCCGCAGTCTCTGGTCATCTCCTGTACTATGTCCACAGTCTCTGGTCATCTCCTGTACTGTGTCCGCAGTCTCTGATCATCTCCTGTACTGTGTCTGCAGTCCATTGGTTCAGAATATTTTTTTTCTTGTTTTTCGCCTCTAAAACCTAGGTGCGTCTTATGGTCAGGTGCGTCTTATGGAGCGAAAAATACGGTATATTTATAATACTTTAAACTATGACTCATGCCAATCCTTTTGCTATCCATTATTACAATACCTGTGCATAGGAGCCATTGTGCACCATTTACTGCTCTGTCTGTCTCTCATATCACCCTTAGATAGCAGCTATGAAAACTCTGTGTTACAAATCAGCTTCAGAAGTTAGATTTGTAATGCTAGTATACAGTCATGCCTGGAACATGGACATCAGCCCTCTTTTGCTGATTGGCTGAAATGTTATCAAAATTTGATATTTTAAAAACTAATGAAGGAAAAACTTTGCTTTTCATTTTATTTCATCATTGGCCATTAATAATTATTGATTAGGAAGTCTTTAAACATGATTTTCCAAGACATTGCTTGTTGCTGGAAGATGCACCAGAAAAATCAATGAAACAGTGAAATCTTTTTATGTTTTCTGTTTTAATATGATAGTACAACCTTTAATAAAAGTAACTCTTGGTAGCTGAAGTAGGGGGCCATGACTTCTGAGCTTTCACAACTATCATGAAGTAAGCGTAACTATACAGCTCATAATAATTGCAGACAACTAAGTTGAAATTTTACCTGAGGTCATAAGTAATATCAAGTGTTTTTTTCTGTATGTTTGAAATCATATTTAATTTATAGCTAAATGTAACTGAATGCCAAGGTAAAACTATAAAAGAATTATAACCCTTTTAGTGACTTGTCCAAGGTCATGAGCAGAGATCCAAGAATCAACGTTTAGTTTCAATTCACAGTGCAGTACTGTCTATTTAGGTAGCACTTTGTCAAGACAGATTTTATTATTTTGGTTGCTGCTTAGTTTTGTTTACAATTCTCTAAAATAGAAAAATACAGGAAATAAAAACTTTTTTATTTGATACGCGAGGAACTAATTAATTTATCTCTAATGTTGGGAACAAATAACACTATATTTTTAAAGATCCCCTTTCATTCGCTTGATATTTATAGAATTTCATGCCAAACTATATATAGCTAAAAGTTTTTTTAGTTTTGAATAGAAAGAAAGAAGTGGGGAATGGTACAAGTCCCTGTCAGTTTTTATTTTTTGCTCTCTGAGATTTCTCCTTAACATGCACTCCAGAGATGCAGTGATTCAAAAATTAATGCTGCGCTACTTTCATAAGGATAATGGTAAAGTGCTGAAAACCTCCCTTAATTTATGTATGCGTAACTTAAAATGAAATAAAACCTCAAAACATCAATTATCATGACTCTTGTTATTATCAATAATGATGATACCCACACAGAGGACAGCTCTGGATACAAAAATAATGAACAATTAATAAATAAATAAATAAAAAATGCTACCAAATAATCACAGTCTTTTAGTGATGGTTACACTCCCACCAATGTCTGTCTATTAAAATCAAACCAATTAGCTCTGCGCCTTGGATGGTACAAACAGTGCTAAAGAGTTAGCAAATAAAAACTATAAATTTGCCAGTGCATATAAAATGAAAAGTAATAAAAATCATTTATGTGAACTGTGACTATTGCAGCTGCAAATATGTGCTGACTAATGCACAAATAGCTGAAAAAAAAAAAGATAAAAATGCAGACCGCGCATGTCACTCCTGAAAAAAGCATGTGACCCCATAACATTATAATGCCTTCATTAAATATTATAACCAGAATCTGAAATGAGAATAAAATCAAAGCCCAACACAAAAAAGAGTCCCAATGTGATAATAGTGCTTGTGTTGCTATGGACATGAGACAGTGCTTCACTGCCCCACATGGACTAACACTCACCACAGGCGATAGACCAACTATCTCCAGTTAGGTCAATAGTGATTGTGGAGCATCCCCATATGCTTTCACCCCAGCTTGTGTGTTCCAGGTTCACTCAGAAGGAAGGGTGACATGGCAAAACGTTAAAAGCGTAAAACCATTCATATTCATTGAAAGGATGAAAAGACAAAAATCCACTCACTTGCAACAATGCCTGTGTAAACTGGCACTAGGTGTATACAGCTTGTTTGTTTAGAGGTAAAGATGGCTGCTAAAACAGAGAGTGGCTTGCATTCCATTTCTATTGCATTTTATTTCAGATTCTGGTTATAATATTTTATGAATGCATTATAATGTTATGTGGTCATGGGTTTTTTCAGGAGTGACATGAGCGGTCTGCATTTTTATCTTTTTTCAATTTCTATCTATTACCCTTCATATACAAGAAAAACATTCACATTAATTACACTCCCCTTCATGCAAACAAAAAACTTCAAAGAAAAAATATTGCATGCATGAAAAACTGTGGAAACCCCAAAACTCAAAGTTCAGTTCCTATAACACAACAATTGCAAGAAACTGTCCCAATGTGATCTTCAATTCTTCATGCAATAAATTTTTTGCCCAACACCACCATGTGCTATCCTCCACCATATGCACCAACTTTGTGTAAAAGAAGTCAAAATGAGCTTTACCTTTTAAACGGGGTCAGTGACTCCAGCTGCAGTTTCCTCCAGGAATAGCCAATTGGATTCTGCTCCTCACTGGTTTACACTCTCCACAAGGTGTTATGTTCTAGCAATGCTCAAAAAATCAGAACAGGACCATCATTGTGCTTATTGTACAAAACTCCAGTATTTATTAAAACCTCAAAAGAATGCCACTCACATTTAAAAGTGCACAATATTCTGGTGCACATCAGACTATCAGCATATACTAGCTGCCTGGCCCCCTTAACCCTTCCGCTGCCAGGTCCGTACAGCATACAGACCTACAGCACTGCTTCTAGCAGGCCAGGTCCATATGGCATACGGATCTACATTCGTCCTCTGCTATGATCTCATGGTCACTTAATATATATTACAAACAGCGGGAGGGGACATCCCCCCTTCCTCCCCCTTCCGCAGCTCGCTCGGGCTCTCCTGACCCAACAGGAGACTCCTCACTTTTTCTGTATTGACCTATGTGTAAAAGAAGTCAAAATGAGCTTTCTCTTTTAAACAGGGTCAGTGACTCCAGCTGCAATTTCCTCCAGGAATAGCCAATTGGATTCTGCTCCCCACTGGTTTACACTCTCCACAAGGTGTTATGTTCTAGCAATGCTCAAAAAATTAGAACAAGACCATCATTGTGCTTATTGTAAAAAACACCAGTATTTATTAAAACCTCAAAAGAATATCACTCACATTAAAAATTGCACAATATTCTGGTGCACATCAAACTATAAGCATATATTAGCTGCGTGGCCCCCTTAACCCTTCCGCTACCAGGTTTGTACAACATACAGACCTACAGCACTGCTTCTAGCAGGTCAGGTCCATACAGCATGTGCATTTACATTCCTCCTCTTCTATAAGCTCATGGTCACTTCAGCTATTACAAGCAGCGGGAGGGGACGTCCCCCCTCCCTCCCCCTTCAGCGGCTCTCTCGGACTCTCCTGTCCCACCAGGAGACTCAAGCAATCAGCTGGCATGTCCACCAGTTGGCCAGAGTCCCACACAAAGCCAGAATTGGCTTTGATCTGATTTCCATAGCAGTAACCTGGAAGTGATGACCTGACAGCATTTTACCCAGATGTCATCAGCACCATTTTTAAACAATTGAAAGCATTTAAACCACTGATATTGATGTTTGGAATGCTTTTAAGGGCAGAGGAGGGATTTGGGGCCTTATAGACCCCTGATCCCTCCATAAAGAGTACCTGTTACATGCCTATTGCTGTCACATGGGATGTTTACATTCCTTGTGACAGCAATAATAGTGATCAAAGAAATTTTTTTTAAAGCAACAGTGTAAACATAAAAACAATAAAATAAATTAATAATTTAAAAAAAAATTAAAGTGCCCCTGTCCCCCCGTGCTAGCGCTCAAAGGCGAACGGTCGTTTTGGTCCTGCACACATGCAAACTGTAATAGGCCCACACATGTGAGTTATCACCAGGAACATCAGATCATGGGAAGTAATTCTATCACTAGACATCCTCGACATCTCTATAAATCTAAATTTGTAGCTTGTAAAGGCTTTTAAAGCATTGCCTATGAATAGTAAGATTTACTTTGTTTGTCGCCTTTGCATGGAGTGCACAATTTTAAAGCACAATTTGGTATCTATTTACACGACATTAACATCATCTTTTATATTTTACAAAAAAAGTGGGACATGTGTTGTGTTTTTTTGCATTAAAATTCAAAAATTTGTATTTTTTCCCAAAAATTGCACATAAACAATCATTGTGCAAATACCATGTAACATAATAAATTGCAAAACCCACCAATTTATTCTCTAGGGCCTCCAATGACACAGCAGATCATGGAGTAAAAACAGTTTCCGGTTATCGGCAGCACTTTCCTCACACTGTCACAGCATGAGGAAAGTACTGCCGATAGCCGGCAGCTATCACAGAGCAGATCAGCACTGATCATCAGGACACTGATGATCAGTGCCCTGCAGTGTTGCCCAGCAGTGCCACCCACCAGTGCCCAGCAGTGCCTTCCACCAGTGCCCACCAGTGCCCAGCAGTGCTTCCCATCAGTGCCCACCAGTGCTACCCATCATTGTCCAGCATTGCCACCCATTCAGTGCCCCCCATCAGTGCCACCCATCAGTGCTGCCCAGCAGTTGCGTCCATCAGTGCCTCCCATCAGTGCCGCCCATCAGTGCCCAGCAGTCAGTGCTGACATTCAGGGCTGTCAGTCAATGCTGTCAGTCAGCGCCACTCGTCAGTGTCGCACATCAGTGCCCATCAGTGCTGCCTATCAGTGTCCATCAGTGCTGCCTATCAGTGCCCATCATTGCTGCATATCAGTGCGCATCATCAGTGCCTCCTCATCAATGCCCACCAGTGCAGTTACCATCAGTGCTGCCTATCAGTGCAGCCTCATCAACGCACATCAATAAAGGAGAAAAATTACCCGTTTGCAAAATTTTATAATAGAAACAAAGAAAAACGTTTAATTTTGCAAACAGAAACATAACCATCATATGTAGTGAGGAAATACAGCTGATAGCATATCTGCACAATTTGTGTTGCAATGGTCCACCATAGTCACTATTATGGGTACAGTACATTTAGCGAGGGGACAGCACAGGAACACAGTTAGTTGTCACCGCATAACAATACGTTTTTGAACAAGAAGTTTTATGGCAGGGTCACAAGGCATTCTTTTAAAAAAAACTGCATATTAATGAAGATTGAAAGCCTGTTTTTGAAATTACATAAAAATGTTATATATAAATAAGTAATATTAACACTTTATTTGAGTTGTTTAAATCTACTTTAAGAACAACTTTGCCACGTAACTGTAGTGACTAATATTTAACTATTTAATTTAAAATGTGATCAATAAGTTGTGCTTTATTTTAGAAAATTAGATTAGACTTACTGTCAAACATGAGAAAACCGAGACATGGTAAAAATGAAGAATGCAAGGCTAAACTCCAACTAATTTTTCAATCGTAGACTTAAAGATTTCCCTAAGCTATACAACAATTTGCTTTGGGGTTGTGTTACCACTTGCACAGTGATTGTAAGCTGAAGTCAGGCTATTACACCTTCACTTTTCAAAACTAAAGATTAATAAGATTAATAACTTGTTACAGAAAACCAACCAAATAAATATTTAACTAATGATGCAAATTTTGGCCAAAATAAACAGGGTAAATGCTATCCTATTCAACTAGGATTTTCATTAAAAAAAAAACCCTCCCACAATCCTTACCCTTTTTTCCCCAAAGGGAGCAAAAATCATGCAATTTTGCTTAAAATAAACTAATAGGGTAAATGAACAGTTGCTAATTTTGAAGCATGTGAATGTTTTTATTTCTCAGAATAAAGTTTCCTATGGTTCACAAATAGTTTAAACTAGTGTAGTTAGAATACCTTCATTTTTACAAGTGATCTTTTTGACAAATTCAACACATTTCAACAGGTTGGGGATGAGTCCACCAAACGCAGATGTATTCTTGGGCTAAAGCATATAGATCCTTCACCCAAATCTATATCAGCATTTTCACGGGGAAACATCAAATTAAAGTTGTTACAGGCTTTGAATTGAGTGAAAGCTCTCTTGTTTATTCATCTGGGCCCAATGGGATTGCTTCTTCAAAGAAAACAGTGATTTACTGAGTCTTCTTTCCATCGTGGCATGTGTTTATTGATTTTGAAGAACAAGGGGACAACCAAGAATGCTCTTTAAATTTGTTTTATGATTCAGTGAAGGGAACTTCTAAAGTGCTGCACATCATTTAAAAATAAAATCATTGATAGACGATAGTCACAAAAAGTTTATGACTGCAAGATCTTAAAAAGCATAAAATTTGAAGTCTTCATCATCCATGCATTCATGAATTCCTTTGGCATTGTTAAATATTGTAATTAACTGATATTTATTATTTTATACAACACTTCAGACTTGATGATACTTAATAAAATACATAGATATTGCAAACTTTTTTCTTGTTTAAACATTCATTTTAAAATATTTGCTAATTCCCTGAAACTTAACAGATGTAACATATAGGTTGATCTTCAAAGTTGGTTACTGAAAAATAAATTCACAATTTTTACATGTGTGATGTTAAAATACAGACATGATGAAATAATTATGAAAACATTTCCAAGCCAACATTTTTTCCCCTTTTTGAGATTTTCTGCTTGCAGCCCTCTTGGGATGCATTCAAGGAAAATCTACTATGGTTGTAAAGTATCAAAGGATTTTAGTGGTTTCAGAAAACCACATGTATTGATTTTTTTCATAATCTGAACTTTACAGTGACTTAACTACTGAGCAACAACTGCAACCATGGTGGGCAGGGGGCTGCTTTCAATTCTACCCTTATATTTGATTTGAATTTACAAAATATTGCTTGCTGATGCAATCATACCTGTCAACAGAGAACACAGTGGCTCTTGAAGATACATTCACTTTCATCTATTCCTAAAAATAAGGGGCAAACAAGGTACATGTCAGGAAGAAAGGGAGCGGTTTGATTTATACAATATACATAATGTGTAGTCTTGCCTTGCTGGGTTTAAAGAATATGATCAAGTTCAGAAATAGTTTAAAATTGCTGATTTTATGGTTGCTTGCTTGAACGTATTCACTGCATAATTATTACAGCTGATGAGCCTAGCATTCATTTTCCGTATATACATTGGAAATCACATAACCTGACGTATTTTGGAGACTACAACACAAAATTTCTGAAGTTAATTATTAATTATGATATGTATGTATTAGAACCACGCATTTTCATAAATAATTGGTTTAAAAAGGCATGTTATTATTAAAGTACATAAAGCCCAAACTTTTTTTTTTGTTTTGATAGTGGAGCGAAGGGTGTAAACCTCTATTGTGTTCTCTTTTTGCTGTCTGTCTCCAAATGGGGAGAATCAGCAGGGAATCACAGGAAATCTTACTAATAAGGATCTAAATTCCATCTTAGACAGTTGTTAACAGAACATTTCTCCCATTAGATGCGTACCAGGGACACAGACAGCAAAAAATGACAGAGGATCTAACCCTTACCCATTATATTCAAAACTAAAGAAAATGATTTTGCCGTTGATACACTTTAAACTTTTGTCAGCATAGTTATTCAGAACAGAAGCTTACATTCAAAGAAACCTTTGTTGAGAGAAATGAAGAGACTGCCATTGCTAATTTTAATCCGAAAGTGCTCTTTGCTTGGTTCTCTCTGATTGCTTTACTTTCTTAGTCACTGGCCCAGGAATGTCATGAAGCAAATGTAGTAAGAGCAAAGCCAAATCACCCAAGCTTTGTATTTGTTCTGAGTCAGCGACTCATCTAATAAATCTGACAGCCAATCCATTAGCATTTTCAAAAGGAACAGTCAGCTTCGTGAGCCTACATAATTCTCTCAATGCCAATTTCAAATAATATTGACAACAATAAATTGAGAGAGTGAGCTACTGATTTGGCTTCTTTCTGTAGAGAATGTTAAAAAGTACATTTTGTTTTCTAAAACGATGTTTGTAACATTTAACAGCAGTCACAATTGCCACATAATTAGTCATCCCCTCCTTTTTTAAAGAGTATGTTCTCATAAAGTTTTTCCATAGAGAATAACAGATACAACCTCAGTTCCAGAGGCGACACACCCCTCATGATGGTGCAGAATGAATAAGCAGTGTTTGAAAGTAAGACCTATTGTATGCAGTGTGATAAGACAAATGCAATAAAGAATCAACTGTTGAAAGACTTTTGATTGGCAGTCTTCATTGCTTTAGGCTAATGTTACAGAGAAGGCTACCAGGGGGAAAATATTATGGTGTTGTCACTCTACTGGACCAAAGGGCCACATCAAAGTTGGAAGAACAGATAAAACTAGAAGGAAAAAGGAGGCGATGCACTGAGGAAGAAAAAAGGAAAACCCAAAAGCTCTATGTAGGTGATTGTCTTTACATTAAAATATTTTTAGGCTTTGCTGATCCTAAATGGACAATCCAGATACTCATGAAGCTAACTTACCAAAGGCAAATCGGCTGCTCACTTTTCAAGAGAATGTTCACTTTGCAAGGGAATTTCCCTCAGCTCAGTGATTGAGATGAAGCTGTGCTGATTTCCATCATCCAGTCATGTGCAAGCAAGAATATACTGCTTATTCCTTGCACGTTTGGGTATTCTTTCCAAAGTGAATTTTCACCAAATTAACTAAGGTAAGGGCTAGTTCACACTTGGCTGTTTTACCAACGCTTGCCAAACGCCCCTATAGCGTTTGGCAAGCATTGGTCCGGCGTTTGCGGAGCGTTTTTTAACGCTCGGCAAATGCTCTGCAAACGCTGCAATGCGCGGTTTAGCGGTGGTTGCTAGGCATTTGCCGAGCATTAAAAATGCCCCACAAATGTCTATAATGAAGTTTGAATGGTGTTACCGCTCAGCAAACGCCCCGCAACCGCATCGCAACCGCACCGCAAACACCCGGCCGGCGCCATAGGCTAGAATAGGAGGCTTCAACGCCTCCTGACTCAACCAGAGGCGTCCGTTTTGCCGTGCCGCAATGCTACCGCTCCTGTTAGAACAGCACCATGTGCTGCAATGTGCAGAATTGGCAGAGGCGTTTGGGAAGCTGTAAAAACGCTTCCCAAACGCCTCTCTGCCGCCTGCACACAACGCTAGTGTGAACTTAGACTAAGGGAAAATTTCTTTAACCACCTCCCGCCTGCCATATAAGGTAATGACGGGCGCAAGGTGGTTCTCTCGTTCTGGGAGGACGTCATATGACGTTCTCCCATTATAACCACCTCTGGGAGCGTGCAGTGCGGCCATCGGCGGTTCGCTGTGTCCTTCAGACATGGCAGATCACCGAACAATGGAAAGAGACAAAGATTTCGGCTTGGTCATGTGACCAGCTGTGTCCAATAACAGCTGATCACACGTAAACAGGGAAATGTCGGTTATCGGCATTTCTCTCCTCTCGAGCTGTTACGCTGAGAGCTTGAGCGGAGAGGAGAGACGGTAATCGGCATTTCTCAGAAGGGACATGTACACTGATCAACAGGGCACTGATGATCAGTGTGCCCTGATGATCAGTGTAGCCCCAGCAGTGCAACCTGTCAGTGTCCATCAATGCCAGCTGTCAGTGCTCATCAGTGCCACCTGCCAGTGCCCATCAGTGCCACATCAATGCCACATATCAGTGTCTACCAGTGCACATCAATGCCACATATCAGTGCTCATCTGAGCTGCCTTTCAGTGTCATCTATCAGTGCCAGTCAGTGCCACCTATCAGTGCTGCCAATCAGTGCCACCTATCAGTGCCAGTCAGTGCTGACTATCAGTGCGCATCAGTGCCGCCTATCAGTGCCCGTCAGTGCTGCCAGTCAGTGCCACATATCAGTGCCAGTCAGTGCCGCATAACAGTGCCAGTCAGTGCCGCCTATCAGTGCCAGTCAGTACCGCCTATCCGTGCCACCTATCAGTGCCGCCTATCAGTGCCATATATGAGTGCTGCCTTTCAGTGCCCATCAGTGATGCCTGTCAATGCCCATCAGTGCCACCTACCAGTGCCTCCTCATCAGTGCCACCTATCAGTGCCCATCACTGCAGCCTCATTAGCGCATATCAGTGAAGGAGAAAAATTACTTATTTACAAAATTTTAAAACAAAAACTAAGAAATTTTCAGTAGTTTTTGGTTTGTTTAGCAAAAAATAAAAAACCCAGAGGTGATTAAATACCATCAAAAGAAAGCTCTATCTGTCTCAAAAAAATGATAAAAATTTCATATGGGTACAGTGTTGCATGACCGCGCAATTGTCATTCAAATTGCGACAGCACTGAAAGCTGAAAATTGACCTGGGCAGGAAGGGGGTATAAGTGCTCAGTAGGCTAGTGGTTAAAAAGTTGTTTTGTTTGTTCCGGTAAGGTTCTTTGGCTATAAGCCAATGAAGCTTCCAATTCTATAGTGTATTAACTGCTTGCCTGCTGCCCTATAGTAGTAGTACTGCTACAAGGTGGCAGGGCTGCGCACAATCACGTATATATACGTGATTTGCATTTCTGGGTAGGGGGCATGTGCACCACCGTACCAGAACCGCCATTGGCGGTTACAGATGTAAGGGGGGCAAGTGGTTAATGCACTTTACTAAACAGAAAATTCATAGTATGCAAAGTATAACAAAATATGCATACAATGTACAAACTATTTATTTTTCCTAAAATCGGAGGAAGCAGACCAACATATGGAAATATGGCACAGTCTAATGGCATAGCCCAAAACCAGTGAGGGAGATGAGATACTAGAAGGAAAGGAGGATTGTGAAGGCAGATCTTCAGACTGTACACATAGAAAGGAAGACAAGTGTCAGGAAACTAGTGCAGCTACTGCTAATTCTTCTACAGTTAATGCTAATTCTTCTACAGCTACTGCTCATTCCAGTGCAGCTAATGCTCATGCATGTGTACCAGCACACAGACACACCCAGGCTAATATCCAACATGCACTGACACATAGATGCATTTCTATGCACCACCGTGCATCGGTGTGCACGTCTTCCAGCATTGCCGCCAAGCTGCCAATTTAAAGGAGACTCTGCTGTGTACTAATCAGTGGATGCTCTTCAGCTTCCTGTGATCCATGTTCCTGTTTGTACTGACTGATCTTCTGTTGCTGACCAGGCTTGCTCCAGACCTTGTTGTGTGGATTCTGACCTCGGTTTGCCTTAGACTACTCTCTGCCTGATCTCCTGGTGCCGACCTCGGCTTGCCTCTGACTACTCTCTGCCTGATCTCCTGGTGCTGACCTCGGCTTGCCTCTGACTATTCTCTGTCTGATCTTCTGGTGCTGACCTTGGCTTGCTACTGGACCTCACTCTACTTACTAACCTGGTACCAACCCTAGCCTGCCTCCTAACCATGCTGCTGTCTCACTGTTTATGACCCTGGCTCACCTTGACTACATCCCTGACCGTGACAGTCACCTGCTATCAAGCAATTGACACCCATGCTTCTTTGAGCTTTATACCACTGTCACCACATTCAGGGGTGCTCGGACCAGACCTGCGAGCGAAACACTCTGGTCAACTCAGCCTTCAACCAAGGTACGTGACAACAAACGGTATAAGCAAAAGTGTGTTTTCTATGTCAATCCATATTTTTGCTGTTGAAAATTTAATCTATGATATGGGTTAAGAGTGCAGATTTATAGTAGAGGGCAACAAGTGAAAAGCTTAGCTCCCCTGATCATCTCAGTAGTTTTAGAATGTTATAGCTCAATCGTGGTGGAGAGTGTGCTCAGATGTTTTTAATTTAAAGAATGTTATACGTCCAAACCAGGAGTGTTTTTAGTTTGACCATTCTGTAAGTGTGCACAGGTCTGCTGTTAGAAATCTTGCCAGGGTTCCTCCTGAAAACATCAAAACAATATTTTCACAGAAAATACACTAAAATCCTTATTAGCCAACACAGGCATAACTTAACTTACAAAAGTCCTGCTAAATCTAAAATAAAAACTGCAGTAGGTTACTGAATAAAGTTTTGTGTGTAAATTAGGTTTTGGGGCTCATTCACATAGGTGCTGTGGCTTGTACAGCGTGAATCATAATTTAAAATTAATGTGTCTATTTCTGTGTGCAGGCAGCCTATATTACGCTATGGGGACGCACCAGTTGTTCGAACACAATCGCAGGTCCTAATTTGACAAGTATGTGGATGCAGGTGTATGACCTCCAAACACTGACAGTGATTATTGGGACCATTAACCCAAACCTGCACACTTATCATATTAGGGCCTGCAGCTGTATTCATACAGCCACTGCATTCTCATAGAGTCACAGATGGTTTCAGCCGCACAAACTGCTCATTCACAGTATATGGACCAAAGATCCTGTGTAAATGAGCTCTTATTTTTTTAAATCTATATGCAAGTATGAAAAGCATAACAGTGTATCAATAGGTTCAGAAGACTCAAATAGACTGCCAGTCTCCAAAAATCAAACAATTATAAAAAACTCAACAGGGGCACACGTCTCTGGAAAACTAAGGGGTGCATTGCAAAGATCACAATTACACATAAAACTGAAAACAATCCAGTGACTGTGATCAATGAAGGCCCAGATTAGGGCCTAATACCAGGCCTATCAGAGTCCTAGTGGCCAAGAATAGCTAAAGAAAGAATCTAAGAAGCAAAGATTAGGTAAAGGTAGAAGGAAGGCCCAAAGTGGAAAAAAGAAAAAAAAGGCAGGCAAAACAAAAAAAAAATCATCTAGTCCCCTTGGGGGAAGAGGGTTAAGAAAACAGACAGCCAGGGGCAGACTGACCATTTGAGCACTCGGGCACTGCCCGAGGGCCCGGGGTCAGTAGGGGGCCCCATGAGATGCCCCTGGTACCTTTCATTGACTGTTTCATAGGCTTTTTTGGGTGTGGGCAAGGACACAGGGGCCCCATGATCCCCTATTGCCCGGGGGCCCCATGAGTTGTCAGTCCACCCCTGCAGACAGCATTAAAACTTTCCAAACCATCTCTAGTTTAGCAAGAGTTAGTGTGTCTCCTGTTCAACTATACTGCATCAATTGTTTATGTAGGTCAGAGGTGGTAAAATCAATCCAAACTGCCCAAGTCATATAGAACTGAGATTATTTATCAAGACATTGGTGCCTCCACTCCTCCACTGCCTGAATTTCTCACACCCTCAGAAGACAGACCTGCATATTGGGAACCACTGAGGACTTACAGTGTGGAGGTATAAGGCTTCTGCCAGCATTGAGGGTTGACATATCAAAGAGCATTTGCATTTACCAACCAGTAAATGGGTAGCATGAAACAATACTGGAAGATGGTTGCCCCTTAATTGGTGTTTTGTGACCGTGGCTGAAAGGCTCTGGATATCTGACCAAAAGGATTTAATACAGGGACAATTCCACCATATATGCAGAACTGTTCCCCTCTGTTCACATCTTCTCCAGAAATGTGCAGATGCAAAGTGATATATCTGGGACAGTTTATCTGGGACCCTATACCACTGTGCCAGGAATTTAAAACAGGACTCCTGTGTTTTGGAGCAAACAGAAGACTTATGGGTGGTTTGGTGACCTTACCTATCCTGCCTATGGAGAAGCATCTACCAAGCTAATTCTCCCACTCTTTAATATAGTAAGGTGTCATCTGTGTCGAAAGGTGAAGTAGAAGCTTGTATAACTTAGATAAGAGTCTGGTCGGACTATCAGTTGCAATAAAGTCAGAGAGTGCAGCGCTCACAAGATAATGATCATATAAATATTCTCAAATCCAATAAAGTGCTTTAAATTAATTAATCTTTTGCGTAAACCCACAGTTAAAATAAGTAGTTAAATGCAATCCTGAAGATTTCAATATGTGCTCTGAAATGAATATATAAACCAATAAATAGTCCATCTGAAAGTAAAAATTCTATTAATTGGTGATACTGAGTGAAGATCTGTGTTCAAGTGGTCACAAATACATTCCATGTGTCAATAAAATATTCGGAGAAGTGCCAGGGGTATAGTAAGAATGCGCACTCACCAGATGCACGTTTTAAATACGCATTTGTGTAAATGACGTGATCAGCCAGAGTTCCCCTTTAAGGTGGAACGGATGTGTAGCCTGGAAAGGAATCTCCCTCCTCTGGATCCTGAACTGCTCTGCAGCCTTCCTTCACACTGGGGTCTGAAAATCATCAGCTTGATGTGGAGCCAAGAAAGAAGGCGCCCATAGTGTAGTATTTCAATATTTATTAAGTAAGCCAATAAAATGCCATCCACGTGGATAAAATAGTAAAATTGGGCAGTACAGAATAACAGCTGTATAGTGTGCACTGACCATCCAAGTGTGTAAGATGGCCGCCGGACCTTCATGAGGCTCCGGTGGCGTGACCTCACGGCGTACGGCTCCTCCTTGACGCATTTCGTGCCACACACTTTATCAAAAGGGTTGTGCCTGTATCGCCGGACTTCAAGTAATGTCTGTATATAGCCCGCTACGCTCGTGCGCATTTAAAGGGCACCATTTTCTTGAAGACATAATGCATGTGCGAATGCCATTTTCCAAAAAGTCTAACTACAAAGAGAATCCAGAATAGAATAGGCATGAATATCTATTCTCTTGTAAGACTAAATAAATTGTACGTATCTATATAAAAACTTGCGTAGACTGCATCTAAATCGTAATATAAATAGTATGTTTTTATATAGACAACAAATTTTACATGCTTTTGAAGTTTTTTTGGTTGCCTTTTAGTGCATTAGTGGTTGGTTTGAAGTGCTCGCTGATTCTTTTTAGTTTATAGATCAGTTGCAGTACATAAAGCTTCCAACGGTGTCAGAGAATCTTTAGGTCAAATTCGACCCTGAAGATGTCTAAAGAAGTCCTGTAATTGGAAATGACTCCAAGCATCGATTGGGGTGGTCTCCCATTCCCTCCTGAGCTCCGACAAAGACTTCAGCTCTGAACCATTTAAGAACAGAAAGCACTGGACCTCTGTAGTGCCTCCCCAGGGGCCAAAAACACCAACAGTGCCCTTAAGTTTTTAAACAAAATGCACATTTTTTAAAAATGAATTTTTACAATTTAAAACACTTTTTTTTACAATTTATTGAGACCTTTGAGACAGAAAAAGAAAATGAGGATACAGATTCTTCAATTTTTCTATGCAGCCTCAGTGCACTGAAGATGAAGGAACAGGAGACAGGAGGTTCCTGTTCATTCATAAACTGAAGCATAGTAAACACAATTTACTATGATTCGGTTACGAATGGACACAGGAGCAAAACACAAGGAACAGCGGAGAAAAATAAAGAGGCGGGGAATGTTTGATAATCCCCCTCTGCTCTTCCTGGCAAAACCAACAATGATAATCCTAAACCTGCAAGAGGAACAGCATTGCCTGGGATATATGGCAGTGGGTGATCAGGCAGGAGTGGAATATTCCAGGGTGTGTGAGAGTAATTGGCCAAATTTACATAAACCTTACATTGGTGGCAATAAAAGGGTTAATTGTTGGGTTGTTGCAGTATCACTTGCAAGGACTGTTAAAGCACTGCACATTGTGAATTCCAAAGTGGAGCCATGATACCATTGGTGCAACATGAAAGCATAGGCCTGGGGAGCCCTATCTTCCCTAGGCACCTGGAGTAGAAAATAGAAAAAGGAAATGGGAGAAGTTAGAGATGTTCCATGTTAGGTGTAATGCAGATCAAATAAGTTTCTGCAAAACAGCAGAACATGGGTCAAGCTCAAAAACAGTAACCTCCTGCATCAAAAGGAGGAACAAGCCTATAAGGAACTAGAGTGTCTGCAATAGCCTCAGAACTAGAACATGTAAGACTGAAGTTATATGAGTTTGTGGGGATATCAACAAAGCTCAAAGGACAGGTGAGAAAAAGAAAGGGGTGGGGGTCTGTTGATTTAGATGTGGGAGAGTATATGTAGGACTCAAGCTATATCTGGTACACTCTTATATCAAGTGTGGACGCTGTGAGCAAGTAGAGCTCACAAAGCAGTGCAAAGAGACATATACAAGCGGGGATTCAAGAACAGAGACCCTGGCACACCCCAAGCTGTTGGGGAAGCTTTGTGGCCACAAGAGAGTGAGGGTGGCTATAATTTTATTTATATGCATCTGCATTAGTAGCAGGTAAAACACTAAAGATGTAAAGTAAGATGTGTAACTAGCATGATAGAAGAAGGGGAGAATTACTAAAATTGGAGCACTCAGAATATGGTACAGCTGTGCATAGTAGCCAATCAGCTTCTGACTTCAGCTTGTGCAACTAAGCTTTGGCAATAAAACCTGGAAGCTCATTGGTTTTTATGCACAGCTGCACCAGATTTTGCATGCTCCAGTTTCAGTATATCTCCCCCATAATGTCTACACGTCCTGAGCACTCACTTTCCTCTACCCAAATAATACAGTGGTGACCACCATGAAGGACTCATAGAGGATCAAGACCACCCTTCCAAAGGCAAAATTCATTCCCATGTAAAATCTTGTGGTGCAGAGCCCAGTATGTGTGGGCACACCCCAACAAAGCAAATGACACATGAATCAAGTTATATGGAATATATATACTGTATATTAAGACCATGTTTGTAGATATCGAAAAGTCTCTCTGGGATAGAAATGGGATATAAATGTCCTACTAGGCCAAGTGTAGGAACCAATGGCAAAATGTAGAGTAATGCACAGATCCCTGGGGCCTGAAAGGCATTCATGGAAGATCTACAGAACTTCAGTGAAGGAGTGGGTGTGGAAATAAACATAAGGGGGTATGATTTTATTCCACAGATGCAGTGAACTGACAAGGTCAGATATGGGGACAGGATCTGGCATTCATTTAGGAAGGGCAAAGTCTAATAGTCACATCAATAAAAAAAACTACAGTATATAAAACCATAACATATGAATTCCAGTTATGTTACCAATATTCCATGTTGCAGAAGTAAGCAAATAGGCAGCTTCTAAGGAGTTGATTGTGGAATTGAAACTGATGGTTCTGGTGCTGATGGGGTGAGGCAGTGATCTTTTGCCACTGCTCAGGGAGAGCATGTGGGGACCATACAGATGGATCTGGGTCAGCTCATTGCTCAAGTTCCACAGGAGTAAGGCTTAGGGCCTTCGGGAATGCAAACACATCAGCAGAGGATCAATGAAAATGTGCCTTCCCATTCTTCCTCACCAACATATGGAATGAAAAACGCAACTGATAAACAATGCATGCATCTTGTAGTGGCAATGGAAATAGCAAATTAGCTAGAGCTCTGACTCTTCCTCATCCTACTGCATTCTGTAATTAGTGAATGATAAGCAGTAATAATCTTCTATTTCTTCTATTTCTCCCATCAGTTCATCCCCCACAGTTGTTAACATTTGTTCCACAAGCCACTCCCTATTAGATTGTAAGCTCCCAGGAGCAGGGCCCTCCTAACCCTCTTGTATTGAACTGTATCATTGCTGTATTGTCTCCCTTTATATTGTAAAGCACTGAGCAAACTGTTGGCGCTATATAAATCCTCAATATTATTATTATTATTAATAATAATACGTCCCTGTCTAGTTGCTGGAACTCTCTCACATGTGTCTGTTCTCAGCCTTAGGCTCCATGTACACAAGCCTACCCTGGCAGCCGGCCACGGGAAAAATGCAAATCGCTGCAAAACAGCAGCATAACTGCGGTACTGCGGTTGCCATATTTTTGCCGCATTTTACGTTTTCCCGTGGTTGGCAGTCAAAACGTTCCTATCCTGAACCTGATACTTCTGCGTTCAGGAGAGGGAGGTTTAACCTCACCTAACCGCGGTAGTTGCTAAACTCTGCTAAAAGCCTATGTGTACGTGGCTTATGGAGTTGGGTTTAGGAGCTTTGGCAAAAAAAATGCCAAAAGCTCCTAAACACAAGTTTAGCAGTTGCGCATGTACATGAGCCCGTAGGCAAGCCATAGCCTTAGGCCCTGATCGTCCTCTCTTTTTATTGTTAATCAGCAAATATATAGTTAACAGTTGTAGTGTTAAGCTAAAATTCTGACTCAGAAATGTATTTGTAAATTTCTTTACCATGCACTGCACCAGCAATATAATTTTAGAGTCATTATGTCAGGGAAAAGCTGAAAAATTAAATAGGTATGCCAAATCTATAGAACAATCGCTGTTTTCTAGTTTTCACAGTTAAACTGGAAAAGTGTTTTTCTATCGTTTTTGTTTAATATGCTTAAAAATAGCATAATCACTGGAAAAAATAACACTAAAGAAAACTTTTTTTGCCTTATTAAAGCCAAAATGCATAAATGCAGTAATTAGGTATTGACAAACTTATTTCTAAACAATAAGCACATAGCCAAAATGGAAACATTGCTGCTGAGTATAAGGTGTAACACCTCTAGTGGTTAATAAAATTGCATCTGATCCACTTTTAGGAGGACCAGGCAGTTACTGCTTGATATGGCAATGAATACTGTGAATACAATGAATGTGAATACAATACCGTGAATACAATGAATACCTTCCACCTTGTCTCATGGCAAGTCTTAATTCACTGGGTTGGATTTTCCAGGCTGGTTATCATTGCACCCCTTAGATGAGTAGAGGTTAATGGTATCATTTGCAATCTTAAGCAGGCCATAGACAGGTCAAACATTGGCCGACTTAAAAAAAAAAATCGGTCGTTCGGTTGGCCAGCGTTACCACCAACTTTAAAAAAATTTTCATCCCGTCTATGGCTGGCACTAACCCCATAACCTCTGTCCCTTGCAGAGATACCATACAATGTGACAGCAATACATAAGAATAAGAAGAATAAGAAGAATTCAAATAAGAATAATAATAATAGGAATTTAAGTCCACTATTATATTTTATATGAAAAAGTCTTGCGGTTGCAACAAATGTATCCATTTGTATCCAAATAAAAACATTATAATACATTATTTGGATTACAATGTTTTTTTGTTTGATACAGATGTTTTTATTTGGATACAAACGGATACATTTGTTGCAACTGCAAGGCTTTTTCATATAAAATATAATAGTGGACTGGAATTCTTCTTCTTCTTCTTTTTCTTCTTCTTGCAGGTCACGGCTCATGCGCAGATTTTTTATCGGTAAAACGATCGGCCCATCATTGCCGGGAAAATCGGGCAATCTGCAAAATCGGCTGCAAATTGTCCGATAAAAAAAATGTGCAAAACCCCCGAAAAAAGGCCGACCAATTAACCCACTAACGGTGCAAAAATCGGACCATTTTGTTTATGGGCCAAAAAATCAGCCGATTTTCGACCCATCTATGGCCGGCATAAGACATACATGTTTGTGTGACAGAACACTGCATGGTTATGCAACAGCAAAAATAAAAATATTTGAACTAAGCTAGCCTATACAAGTGAATAACTAACCTATCCAGTGTCAGTGTAAATAATCATCATACTTTATGTTGCAGCCTAATAGATTAATGCATTTGCCTTTATTTAATAAGGCAATGCAAAAACATTTCTTCAATGTCATAGTGTTGTAACCCATGGTGACCAATCAAATCTTTTGTTTTTCTTACGTGAAACTAATGAAAGATGAATTTATTATTATGGATCATTTCATTTTCACATTCGTACTGTTAATGAATGAATTTAAAAGGGCGTATTTACAAAGCAATGAACACACTTACTACTGGTAAACCCTATCATTTAAGACTTTTGTTGTACATACCTGGCCAATAAAGCTAATTCTCACTAAACACATGCACCTGGAAGATTCATCTGCAGTGGATAATTGGTGAGTGTTAGAGTCACTGCTTCATAAATATGCCCCATAGTATTTTGTATCTATGTATTTGTTTCTGGCATATAGAAAGCTTTAAAATACATTTAGCACTTATATTATGTTTTTGGCATGTTTTTTCTCTGGGTTTATTCACTCAAGGGGATACAAAAGAGATCCCTTAGACAAGATTAATAGTATATCAAATTCTACATTGTAAGTAGATGTATATGCTTTGTTTTTATAACAGGGTGCAAAGCAATAAACGTGGTTTTTAATCAGTAAAATACATTGGTCTGACCTTATGTTTCTCAGGTGCCAAAAAGGCTAAGTTTTAACATATTTCCACATTTTTCCACAGTCCAATTTACAGGTCTAAACCATGCAATTTTCTGTATTACCAAAGGGGAAGTCTAAAAATTAATAGTATTTATTTTTCAGTATGTTATTCTATTTGCCAAACCAAATCATATTTTAAACTGTAAATTGCACATATAATTATGTTGAACAAGAATGATTTGTTAGTTAAATGTCAATTACTAAGAAAAGTGTTCCATTTGTGACATGTTTTGATGGGAGTCAACCTCTGAAAATCAGAAAAATGAACTTGTTAAAGATAAATTATCAGGAATGATGAGATCTATTCAAAAAACATTTGTAATGCAATTTTAAGGCATATTTTCAGGGGAATAAATTGTCCTCCAAAGAGTAACATCATTTTCTGTATACTTTAATTCATTAAAGTACCTTTCTAGCAGCTGGATCTTGTACCACAATGATGCCATCACAAGAGTGGGCTTTATGAGGAAATACTGTAAATTGATAACATTGATATCCCTTGCACAGTATTGCTGTATATAAGAAAACGATAATTATGGTTGAACAAATGTTCCCCAGTTTGATTTGTGGGAGATACGTAAAATGTTTTAAACTTTTACATGATTTCTTGGCTCAAATACAGCAGCAAATAAACAGAGTGTAATATCTTTGAGAAAATAGCCACAAATATTATTCAGTTGCTGGACAATATGTAAGCAGTTTAATGAGGCCTGGAATGTAGGAGGGAGATGCAAGGTAGGTTTTATCTTCAAAAGAACATTACAGTGTATTATTTTAAAGACAATAGTCACACATTTTATAGTGGCTGGACAGTGTGTAAGCAGCTTAAAAGAGAAAGTATAGCCAAAGCTATTTTGGCTATAGTTCTATTTTGGATCATAGGAGTGCAGTTTGAGGCAGTAGGCAACAATCCTGCTGAGATAGCAGAAATTCCTCCTCTTATTCTAGCTGCTGTGCCTCCAATGCCCTGTAAATCACACCACACAGTGTGTGCTCCAAGATGAACACCTCAGGAATCTTGTTACTAACCCTTTCTTCATAGAGGCAGGCAAGCCATTCTGTATACCTTTTTTATTGGTGACAAGATGCTTTGGTTGTCCTGAATCATAAGCCACTGACATTGTGAAAAGAATCATCCTGTACTAGCACAAAATCTTACTGATGGTCTGCAGCAAGGAAAACACTGAGTTCCAGTGCTAAGATGTGTTGCATATCAGGCAGTTGGCAGTCAGCTTGTGTTGTCTCTTCATTTTGGCCTGGTGAACACTTGTACAGTACCACTGCCTAAAGTGGCTGCACATTATTTGGGTCTGATGCAGGATCTCCTGGAAGACCTAAAGGTACCTACCCAGAAATTTCTTCACCACCGGGAAGGGTTGAGGATATGTGCCAGGCAAGGTATGTGTGTGAACTTTTCTTTATGAAGGGCAGCCAGCAGGTATGTGACTTGTCACACATGACCTTGCTTGGTACAAGATGGCTTGCAGTCAGCTACCTCTCAGCCTGGCCCTGGAGAGATGCTAGAATCTCTGTTCCAGTGTTGGGAAAATCCCTGTAGAGTGTGGAGACTAGTGGTCCAGCACGCCAGCCTATGCACTGCTCTGAAGAGGTTGAATTGTTTGAACCACTAGACAGATGATTAGTGTAAGAGTCACTAGCCAAGGTTGATGCAGGAGAAGAGTTTCATAGTCGAGGTCACAAGCCAAGGTCGATGCAGGAGAAGAGTTTAGTAGTCATGGTCACAAGCCAAGGTCGATTCCAAGCAGTAATAGGGGTAGGTCAAGGCTGCAGGTAGAAATACTGAGAGAAGAACAATAATCTGGCAACAGGAAGTGCTGAGGCATGGCTTAAATCAGGAAGTGAATAGGAAGAGCAAAGAGTTCAAGGTTCAAGACAAAACAAGGTTCAAGACAGGATCATCCAAGAATTTGTTCAGAGAATTGTCCAACGTTCCAGGTGGCTCAACAAGAAAAGACCCTGCCTGACACCGCAACGGTCCAGGGTCAAACCCATTCCTGGACATCCTGACATTACTCCTCCCTCTCAAATGGACCTCTCCTAGACAGTCCACTGTTTTGCTTATCAGGATATCATCTGTGGAAATTTCTGAGTAAATGGGGGCAATGCATATTTTGTTCTGTGCCCATGAATCTTCTTGTGGTCCATAGCCTTTCCATCTTATCAGGTATGGTAATTTACTAAGATCTATACAGGAATCAAGAATTTTATCCACCAAGAATTCTTCCTCCCCTTGCACTTGGATTGAGTCCGGTGGAGGATGTGTATGTCCAGAAAAGGGATTCTTTCTGAAGGGCTTTAAAAGGGCCATATGAAAACAGGTAACTTTAATTTGTAGACCACAGGGTTAATTTGTGCAGTTACTTCGAAAAAACCAATGCACTTAGGACCAAATTTCTGAGAAGGAAGTTTAAGCTGTAAATGTTTAGCGGATAGCCAGACCTTATCACCTAATGAATAGGAAGGAATGGTTCATCTGGGTCTATTTGCAGTTTCCTTATGGGATTGTTGAACTACGTGTAAGGTCTTCTTCAATAGTTTTTTATTGTTTTGTAAGCCAGTTACAGATGGTAATGATGAATCTACTGGAAGTCCCGGAATAAAAGATGGATGATATCCATAACTGGCAAAAAATGGGCTTTGAGAAATGGAACTATGGCATGAGTTGTTAGAAGTAAATTCTGCTAATGGTAGATATTCGGCCCAATCGTCCTGGAGATGGCAGATGAAACAACAGAGATATTGCTCTAATGTTTGACTCATTCCTTCAGTCTGAACATTTGTTTGTGAATGAAAGGCAGTAGATAGGTTAAGTAGATAGAGTAGAACAGAAAGTCTTCCAAAGCTGAAATGAGAATTAGACTCCTTGATCTGATATTATTTCATCTGGAAGACCATGCAATCTGTAAATAGCTCATATTAGTATTTCTGCAGTGACTTCAGCTGTAGGGATACTAATGAGGGCAAAAAATGGGCCATGTTCGTTAAACTATCTACTACTACCATGACAGTTGTAAATCCATTGTATGGTGGTAGATCAACAATAAAATCCATGGAAATGGATCCCCATGGTCGTGATGACACAGGGAGGGTTGTAACAGAACTATAAGGAGGGAGCGTGCTACCTTATGGAGGGCATAGGTTTCACATGAGAGAACATAATCCTTTACATCTTTCTGATAGGAAGGCCACCAAAAGGTATGGGCAAGGAGGTCAACTGTTTTTCTAATTCCAGGGTGACCAGCATATTTTGACTCACACATCAACCGAAGGCCCTTAAGTCGTGCCTCTTTAGGGACATACATTCTTCTTTCAAAGGTCCAGTGGCCATCATGAAAATCCATGTGCAAATTCTCTGGTGGATTGAGTGGATCCCTGTTATAAGCTTCTTTAATCTTTGAAGAAAGCTTTGCAGGGTATATTACTTTCAAAAAGTGTCTTTCTTGTAAGATAGTACTCACTGGTTCCAGGTTGGTAGAAAAGTCACCTGATATTCTTGACAAAGCATCTGCCTTTCCATTTTTGGATCCTGGTCTGTAAGAAACAACAAAATTAAATCTTGGGAAAAAAGAGAGTTCATCTTGTCTGCCTTGCAATTCTTTGAAAAAGAACTGATTCAATGGCTGTATTGGAGGCATCTACTTCTACGATAAAAGGAAGTTCTCGTTTATGGTGTACTAATACAGATGCAGTGATGGTTAGGGTTTTCAAATGTGAGAAGATCATTTCCGCCTCTATGGACCACTGAAAACATGCCTCCTTTTTAGTTACATGAGTAAGAGGGGTACCACAATTTTTGAAAACATTTTAATGAATCTCTGATAAAAGTTTGCAAATCCGTTGCACATCTTATATGTTTTTGGGGGTAGGCCTGTCTAGGATGGCCTGGATTTTGCTGGGGTTCCATGTTCAGCCCTTCAGGAGAAATGAGGTAACCCAAAAACTGTATATGGTTCTGTTCAAAATCACATTATTTCTATTTAATGTATAATTTATTTTGTCATAGTCTTTCTAAAACCGTACAGACATGATCCTGATTAGAAATGGACCGAGCCCTGGCCTGTTTGGTTTGCAACATTCAAACCTAACCTAAAGTCCGACTACAAACTTCGAACATATTGTAAGTCTATGGGACACAAACTTGTAAATTCAAAAGTGCCCATTTTGAAGGCTCATATGCAAGTTATTGGCCATAAAAGGGGTATGGGGCTCTGGTACTGCCCTGAGGGACATGAATCAGTGGGAGAAAATTTTCAAAAAGTACCAAAAAGGGGCAGTCATTTTTCTTTGCTTAAAGTAAAAAATAACAAAAAAAACAAAAGTTGCACATTTGTACAATGTATAGAACCTGCTGCAGCAGAGACCCCATAACCAACTTGTTTAAAATTAACTTGCATTGTTCTTTGAACTGGCTAGCAAAATTTACTAGTCAATCCTCTGACACAATTCCCTTCCTTCTTGCCCTTTCCTTCTTTTGGAAGTGCCTAATTACTCTTTGTGCTGGCCAAGCTATTATGTCCCTTTCTTACATAAACTTTTATGTAGCTGCTGGAGGTGGAGTGGAGGGCAGTGTGACAGAGGCCATCTCAAGTCCCATCATTGCCACCAATATGTGACGGTGGCAGTCTCAAATCACACCTTTGCCATCAAAATGTGCTCCCATCCTCACCCTGCACAAATACTTTCCAGCCTGTGGGACAACAATCTAAACACCAGTAGATTAAGCGTGAGATTCACTGGGGTCAGTAAACGCTGCAGTTAACCCTTTACTCTCCAAAAAGGTAGCCACCATTCACAATATCTACAATAGCAATTTGACCTTCGAGAGATGCCTGTGCCACTGACTGCTATACCAGAGGGGAATGTAACAGTATGATAGCTCTCACAGAGATAATAATTCTTTATTTCTGGTTAGAGCATAAAGATATTCTGCTTTAATGAAATAAAAAAATGTGGAAGAAAATATTTCCAGTAAACTATATTACAGTATAGATAGTAAGCAACATCAAATTTAACATGGAAAGAGAAAATGTACTTACCAAAAATGTACTTACCCAAGTCCCCCTTTGGTTCATATGCAGAGTTCAGTTAACTTCAGAGGTAGTCTGATTCTGAGTCACTGGCCCCCTCCCCAATAAAGGGAGCTGAGGGGTGTGATGTAGTTGTGCTGAAGCATATCATTATATTTCAGTGGACACTCCCTCAATGCCAGTTTTTCTAACTATATTTCCAGACCAACATCTTATTGAACAGATTGAAATCACAATTCGATAGACATAAAACATGATATAGATCTTATGTATGACTATGAGTAATATATCCCATCAGCTAGCTTTCTGCACCTTTTAATATTGGGGTGTTTTGTATCTGAGTAGAAATATAGGGGGCTGATAATGAATGTTCTAATATACACATATACAAGTGTATATATATATATATATATATATATATATATATATATAGTATACTAGTTTTTATTGCAGTTCCTTTTTTTCTTCTCAGGAAATGTGATTTGAAGTATGTCTGAGAAGCAGACCCAGCCGGCTGGAAATATGTTAACTTCCTCTTTCAAGTATAAGAAAAGCATCTTATGGTCAAACCAGTTTGAACCAGCAACCGTCTATTTTGGACTGACTATGTCCTAGTAACCTGCACTTAACTCTGAGTTTGCTGTTAAACATATGAAGATTTGATTGGATTGAAACCATATGACCATGCCTGAACTTCTGAACGATCACACCTAGAATTTATGTCTATATATGTAATAGTCTAAAGCTTAAGAGACAGATATATATTTTGTATTACCTTAGTTCATCTCATATGAGGTAAAATTTTGTATGCTATATTATCTCCACTGCAGTGTAATAAATGCACCTTTCTTTATTAGTCTGGATCTGCTATCTCATCTAGAAAGTCTCGCTTGGAGACACCCTAAGCTGAAGTTACAAATCTAACTGAGCATTATTTTTTATACATTTATGCATAGGGTTGTCATGCATGTCATTTTGTCATGACTGATCATATGTACAGTTTGAGAACTATAGGGCAGTTTAAGGTCAAGTAGAGCCAGATTTAAATGTGTATTGCTTCTAAATGGTTTTATGACAATCAATTATGAGGTTTACAGTGGGGCAATTGGACTTAATTATAAGTCTAACAGTTCAGTACAACACCCCATTCCCACTCATTTCCACTCAGCTTGGGTTTATCAGATCTCATTATCTTAGCAAGGATTACTATAGCTTGTCACTTGAGTGACAGCTCTCAATCTACTGGGACTGCTGAGCACAATGGTGTCGACCAGCAACAGTCTCAAGACTTTAGTATACAATGGAGGTGTTTACAGGTACAATATATGTATAAAATATATAAGTGCACATATAATTTTATGAGAAGAATTATGTTGTAATGCAAGGTCTTCCCACGTGGTCTCTTTAAGTTAATGCTTTTTCCTTTCCATCTCAACAATGGACACATCATCATGTTATACTGTATTTATCAGATAGAAAATGATTCCAGTTGGTATGTGGTATTGATAAATATGATATCTTTTTGTAATAAAAATATGTACAGTGCATCCAGAAAGTATTTACAGCGCTTAACTTTTGTCACATTTTGTTATGTTAGAGCCTTAATCCAAAATGAATTAAATTCATTTTTTTCCTCAACATTCTACAAAGAATATCCCATAATGACATGAAAAAAGTTTGTTTTGAAATCGTTGAAATTTATTAAAAATAAAAAATGAAAAAAACCACATGTACATAACTATTCTCAATCTTTGCTCAATACTTTGTTGAAGAACCTTTAGCACCAATTACATCTTCAAGTAATTTTGAGTATGATGCTACCAGCTTGGCACACCTATTTTTGGGCAATTTCTCCCAGTCTTCTTTGCAGTACCTCTCAAGCCCCATCAGGTTGCATGGGGAGCTTTGGTACACAGCCATTTTCAGATCTCTCCAGAGATGTTCAATTGGGTTAAAGTCTGGGCTCTGGCTGGGCCACTCCAGGACATTCACAGAATTGGCCCATAGCCACTCCTTTATTATGTGCGCTGTGTGCTTAGGTTCGTTGTTCTGTTGAAAGATGAATCATCTCCCCAGTCTAAGTTTCAGAGCAATCTGGAACAGGTTTTCATCAAGGATATCTCTGTACAATAATGCAGTTATCTTTCCTTTGATTCTGACTAGCCTCCCAGTACCTGCCCCTGAAAAACATCCCCACAGCATGATGCTGCCACCAGCATGCTTCGCTGTACGGATGGTATTGGCCAGGTGTTGATCTGTGCCTGGTTTCCCCCAGACATGTCGCTTGGCATTCAGGCCAAAGAGTTCAATCTTTGTTTCATCAGACCAGAGAGTTTTGTTTCCCATGGTCTGAGAATTTCTCAGGTGCCTTTTGGCAAACTCCAGGTGGGCTGCCATTTGCCTTTTACTGAGGAGTGGCTTCCATCTGGCCACTCTGCCATACAGGCCTGATTGGTGGAGTGCTGCAGAGATGGTTGTTCTTCTGGAACGTTCTCCTCTCTCCACAGAAAAATGCTGGAGCTCTTTCAGAGTGACCATCGGGTGCTTGGTTACCTCCCAGGCTAAGGCCCTTCTCCCTCGATCGCTCATTTTGGCCAGGCGGCCCACTCTAGGAAGATTCCTGGTGGTTCCAAACTTCTTATATTTACAGATGATGGAGGCCACTGTGCTCATTGAGACCTTCGAAGCTGCAGAAATTTTTCTGTACCCTTCCTTAGATATGTGCCTTGATAAAATCCTGTCTCAGAGGTCTACGGTCAATTCCTTGGACTTCATGGCTTGGTTTGTGCTCTGACATGCACTGTTAACTGTGGGACCTTATATCGACAGGTTTTTGCCTTTCCTAATCATGTCCAATCAAACTGCATTTCCCACAGGTGGACTCCAATCAAGTTGTGGAAACATCTTGAGGATGCTCAGTGGGAACAGGATGCACCAGAGCTCAATTTTGAGTGTCATGGCAAAGGCTGTGAATACTTAAGTTCATGTGGTTTTTTTCATTTTTTATTTTTAATACATTGCAAAGATTTCAAAATGAACTTCTTTCACAATGTCATTATGGGTATTGTTTGTAGAATGTTGAAGAAAAAAATGTATTTAATCCATTTTGGAATAAGGCTGTAAAATAAAAAAAGTGGCAAAAGTTAACCACTGTGAATACTTTCTTTATGCACTGTAAATAATATTTTGTGATAAAAATATACCTCATCTTCCTTTTGTTTCAAGCAAAAACCCTACATCATATGTGTTGGATGCTAATTTTCTTCAGGTTTCTTTCAACCTGGCATGTTGCTTAACAGAGGAAAACACCAAGATTCTGGTCAGTAAAGACAGAAAATTTGAAATCGGAACTGATCTCTACATGAAAAAGGGTTTCAGATGGACGATGCATGTAACACAGAAATATATCACAAGCAGGGGCGGACTGACAACTCATGGGGCCCCCGGGCAAAAGTGATCATGGGGCCCCTGTGTCCTTGCCCAAACTCAAAAAAGCCTATGAAAAAGGGCATCTCATGGGGCCCCCTACTGACCCTGGGCCCTCGGGCAGTGCGGAGTTTCCAAATGGTCAGTCCGCCCCTGATCACAAGGTTTTATAGCTTGTGGTCATTGATCCAAGCTGACAGACAACAGGAAAGCCACAAAATCCTGTAGTTTATTTAACATGGAGTTACTTTGTACTTTTAAGAGCCTTGGTTGGACATATATACCTTCACTTGCTATGACAAAAAAAAAATCAACCATTATATGTGTATTTTGCACTTCATACACATGAAGTTATTTAGTTGGGCGATACATATAATGCAGGAATATGCCCCACATGATTTTGTACAGTAGCTTGTGGACATAGATCCAGCCTCACAGACAACAGAAATGCCCCCAAACCCTTGAGTTTATCTAATAAATGGGCTCACTTTGTACTTTTAAGTACTATGCCAGGAAAAATTTTATATATATATATATATATACTGTATATACAGGTGAAACTTCAAAAATTAGAATATCGTGCAAAAGTTCATTTATTTCAGTAATGCAACTTAAAAGGTGAAACTAATATATGAGATAGACTCATTGCATGCAAAGCAAGATAGTTCAAGCCGTGATTTGTCATAATTGTGATGATTATGGCTTATAGCTCATGAAAACCCCAAATCCACAATCTCAGAAAATTTGAATATTGTGAAAAGGTGCAATATTCTAGGCTCAAAGTGTCCCACTCTAATCAGCTAATTAAGCCATAACACCTACAAAGGGTTCCTGAGCCTTTAAATGGTCTCTCAGTCTGGTTCAGTAGGAATCACAATCATGGGAAAGACTGCTGACCTGACAGTTGTGCAGAAAACCATCATTGGCACCCGCCCTAAGGAGGGAAAGCCTCAAAAGGTAATTTCAAAAGAAGTTGGATGTTCCCAAAGTGCTATATCAAAGCACATTAATAGATAGTTATGTGGAAGGGATAAGTGTGGAAGAAAAAGGTGCACAAGCAGCAGGGATGACCACAGCCTGGAGAGGATTGTCAGGAAAAGGCCATTCAAAAGTGTTGGGGACTTTCACAAGGAGTGGACTGAGGCTGGAGTCAGTGCATCAAGAGCCACTACACACAGACGGATCCTGGACATGGGCTTCAAATGTCGTATTCCTCTTGTCAAACCACCCTTGAACAACAAACAATGGCAGAAGCGTCTTACCTTAACTAAAGAAAAACAGACCTGGTCTGTTGCTCAGTGGTCCAAAGTCCTCTTTTCTGATGAGAGCAACCTTTGCATCTCATTTGGAAACCAAGGACCCAGAGTATGGAGGAAGAATGGAGAAGTACACACTGCAAAATGCTTGAAATCCAGTGTGAAGTTTCCACAGTCTGTTTTGATTTGGGGAGCCATGTCATCTGCTGGTGTTGGTCCACTGTGCTTCATTAAGTCCAGTGTCAACGCAGCCGTCTACCAGGAGATTTTGGAGCACTTCATGTTTCCTTCCGCAGACGAGCTTTATGGGGATGCTGACTTCATTTTCCAGCAGGACTTGGCACCTGCCCACACTGCCAAAAGCACCAAAACCTGGTTCAATGACTGTGGGATTACTGTGCTTGATTGGTCAGCAAACTCACCTGACCTGAACCCCATAGAGAATCTATGGGGCATTGCCAAGAGAAAGATGAGAGACATGAGACCAAACAATGCAGAAGAGCTGAAGGCCGCTATTGAAGCATCTTGGTCTTCCATAACACCTCAGCAGTGCCACAGGGTGATAGCTTCCATGCCACGCCGCATTGAGGCAGTAATTGCTGCAAAAGGGGCCCAAACCAAGTACTGAGTACATATGCATGCTTATACTTCTCAGAGGTTCGATATTGTTCTATGTACAATCCTTGTTTTATTGATTGCATGTAATATTCTAATTTTCTGAGATTGTGGATTTGGGGTTTTCATGAGCTGTAAGCCATAATCATCACAATTATGACAAATCACGGCTTGAAATATCTTGCTTTGCATGTAATGAGTCTATCACATATATTAGTTTCACCTTTTAAGTTGCATTACTGAAATAAATTAACTTTTGCACGATATTCTAATTTTTCGAGTTTCACCTGTAGTGGCAGTGCAAAACCATGCCACTGTGTGATTAGGCATTTTACGCCAGATTTTGTAAGAGGCAAGCACACTAATGGCACAGGTGTGTGCAGGCTTTTTCTGGTTTCTGCAGTTCTGGTTCGGGACATTCAATCCTGTGTCTGAGTTTTGCTAGACACCTGCAATCTGGAGTACACAGCTGTGAGGTGTCATTAAATACTCGGCTCTGAGAATAGCTCAGGGCTCCCAGTTGGAGATTGCTACCAGTGAGATGGAAGGGCATATCGAGGGGTCAGAGGACCCTGCTGGAAGCCAAGAGACAGAAGTCTCAGTTCCAGGAATCAGGAGAATACCCCATGCATAGGCCAGAGGTGAGCCTTACAGCAAGGCCATGTGTCTAAAGGCTAGAGAGCCAAGGATCCAGGAGAGGTACTGCAAGTGAAGCTGAGTAAGCTTATGAGCCAGGTGGCTCAGAATTTTCCAGTGTATGATTTTCTGTTCAAGTTAGAGAAGATCCCCTGCACGGGAAATCATTCATTTGTGAAGTTTTGCCTTCTTTTAAATAAAAGTGGGCTTCCAAGCCCTAAAAATAGTTCCTGTCTGACGTGGACTCACTAAAACAATGCATCTACTGCGAGAGCTATCTACCCCATGTTACAATACATATATACATATATATATATATATATATATATATATATTACTCTTTATGCACACTATGGAATTGGGGGATTAGGACCTATCCATACTGACAAATATTTTTTGTCCATTATCAATTTTGGAAATCATTTGGTTTTTACGGTTTTTTTGGCATTTTGATGTTGAGGTGTGGGGTAACTGACACCTTCATAGTTTGGAGATATTCAGATTGCAACTTTTTATAATAATTTTTATCATATGTGTATTTTAAATGATAGAGACAGAATATCAACCAAAAATCCAGAAAAAACACGATACAAATGTTAAAAATTAAGTTGCAATTCAGTGAGTAAAGTAGATATTCGATCCCCAATCAAAACATGACGTAGTACTTGGTGGAGAAACCCTTGTTGGCAAGCAAAGAGGTAAGACATTTCTTGTAATTGGTTACCAGGTTTGTAGACATCTCAGGAGAGATTTTAGTCCACTCTTCTTTACAGATCTCCTATAAATCCTTTAGGTTTCTTGGTGGTCGCTTGACAACTCGAAGTTTCAGGTTCCTCTATAAATTTTCTATAGGATTAAGGTCTGGAGACTGGCTAGGCCTCTCCATGACCTTAATGTGCTACTTCTTGAGCCACACCTTTGTAGTCTTGGCGGTATGTTTTGGGTCATCGTCATGCTTGAAGACCCATCCACAACCCATCTTCAGTGTTCTGAGGGAAAAAGGTTCTCTTCCAAGATTTTACAATACATGGCCCTGTCCATTGGCCCTTCAATGTCAAGTCAGCTTGCACCTTTAGCAGAGAAACAGCCCCAAAGCATAATGTTTCCACCTCTGTGCTTGACTGTAGAGGCGGTGTTCTTAGGGCCATAGTCGTTAGTTTTCTTCTTCCAAACATGACCAGTCCAGTTAATGCAAAAGAGCTCAATTTTGGTCTTATCTGACCACAGCACTTTCTCCCAATCCTTCTCTGAATTATTTAGATGTTCATTGGCAAACTTCAGATGGGCCTGTACATGTGCCTTTTTGAGAAGGGCGACCTTACAGGAGCTGCAGGAATGCAATCTATTGTGGCGTATTGTGTTACCAATGGTTTATTTAGTGACTATGGTCCCAACTGCCTTGAGATCATTCACAAGCTCCTTCCATGTAGTTCTGGGCTAATTCCTCACTTTTCTCATGACCCCATGAGGTGAGATCTTGCATGGAGCTCCAGACTGAGAGCGATTGAATCGCTTCAACAGTTGTCTCCTTCTCTTATTTTACTCACAGAACTGCAACTCAATTTAAAATATTTGTATCATGTGGATTTTTGGTTGATATTCTATATCTATCATTTAAAATATACTCATGATAAAAATTATATACCCTTTATTTCTTTGTAAGTAGGCAAACTTACAAAATCTGCTGGGGATCAAATAATTATTTTCCCCACTGTAGTAGCTGTTGGCCAGGCATATACACAAGACCACACAATTGCAGCTGGTTTCTCTCAGAAAAGGTAGTAAAAAGTGAAATATCAATTTACTTCAAACCAAAACATAGGATTTTACTACAAACAATGTTATACTGTCTTGGTAAAATATTTAAAAATTTTCTAGCAATACAAAGCTTGGAAGAAGTTGCCTTGTATAGAGGTCTAAGTCCATTTTCATATACCATTATGCTATTTCTCATTCTTGTTAATACGATAAAAATCGAGGTGGCATATTGCTTTATAGGCATCAACATGCCATAATTGTCTGCATTGGTACTATTACATGCTTTGAGCACCTTAATACTTATTTGTATGCAGGCTAGTATGGCTGTATATGGTCGGGTGCTTAGGTGGCTACATGCTCTAAAATGTGGAAATTAACTTAGGAGATTTCTAAAAGGCCTTCTTACCAGTTCACCTATAAGACTGGATTGTCTGATCAAGCAAATCAATTTATATTTATACTGTGCTTTCTCAAGAGCATTGTCTCAGTCTATTAAATATTTTGAGTATTGTATCTGTTGCCTTTGAAGTGTAATCGGCGTTAAAATATTAATATAGTTCTAGAATCATATCTCTGGCTGGATGGTAGTTTCTCTAATGACCACACTAATGTTCACTCACAATGAAAATAAGAATATTCCACCTAAATGACTCAAAAGGGTCCATTGAAACTGGATGCAGTCGGACTGCACAAGTGATTATTCCAGCTCAGTTCCACTGCATGACAAGGCAAAATGCGTTGTCATCTGTGTGCCCAATTCACTGTGTTGCGGTGGTGTGCCAGCATGCACTACTTTTTTTAGCGCACTGCACCATCTCACACCGCACAGCAGCCAATCGAACTTAATGAAATGTCTGTGTGACATTTCAATAAAGTCTGTATAAAAAAAAAAAGAACGGTGGAGTATAGAGTGGGTATACCTGCAGGACTGCACACCAGCTGCTGCATTATAAAGTGGTGGTTGGTGTGAATGGACGCTTAAGAAAGTAGCTATATACTATTTTTAAATTTAGGAAAAAAGAGTAAGGGTACTGCTCTCTAAAAAAATGCTAAACAATGCTAATGAGCACAAGGACAGTCTGCTGTCAAAGTATATACCACACAGGTTGCATTCAGAGTAGAACTCAGGGGAGCAGAAGGCGAGAGAAAAAAATGAATGCTCTCCTTCACAAAAGTAGTTTAGTAATTTAGCATCAATTTCATTACCTACTGCAAGTGTAATGTCCATGTGCACAGCAACATTTCAGAGTTGCGCTGAATTGTTTAAAAGTGTATATACTGTATATATATTTGTTTTCAATTTTACGTAGAATATCAAAAATACTATCTACCTCCAATATATGCAAATACTGCTGACCCAACACACAAAACAAGTGCTCAACCGTGAACGTGACCAGCAGTCTTATATTCATCCCATCACACTAATGTCTATATATTTGTTATATCTAATGAAACATTAAACAGTGACCAAAAACAATGATCCTTAGTCCTGTTATGTCTACAAGTGATGAAAAACCTTCTGTATTTCTGTTCAAGCTGTTGCTGTCTGTGACCTATTGAGGAGATTTCCTTTCTCTTCCTGTTTTGGGGCAAAACAGAAAGTGAAAAGAAATCTCTACAAATTTATGGGAATCCCATAAAGTTTTTACTGAAATAGGTGTTTACATTGGAAGATTTACCTGATCTTTTGTTTTGATTACTGCTTTGATATTTTGGATTTCCCTTCACTTTCTATCTGAAAATTGTCAAGACAAATAGAGGGTGAATCTATCTAGCAGGGACACAGGCAGAAAAAAGGTTCTAATCCTTCCCTATTCTTTTATGAATCAATCTGATTCATAAAAGCTTTGCTTCTGTTCCTGGAGAGCTGTGATTGGTCAACAGCTCTCACTTGACACATGGGGCCAATCACAAGACCCTGTACAATGTGACCAGCTAGAGCCAATCACAGATTACTATTATATTGAACTGTCATGAACTTAGCACATTCATGAATGTTCAAAGCAAGCTTTGATCTTCATTGCCCATGCAATGCAAAGTGTAAAAAAAAAAATAAATCCCTGATCACCCCCCCCCCCCCCAGAGTAGTACAAGATTACTATGGTAACATTACACTACTCTGATCAAAGTATTTTGTAAAAAACTGTAAAAAAAAAAAGAAAAAGAATGTTTAAAAAAAATTGAGATAATTTTTTTTTAACTACTTGCCGTTCGCCTGCCAACAATGTGCAGGCGAGCGGCGCCTCTGGGCAAAGCGACATAATCTTACATAGCTTTCTATTTCTGGGTGTGTATGTGTGCGGCCCCCTCTGCCCCCTATGCCATCCAGGCAGAAAAGAATGAACATGGCACTGAGTAAAAGCACTACATTTTACATGCTTATGTTAGATTAGCACACTTAACCCATTGATCACTCCATCACCCAGCCAGTGCCATTAGTACAATGTCAGTATATAGAATTTTTTAACTGATCATTGTATTACTGCCATGAGCGACATCAGATAGCATCAGGGTCAGTTAGCACCCCTCCCATCCAGGGTCAGCTTGTGTTAGATTGACACACACTATTGCACTCACGCTATAGGTCGCTGATCACCACCATTATTAGTTTAGTGTTTGTACAGATCAATATATTGATCATAAACAGAACTATATTAGTGCCTCCTTTTATAGTATCCCCAAAAATGCAGTGTTAACAGGATCAGCCCTGTTTGCTGCCAGCACTAGCATTGAGTCCCTCCATTGTTATTGTAACAATTGATTGTGGGCCAAAGCAATTTGTATGCACAACAATACATCGCTTCCCACCCAAATTCAGCTCTTGCCAGACAATTCGCATGGAAACTTATCACGGCTTCCAAATGTAAAACTTTTTTGGGCCTAACCCAACATGGGCATTACAAAAAGGTATGAATTGTGGTCATGTTGGTTCACAAACCCAATTCATCATACGACCGTGTTCTCTGCTGTTACATATATGCCCAACATGGACCAGCAATGTACTTGTACGTTCCTGGAATTTGAGTGGTTATACCGGGTTGATGCCTGCAGCCACAGGCATCATCCTGGTATCATTGTTTACAGTTGGTGGTCAGCTTTCATGTAAAAAACAATTTTAGCTACTAATTAACCACTGGTTTGCTTTTACGAGCAGTGGGAAGGGACTCCTCCACCCCTCCCACCGCCTTCCTACCCAGAAATTCCACTGGCTGACAATACAGCTGATCGGAGACTGGAATACCTCCAATCATCTCTATGGTTTAAGAGACCAGAGGCTACGAGCATTTCATCATTTCCATTTTGCCAGATATAAACAGCACCATATGTTGTGTGGCAGAAGCTTCTAATGTTGGCCCTGAAAAGCTAGGACAGTAGAACCACCCATCCCCCCCAAATTCCCCCTTTTTTGAAAAGAAGACACTCCAAGGTATTTTCTAAGAAGCATGGTGAGTATTTTGCAGATCTGTTGCCACAAGTTTTTGGAAAATGAAGAAAGCAATGAAAATGTATTTTACTTTTCTTTTATTAATTTTCAAAACCCTGTGACAAAAATGATATTTGCAAAATACTCACCATGCCTCTTAACAAATTCCTTGGGGTGTCTACTTTCCAAAAAGGGGGTCATTTGGGGTGTGGGGGGGTTGTACTATCCTGGCATTTTAAGGCCTCCGAAACTGTGATAGGTAGTGAGGAAGTGATATGAGGAAATATGCCCTTTGAAAGCCTGGAGGTGGTTATTGGATTTTGTACACCCCTTTTGAAAAGTAATATTTGAATCAATATATCAATGAACACAAGAACAATTGCCAATCTTTTGCCAAAGCTATGTTTTATAGAATATTTGTTTAGCTTATTACATGAAAGTAAGATTAAAAACATTACTTAGATTACAAAATCTTTAGTTTTACTCAAATTAATTGATGCAAAAATTAATATACCCCACAACAAAAAGTACTACATCTCGTAATGTGTATAACCTTCATGATTTTTAAAGACAGCACCAAGTCTTCTAGGCATGGAATGAACAAGTTGGCGACATTGCAACATCTATCTTTTTCCATTTTTCAAGAATGTCTTCTTTTAGAGCCTGGATGCTGGATGGAGAGTGATGCTCACCTTGTCTCTTCAGAATTCCCCATAGGTGTTCGATTGGGTTCAGATCAGGAGACATACTTGGCCACTGAATCACTTTCACTCTGTTCTTTTTCAGAAATGCAACAATGGCCTTAGATGTGTGTTTTGGATCATTGTCATTTTGGAAAAGTGCACGACGACCAAGGGCACAGAGTGATGGATGCATCTTCTCTTTAGAGCAGTACATCTGTGAATTCATGATACCATCAATGAAATGCAGATCCCCGACACCAGCAGCACTCATGAAGCCCCACAGTAGGACACTGCCACCACTATGTTTCACTGTAGGCATCATGCATTTTTCTTTGTACTCCTCACCTTTGCGACACCATACGGTTTTGAAGCCATCAGTTCCAAAAACATTTATTTTGGGCTCATCACTCCAGAGTACAGAGTCCCAGCAGTCTTCTTTTTCTGTATGGGCCCTGGAAAATTCTAGGTGGGCTTTTTTGTGCATGGCCTTTAGGAGAGGCTTCCTTCGTGGATGAAACCCATGCATGCCATTCCTCTGCAGTGTGTATTGTGTCACAGGAAACAATCACCCCAGTTTGGCTTTCTACTTCTTTAGATAACTTCAGTGAACTTACATGGTGATTTTCTTCAACCCTTCTTA
This sequence comes from Staurois parvus, assembly GCF_062004578.1. Taxonomy (NCBI): domain Eukaryota; kingdom Metazoa; phylum Chordata; class Amphibia; order Anura; family Ranidae; genus Staurois; species Staurois parvus. The sequence continues at coordinate 7,912,361 of NW_028317862.1, forward strand.
TCAGAAGGGGCTCCTGTTGAGGTGGTAACTTCCGTGGATGGCCTGGACGATGAGATGGTTGCCGTTCCATCTTTCCAAAATTTTTGTATCACTTTTGCTACAGTATTCTGACTTTGCTGATCTTCTTGTAGCCTTTACCTTTCTTGAGTAAAGAAATTATTTTCTTTCTCAGGCCTTGTGACATTTCTCTTCCATGTGGTGCCATTGCTGACAGCATGGAATCGGGAGGGGTTGTCTTTGTTAAGTAACGCCCTTTTATAATCAACAGTCTGCTGGACACCTGTCTAAGGAATAATTAGACTCACCTGTAGTTGAATTCTTGTTAATTAGAATTTTGTTGTCTAAAATTTAGCTTTGCTCCTAAGACTTTCATTGGGGTGTATTCATTTTTTGAATGGTCATGTCTTGAATTAATCTGTTAGGAAAAATACTTTTTTGTGTGTGGAACAAATCTTGTTTGCAATCAATCGCCCACATTTGTGGGAGTATTTTGCAGCATAGTGTCCCATAGAAAATGTTCATTCTGAAAAAAATTAAGGTTTCCTGACACGTCTCTTGGGATGTACTCATTTGTGCTGAGCACTACATATACCATCGTTTGTAGGCACTATAACTTTCACACAAACCAATAAATATACATGTATTGAAATATTTTTTTACCAAAGACATGTAGCAGAACACATTTTGGCCTAAATTTATGACCAACTTTGAGTTTACTACATATTTTTTATAACTGAAAGTAAAAAATATTGGTTTTTTTTGTTTATATCACAAAAAATTAAAATCAAATACCACCAAAAGAAAGAACTATTTATGTGAGAAAAGGACATACATTTTGTTTGGGCCCAGCATTGCATGACCGCGCAATTACCAGTTGAAATAGTGCAGTCCTGAATAGCAAAAAATGGCCTGGTCATTAAGGTGGGTAAATCTTCCAAAGGCCAAGTGGTTAATGTTTAATATTACCATTACTTTCACCATGGCCATCTATAATCTTTGTCAAACTGTAAACCCAGACCTTGTTTCCACCATTACTTTTTAGTTTTGTCCTCAAAATGAGCAGGAGTCTTAGAGGAAGCCAGACAAATTGGAATATGATGTAGTATAGATCACAGTAGAGCCATGTTTTCTTTTATAATCATGGTAGCTAGAACTCTTGTCCCAGCTTAAACCCACATGTTGGCATGATATCTAATTTATGTTACCATTACTGTGTATGGCAATGATAAGAAGCATTCTCACCATAACGGTACAAATTATGCCAGCTGGCCCACAATGAAAATACTCAGCAGAGGTTGTTTTTCACAATTGTTTATGAACATACTCATATCATTCACATGTTATTTCACAACCTTTACTTTTGTTAAATATATTTTATTCATTTATCACCTATAATTCCCTCTATTTCTATCTTGTGTTGTATATACTCTGCCTCCTTTCTTCCTTAGCAAGTGCAACCTTTGCTATGGAGCATTTCAGCCATCCCTACCTTTGTAGAAATGTCTTGTATAATCATCGAGAAAGCTTGTTCAATACCCTGAGCATTTCTAATGTACCTTGTTAGTGCTTATTGTGGATGGTGTTAACATCATTTCAAATATTCAGACTGAATGAGACCTGATTTAAGTCCTTAGGAGAAGCTAAAAAGACTATTAACAAGGCAGGCCCAAGGAAAACATCTGTTCAAGTCACACTGCTGTTTTTTATTAGTGCTCCAAACCTGTAACAAAGACGTTCTCATGAGAGTTGAGAATATAACCCCAGAATGATACACTGCAAAGTAATTTACCATACCTTGGTTAACCTGCAGATAGACAGTCATACATATTTATGAAAGCAGCACTGGCTCAGAATACCACAACACGCAGCCCATATTATATATTTCCTTCATTTACTTTTCCTTGTAATGTAATTTGGTGTAAAAGCCCTAAAACCTAACTGCTTAATAAGAGATGAAATACACTAGCTTTTTCTTTCCAAGTCCCCCTTGTGTGATTACTCTCAGCATGTGAAAGACTGAATTGTAAACAATTTGTGTTTTCTTCACTTAATAAGTGATTTGACTTTAAGAAATGTTTTTTGGAGATTATGTTGTAGAATATTCAATTTTTCATGTATTGATTGCACCATCCGCTTCTTACGGAAACGTTTTCTCTGGTGTCTTTGTGAAATGTGTTATAATACAACAACATGTAAAAAATATATGGTCTAGTAGTACATTCTGCCATGTAACATTCCCCATGGAGCCTGCTGGTGAGATTAGAGAAGGCTAAAAAATGTACATTGGCATTATAATGGCAAGTATTTTTCAGTTGTTTTATTGGATTCTTCTATTCCTATTACTGGAACTTCTTGATCTTATTATGACATTTTCTAAACTGAAGTCTTACTGTAATTCTTGTTTATCTGCCTATTTAAGTACCAGTTTATTCTACATATGCACAATTTAATCTTGACTACAGTCAAGATTAAATTGTACATATGCATAAATTGTGCATATTCAATAAATGTGAACTAAAGTTTTTTTTCCACCTTCAAGCAGATTAGTATTGTATATTTAAACTTTAAAATGATACCAGCTTTTCATTAGGTTTTTTTCCAGTATGCCTGCCTTATTTACTGTGACTATCTGTCTTCTATCTATCAACTGCCCTGATGGTTTAGAGTTCACTGTCTACAAACTTCACTTAGAGCTTGATGATCATAAGCATATTCAAAACCAAACTTTTTTTTTTTAGATAAACTTGGGATAGGTTAGAGCCTCTGTCAAGTTTAGCTTTGTGTCCTTGCTGATGAGATTCACCTTTTTTATTTGTCCAGGTGACTATTCACGGAACAGAAATGGGAAATCTACAATTTTACAGTTGCCAGCAAAATAGGATGTGAGGGGAAGTCTTCCAATAGAGACATCTGTTCTGGATACAACTGTCTCAGGGGATTTCCTTTCACATTAGAGAGATTTCTTGTAACTTCCTGTTGGTCATGAAATTAAGCTAAATTTTGCCAACAGAACAGAAAGTGCAAAAGAAAATCTGAGAGGGGTTTAAACCTGCTCTATTCAAAGCTGAAACAAAGCTTTAGCTTTAGATACACTTTAACCTCTCCCGTGTAAGGTTTGGTTGTATCCAAGAAGGGCTTGGTACTAAAGGGAAAGTGTAGGAGTTATGTATACTTTTTATATATTAGGGTTAGGACTTAAGCATTTCTAAATGTGTTTGTAGTCAGGTAAACATGCAATATTGCATATTATTATATTGTATATTCTTATATATGGCCAACAAGCAGAGCTTTAGGTTATTTTTCTTGCTTTCTTACCACCTGTTATAAAAAAGCCTTATGTATACAGAGCTAAATAGCTCAAGCTGAAATTTTTGCAATTATGTGAATGAGTCAGAGTAGTATCTGATCCTTTGACAGCTCCATCAGAGAAATCAACCAGGCTGCTACTATTGTGCTGTCACTTTAAATGTATTTATTTCAGGTACTTATGTAGTGCTGTCAATTTACACAGTGCTACACATAGATTGTGCATTCACATCAGTCCCTAACCCTCAAAGAGCCTGCAATCTAAGGTCCCTAACTTATATTCATACATACATATACAAGGGTCAGTTTAGACAGGAGCCAATTAACCTACCCTGGGAGAAAACCAGAGTACCAGGAGGAAACCCACTCACGTACAGGGAGAACATGCAAATAAACCTACACTGCTCTAAAAGTATGTTTGCATGTCCTAAATGTAAAGTACAGATTGTATTATATAGTAAAAAATGTAAGGGTTTGAAAACAAATGCAAAAAAATAAATTTGTCTACAAGCCATTAGAATTAGAGGGACACTATAGCTGTCAGGAATGGACTCGCCAATGGTGGTGGGACTCACCTGCCTTGTGGGCTGCAGTACCAGGGCTGGCCAGTGGGTGCTCTCAGCAACCAGAAGCTCACTCCTGCAATCAGCCATAACCTGAGGCTGATTGCAGGAGGTGTATTTAAGGAATGGCCAGACCTGCAGTCAGTGCCTTGGTGTATGTTTCCCATGAGCCCCTGTACCTGCATCCTGTCTGCTTCCTGCCTGATTCCTGATTCTGCTTTGATCCTGACTCTGTATGAACTCCGGTTGTCCTGACCTCGGCTATTCCTGACCACTCTCCAGCCTGCTCCTTTGGTACCTTGTCTGCCTGATTGTTCCTGACCCGGCCCATCTGACTACGCTCTGCCTACTCCTTTGTGTCTTGTCTGCCCGATGGTTCCTGACCCGGCCCGCCTGACCACTCCACCTCACCAGCCCTGACTGCTCCCGTCTGTGTACATTCCGCTATCAGTTGGAGGTTTGGTTTGTTATATTGTACGTTGATATTTGTGTATAACCTTTAATAAATTATATTGTTACACCATACTTGAGCCTGCATTTCCCTGTGTCAGTTCACGCATCTCTGGTCTTACCGGTAGCCCTGACAATAGCAATTGATTTGTTGAATTTGTTTGTATATAATGTATTTTAGCACATTTTATGCATATATTTTTAATGTTTTTAAATTAAAAAAATGAGTTTTTTTATATCATTTTTAGATAATCCCGTGATAAAATGTGTGAAGAGCAGATCAAATCAGAAAGCCCAGCAGTGGCTGTTCATTATTTTTATACAGCCATTATATTTTTCATTTTTTCAATACATGATAATAACATGAGTGATAATTGGCAACATAATGATAGGAGGATACATGTCTAAAAGAACAATTGTATTTATAAAATATTGCTCAAGTTTACTGTCTTTGTCAAGCTGAAACCACATACAAGACTATAAAGGATGGATGGGGAGTAGGTACATTGGTCCTTAAATTCATTTAGCTGTTTTTGTGTTTTAACAAGATCAAATTACAGCCTGTATTAAAAAGCAGTACTAAAAATTGTAACGCGATGAAGAACTGGTTCTAGAGCAACACTTGCTTCCTACATGAAATGCTCATGTGCAAAATTTCATTTTTTCATTTTTAGCCCTAGGCATAGTAAACAACTAACAACCTCAGTTAAATGGGCAAGTCTACCCAAAACCAAAATATGAATAAATGTTGTTATCTTAAACTTTATTATGCTGCAATCTTGTGTAGCCAAAGTTACTAGAAGATCTAACATGCTTGGTAGGAGAATATATTCTGATCCCTGTACTATGTAACTTTCTGTTTTGCTGTATGTCATATCACCATTCTGATTCAAATCTCAAAGGCATGTTTAAATCTGACTGGTAGCAGTAAGAAGCTTCTTAGTTCTAACACTTTTTTAAAGTAAAATTTAACACCCAGAATAAATCAGCAGAAAACATTCAAGATGCCTCAAAATAAAAGGTGTGCAAAAGTCTTATAGTTCATATTCTCTAGAGAAGAAATGCCTTTCCCCCGCCAGCATGCTGTAGATAAGGACCATTGCTTTCTGAAATGTCAGCTGCAGAATCTAAGCTAGAGCTCTCTAGGCAGCAGGTAACATGAGCATTGGTTATTACAGAACAATAGGTCTGACTCAATTGGGGGCAAGTTGGACCTCTGCAGAAAGGTCACTGCTTCCACACAGAGAGCAAGGATACTTCTTTTTATCATAAAGATAGGGGACAGGCTTTTCTACTCAGGCTGTGGCTCCTTTCTAAGGCAAATTAACTAGAAGACTTTGATAGCCTTTTTTTTAAATAGATGGATTCTTGGAAATTAATATGATTAATTTCCCAGTTATGAAATCAAAGCATGAGAAGTACAGTGTAAGAACCTCCCAAACTACCATGCTTCATTTATGGTATCAGTCTAGGACAGGAAAAGTCTAGGACAGGAAACATTGAATGGTGTAAACAAGGGAAAGGTCCTTATTCTGGTCCCCCACCCCCCAGCTCATGTGCTTAATATGTCAATCAACCAAGGGGTGAATGGCACACTTTGGTTTTAAAGCTTTAACTAAAACCTAAAAAGAAAAAAGAAAAAAAAAAACCACGGATTTATTTACTTATAGTCAGTCAGAAATACTTTAAAGTGTTATTATTATTATTATGAAGACCAAAAACATTATGAAGAGCTTCAAGTTTGTTCAAAGTGTACAGTTTTTTAAAAATCCTTTCTAAATATATAATTTTAATGTACATAGAAAAAAGGCAAGCTAAAGGTTGCAGCAAGTTTTATTCATATATTCACTGCATTGATATTCCTAATTTTGGAGTGTTTAAATTTTTTTTTGTATCACTTCAAAATTTTATTGATTTCAACAAAGAGGTGATAAAGAGAGTAATGAAAGTGTTTAGAACCGCTGTAATTACATTTCTGAGCAGGTGACATTCAGGAAACACACTGTAGTTGTATATACAGGATGCACACCAGTAAGAGATGGCATATGTCCTGACCCGGGTATCAACCAAAACAAAGATAGAAAAAAAAGAGAGCTACATAAGGTACGTTGAAGCAATTCAAGCCAAGTATTATCATAATATAATCATAGATGGGGGTGATCAGATGAGATTCACCATAGATATTCCAGAGACAGGCAAAAGGAGTGTTTCAGTTTTAAATTATACATATAATGTACTCCACTGGTGAAACTGAAAAAATAAATTCAATTTATAAAAATAGCGAAAATGAATTTAGAAAAAGGTCTATAAAAGATCTATAAACCTGTAAACTGCGGGTAGGGTATGTCAACAAAGCATTATAATGCATATCTCAAAGCCCAATTCCATCTTGAGCAAAAAGTAAACAAATGGATGCCCCAGCATCTGTTAAAAATGAAAAAGCAGATGCAGCACGCACTTACCAATCCAAAACCTGTCCTCTTCCAGCTTGAATGATGTCCAGTCTAATTCAACCCCTCTTTTTGTGCTCAGAGCATCATTGCTCTACTCCCAATGCTGGACTCACAGGAAAATGCTGCAGGCAGCAGTGTCACATTGCAGCATTTAGAATCCATCCACTGCTGGAGGAAAATGAGGGAAAAGAGGACTTTTGACATCACTGTATCAGCTGGTAAAAAATAAAAAGGCAGATCAAGCTCACTTACCCATTTACTGACCCATGACACTGTGGGACCAAAGAATGCTGGAAAAAAGGTAAGTATAGAGATTATTTTAAGCCTGTGCGTTGCTGCAAAGGGAGTTGTAGGGAGCATGGATTTAGGCTTTAAATGAAAGCTTTTTCTTTTTTTTTTTAAGTGGAAGTAAAGGCCAGCTATAAGTGTTGTTAAAAATGTTGCCTCCTCCCTATTCTACCTAGGCTGAGTGCAGGGTTGCTTTTAGAAACCACTGGTCCCCTCCTCCCCAAAAGAAACACTGTTTACTATGCTTCAGTTATGAATTAAAACAGTGAGTGATTGATACCGATCACTCATTATGTTCATTCAGGAAAGAAAGGGGCTGGTAAATGTGACATATTTACTGGACCCTTCCCCTACTCTCCATCCTGAAATATCCTATTGTGTGCTTGCAGCTGCCAGTGGGAAGCACAGGAGGGAAGCCACAAGCACTGCAGGGGTGGGAGTACACAGGGGACTGGGCAGCAGGGGAAAATGTATGGTGCACAGGGGGGGTGATGGGAGGCAATTACTGGAACCAATCCCCTGTATGCCTCCCTCTGCAGCAGCTGAAAGCCAGTGGGAGGGAGGAGAAACTAAGCCATCTTTAAGCTGCTGCAGAGAGAACTATACAGGGGATAGGTTCCAGTAATTGCCCCCCCCAGCATACTGACCACCTTCCCTGCCCACATCTGATTTACCCAGCTGCCTGGGCCCCCTGCTGGCCTTGGCCCCATACAGGAGGACTGGTGGTACCCCCTTTTCCACGGTTCTGGCTTAACAATGGCTCTTAATTCCTGGTGCTGTGATGTCACCTGCCTGCTCCCTTCCTCCCATTGTTGGCACCCCCTCCCCTTCCCTTCTGGGCAGCTGGAGCTTCTGTACTGTGTGGCAACAGCAGAGTGAATTTAAAAAAAGTATTTCCACAGATCTATTTTATCTAGCCTGTGCAGTATAGGTGTGTGTGTGTGTGTGTGTGGGGGGGGGGGGGATCTTTAACAACATTTATACTGAATTTAGTCTTTACTAACACTTTTACACAGCCATAGGTTCTGTTGATGCAACTGTGGTTTTACATATATTTTTAATAACTTTAACTTTTTAGGGGCCTGGAGTGCTGAGCAATGGGGTGTAATGAATATCACTTAAACATCTTACTTAAAACCTAAACTTAAAAAGCCTCTTGTGTGTAGAAAAATATTGTTCAAATCCCATTCTAACAGTGTAGAGAAAATATCTGCATTTCTGAAAAGAAGACTCAAGATTTTGCTTTCATGCTTGAAAAATGTCATTTATTTCTTGTTATATTTTTTGTTTCTGCTCAGTTAGGATTTCACTCTCTCCCTCTAATACACTGTATACAGTATATGTTAGCAATAGACATTTGCGTGTTTTCAAATACTCTCTGCAACAAAAAATGCTTTCACTTTGCCGTCAAATAACTACCCATCGACTGTATAAATTCACAGTGATAAAGTTTCCAAGTTCACAAAAACTTGTAGAAAGAAAGAAGATTGTTTTTTTACTAAATAAATATTTTTAACACGTGGTACAAGTTGTGAAGTGAATATGTCCCGCTGCTCTGATCCTACATCCTGTCACATTAATGTTTCAGAGCACTCAATATAAATATTAAAACTAATAGCTTCACTCTTCAGCTATTACTCCATCATTCCCTGAAATCATCATAAAACATTCAAAACCTTTTAGAACATTTACACACTTGAATCTGATGGCAGAGAAAGGAGACTAACAGTGCTCGGCTCACAAGCTTAAATAATAGTAGAAAGCTGTTTATGGAGTATGCTTTATTTATTCATCATTTGAAGTAAGCTTCCGTTTTGATTGAGGGGAAAAAAAATCAAAGTATAGTTGTCAAGGGAGAAATCCAGAGTATTGCTTCTCTAAACCTAAGAGAAGCTACGAGAAAAAAAAATTAGCTAAGTCCAGGAGAATCTCAGTCCAAGGTCAATCAATCTGAGGACTCTAGGTACGTAAACAGCTAATGGATTGTAAAGACACATACTGGTGTTATGAATTTTTAAAGAGCAACACTTCAGCACCATTCCCTATAAATCAATGATGACTTATTAGACGGATCAATTATGCAAACTTTCAAACATTTAATGACAGGTAATGAACAGGCCTCGTGAGTCCACTACTCAGCCATTCCATAGTTGAAGTGGCAACTATTTGACTAGAAAGTCTTTAAGGAGACATTTCAGAGATGTAATTAAAAGCTGCAGTTTTACTTCAGTGTAAACGTGGAAAATTGTGATTATGTTTCTTTGAAGGTTTGCTCTGATTGAGTGGCCTGTCTTAAACAGTTTTCCATGCATTTATTAATTGTTTTGTAATACCTAGTAAGCATTAATGGATTCTACTGTGGACTTTAGATCAAAGTAAAAAAGGTAAATCCTTGCTTCTTGTTATTCCATTTTCATTTACAATTGAATATTTTATATTTAAATAAAGCATAAATAATAGACTTAAATAGCTAATTAAAATGAGCCACAAACATACATATACATGAATATATTCGTAAAAGGATAAGTTCACCTTTGGGAACATGTTACATGTTCCACCCGATTTTTAGGGTGGAACATGTAATATGTTCCCATAGTGGCAGCCGCACCCGTCACCCCCTCCTTGTGACAGTCAGTATGAGAAGTTTCCCCGTATTATCTGTCAGATGTGAAAAGAGCGCAGCCGTGTGGGGCTCCCAGAGTTCTGTGAATGAGTGCCTACAAGTCCTGACAGCCTTACCAACTGTTGGCTTGTAGTTTTCAATGAACTACCATGGCACTGTGGAGTGCTGTGGTAGTTCATGGAAGCTTCCTGTCAGAATATCTGCTTGCTCGTACATCCCGTATGGCAAGCAGATATTCTGACAGGCCTGCAGGAGACCTGCATGGTATCGATGATCTACTGATTGCAAGTGCAATGCTTTCCAGGCTCCTGCAGAAAAAAATAATAAATGCAAATGTTTTACTTGCAAAAAAAAGTGCATTTATTATTTTTGTCAAAAGGTGAACTTATCCGTTAAATGAAAGCACAAATGGTGTGCAGTTTACAGGACAGATGGAAATCCTTATTGTTAATGGTTGTGGCTATGAATAATATTTTATGAAGCGTTTCCATATATAGAATAGGAATGGTGTAAGTAGTCCTTAACATACAGTATATAAAGACACCACATCCTATGTACAATAAGTAAAATAATTTCCTAAAAAAAAAAAAATAATATATATATAAATTTCACAACATCATGAAAAATACATCTATTTCATTTTACAAAAATGTAGAACCACATTTAAAATACATATCTCACAGCTGGTATAGAAACATGATCCATGAAGATATTACATACATATATACCCATACTAAAGCCCCTAAATAGTCCACTGAAAATGTTTTCACTCCCTGTAGCTTCCACAGATTGAAGATGATCACAAGTGGAATGGTGGTAGCTGCTCTGATACGTTTTTCAGACACTAGTTTGTTTTTCCGAAAAATATGGAAAAATATCTACACTTAATATAGAAACTATATTGGAATATTTATATACAATGCAACACATCATAGTAGTATAGCTTGCAGATCACATATAGTATCGTGTCTGTATGCATATGTCTCCAGGGAGACTGCAGGAGACAACTGTTCAGCAGCCGATGTTACTGATACAATATATACAAATAATCACATTCCTCCCACAAAAAGAATAATAATAATAATAAAAAAATAAACTAAAGGATTAAAGACTTATGCAGGCCATAGATGGGGAGAAAAAACGGCAGATTTTTCTTTTAAAAAACGAAAATTCGGTCGTTCAAGCGGCCGACGTTACCATCAATGGTAAAAAAAATCGGCCGATTTTCATCCCTTCTACAGCTGGCAAAAAGTGTCCCTGCAGAGAGCTCCGCTATTTCTGACAGTTCTCTGACAGTTCCTTCACATTTACAGCGGTTGAAACATTGTATCTATTTGTTTCCATTTAGGATACAGATGTTTTTATTCGGAAACAAATAGATACAATGTTTCAACCGCTGTAAATGTCAAAGAACTGTCAGAGAACTGTCAGAAATAGCGGAGCTCTCTGCAGAGATACTTTTTGCTGGACTGGAATTCTTCTTATTTTCATCCTACTTCTTCTTCTTCTTCTTCTTCTTCTTCTTCTTCTTCATCCTCATCCTCATCCTCTTCTTCTTCTTCATCATCCTCATCCTCTTCTTCTTCATCCTCATCCTCTTCTTCTTCTTCATCCTCTTCTTCTTCTTCATCCTCATCCTCTTCTTCTTCTTCATCATCTTCTTCTTCATCCTCATCCTCTTCTTCTTCTTCATCTTCTTCTTCTTCATCCTCATCCTCTTCTTCTTCTTCTTCTTCATCTTCTTCTTCATCTTCTTCTTCATCCTCATCCTCTTCTTCTTCTTCTTCTTCTACTTCCTCATCCTCTTCTTCTTCTTCTTCTTCTTCTTCATCCTCTTCTTCTTCATCATCCTCATCCTCTTCTTCTTCATCCTCATCCTCTTCTTCTTCTTCTTCTTCTTCATCTTCTTCATCCTCATCCTCTTCTTCTTCTTCTTCATCTTCTTCTTCTTCCTCATCCTCTTCTTCATCCTCATCCTCTTCTTCTTCTTCATCCTCATCCTCTTCTTCTTCTTCTTCTTCTTCATCCTCATCCTCTTCTTCTTCTTCTTCCTCATCTTCTTCATCCTCATCCTCTTCTTCTTCTTCCTCATCCTCTTCTTCATCCTCATCTTCTTCTTCCTCTTCTTCATCCTCTTTTTCATCCTCTTCTTCATCCTCTTCCTCTTCTTCTTTTTCTTCTTTTTGTCTTCCTCTTGCAGGTCACTGCTCATGCGCAGATTTTTTATCGGTAAAAAATCGGCCGATTGGCCCATTAATGCCGCGAAAATCGGCCGATCGGCCGATTTTTTTCCAACTTTACCAAAAAAAAAAAACGGCCAAAATCCCGAAAAACGGCCGACCAAATCGACCACTAACGATCCGAAAATCGGCTGATTTTATTTTCGGCCGACAAATCGGCCGATTTTCGACCCATCTATGGCCTGCATAATCAAAGCTTAAAAATGCTATCACACTTCTGTAAATCAGGCTAATTTAGGTAGTGGTAGTATTACCCCAATGATCTTACAATGGAATGCATACTTCCTAAATAATTACTTAACTAATTTGTGAAAAATGTTCTGGAAAAATGTAGATATGAAAATATATTTGATGCAGGAAGGGATTTATTGGAAGGAAGATATACAGTTGGGTAGTTCCGTATTAAATCAGGCTAATTTAGGTAGAGGTAGTATTACCCCAATGATCTTACAATGGAATGCATACTTCCTAAATAATTACTGAACTAATTTTTGTAAAATGTTCTGGAAAAATGGCGATATGAAAATTTATTTGACGCAGGAAGGGATTTATTGGAAGGAAGATGTACAGTTGGGTAGCTGCTGTTTTTTGCACAGGGTTTTTGATTTCTTCTGTATCTTCTCTGACTTGGGTATTGTATATTCCATTGCAGTAATAATGGCCATGATAATGATGACAACAACAATAACAATAACAATAGCAATGAGAAGTTTAATATAAACCTGTAAACTGGTGATAATTTTCATTACTACGATTAGTAATGATAATATATCAGAAAATTATTCCAAGATTTAATCCAGAATATTCCAGATCATTCTTCTTAGCAAACCTACAGATTGTCATGGGCTTCGACTTGTAAAAGCTCACTGATCCCTTTTTCTGCTGTATTTGTAATACATTTTGTTAGAAAATTTGCTATTGATTTATAGTTAAAGTGCATCTAAACCCGAACTGGACAACATTTAGTTTGCCAAAGCACTGTGATTTATAAACAGTTGTAATATTTTTCCACATAAAATACTGTTTCCCATGTTTTTCATCCTTTTTTGTATGTCAGTGCTGCTGATTTCCTTCACATTTATTTGTCAATTTTTTGTCTACATGAACTTGGTCCAGTATTGGCTGCATATCAATGCTTTGGACTGGCTTCTTGATAATGACAACAGTGGACAATTTTGACACAGTTTTTGTTGGTATGTCTATCTCTAGTCTCCATTGGAGGCCAATGTGACAGGGTGGCAAAGTACAAGCACAATTGATAGGCAGTTGTCATCCCATAATAGAAAGTGCCTGAACAGTGAAATTTATGAAAAGAATCACCTGGGATTATATTGGTGAAATCTGCTGATTTAAAAAGAATAAATACCTTTTAAAATGCCATGTTAAAATTTATATGGGATTTTAGTGATTGGGTTCAGTACTTTAATACTCTATATACTAATAATACTTTTATATATTCCATATGGAATACATACTGTATACTATACAATGTATTGTATGAATCTTTCAAACCTTTACTAGAAAGGAAAGCAAATGGCAAGATGAAGAGAATTGCTCTGTTACTTAAATGGAGCACTGGATGGTAAACCACACTCTCCTGCTACATGTAGCTTTATATTTCAGAGGTTAAATATTTTTTTTCTTGGAAATCCCGGTTAATGTATTAACCTTATGCAATCTATTTAGTACAATAAAAGCCTTAGATAAAAATGTGCTTTGAATAATAAAGAACTTTATATTTTAAAAGCGGAACCCCTTTTCTTGGATGTACTTGATATCCTTCATAAAACAAAGAACTAATTGTAGTTCAATTTGCATACATTTTATGTATTTAATGATTCATCTATTAAACAAAATTATTTGGTGAATTTAAAATGTAATGACCATAATCTTCATAAGTAAGCAATAGACTACGAGATTAGAAACTGCAGATTTCTTTGTTATCTCCATCACTGCACTGGTCTTGTAGAGCAATCTTGGCTATTTTGTTATGATGCACCATTAGGTAATGGCATTAATTGGATTCAAATCTTTTGAGCCAGACAAATCAAATGACTAAACTTCATCCAGATGTTGTGTTTTGCCTTTAGGTTGTTTTCTGCATTCAGCTGTACATGCTTACCATGCATCTTGTGCTACCAAAATCCTCAACATGATTAATTCAAGATTTATATTTATTCCCATGTATTTGATATATATTTATAAACATTTTGCAAGCACAACACATGGAGGGAATTCTAAAAGCTTCAAATGATGGCACAAATAAGCTGGCAGATGAATTTAATATCATAATCCAAGAACTTGGCTAGCTTTTCCCCACAGCACTCAGTATTGTATGGTAACATGTTTACATTTCTTGATACAGTAAGCAAATATTTTATTATATTTTCTGATTGTTACTAACAATGTTTTAATATGTATGATCATTTGAATAATGCTATATCATATTTTAATATTTACTGTTTTAGCAATGCTTGTTTTTCTGCCTTATTAATCTCCCTTTCATTTGTAGGATAACACATCATAGTTAGGCAGTTTAGATTTTTAGGTCCTTGCATTCAGGAAGCATTCTTGTTGTATTAAGGCATGGATGTTTACTGTATATCCATGGTCTACAATTATGCAATATTTGATATTTGTATAACATCCTACCAATAGCTACACAATAATAATTAAACATAATTAAACATAATTGATTAACATTTTCTATCCTGGAGTTGTTTAACCTCCAACCTAAAGTGTATATCAAGGCAACATTTTCAAAATGTAGTACATCTCTGCAATACATGCACATTTCATCATGTTTTATCTCTTCAAATACCCTTAGGTACACAAAAATGTTTACACTGACTGACGTTAGACCTGCTCAATTGCCTTTGCTGAACAACACAACCCCTACCACTCTCCTCTTCTCTACAACATTAAGACAAATTGTCCTATGGTCAAAAATAAGAATTGATAGACCTAATTACACTCCCTAAGATAACTGCTCGAGGAAATGGGCACAACACAAAGGACAGCTCTAAATTTATGACATCATCAATGGGTAGTTTTTGCACTTGTTGAACAGATATAACAAATCATTTTCAATGGTAAATTCAAAAGACTAGAAGGTAGCAAATATGACAAGTTAATTGTTAGGGTTTACATACACTTTAATCCAAATCCCACATGGATGTAACAGGGATAAAAAAATTCTATGTAAAGAAACCATGTGGATTGAATGCCTAAATGCTGTAAACCCACCAAGCCTTAATGAAACCATGTCCTATAAATCTTTTCTATAAATTGGATTGTATAGATTAACAAATAATGTTATATGTGATCAGTCCAGAAATATGTGTTTTCTAAATCTTTTATGTTTTATTTACAATCCATGGGATTGACTATTATGGTCATCTATATTTACCTTGTTCAATTTAATGCATGGGATGGACTATTATGGTAATGTATATTTACCTTGTTCATTCAAGATACAGGCCCTTTAGACACTTTGTCCTATACAATTAAAATAATCTGTGGTATTGAACAAATAGAAAAATGCAGCGCAACAATATATATACAAAATATAGTGCTAAACAATAAATACGTGCAAAAACAAATGACTATGCTTGTGAAAATCAATGTGTGCTATACCAAACATCTAATCAATACATACTGTACATATGGGACTCCATAAACTGCACATAACCAGTGCTCTAAATGAATTGTGCACACAAATAACGAATAATTGTCCTTAATAGTGAACTGTCCCTTTAAATCTTGAATATCAGCATGTGGACTTGTGTGGTATATATCCCATATATCGTGATCCACATACACCAACTATAAGTGTCATCAGAATATGGTCTAAAAAAATGGTGAACCATCCCTTTAAATCCACTGTACTTCAAGTAGACTAATGTAACACACTACTGTATACACGTGTACAGTGCTCCTGTGTCACCCCTTAGTGCTCATCCACTTCCAACACTCAATTGCGCTCACCTCCAGGTTTGACCAGTAATGACAAGTCAAACTACGCTTTCCCCTTTAACCTGGGAGGGTATACTGGTACATAGATCTTCACCACCATTAGCCAGCACTTTAAACATCTCCAGGTTGCTCCACATCCATGTGAAAATAATGTTCCATATAGTGTAATATTGCCCCTCAAAATAGCCTGTTTTTAAATCACTCTAGTAAAACTCACATTAAAATCTGTCCTCCTGGGACACTACAGGGTTAAAAACTCACTATACAGTGTTTGCTGTAAGAAGTGTGCAGAAATCCCTTATCCAAAATGGAGGCACGTGCACTTCTGGTTTACGGCCTGATGTCAACGGCGCACCCTACGCGTTACGTCATATCATGTGACTTCATCACATGATAACCTCCCGCGTTTAAGGGCAAAGCGTAGTTTGACCTGTCATTACTGGTCAAACCTGGAGGTGAGCACAATTGAGTGTTGGAAGTGGATGAGCACTAAGGGGTGACACAGGATCACTGTACACGTGTATACAGTAGTGTGTTACACTGGTCTATTTGAAGTACAGCAGATTTAAAGGAACGGTTCACCATTTTTTGAGACTATATTCTGATGACACTTATAGTTGGTGTATGTGGATCACGATTTATGGGATATATACCACACTAGTCCATTTGTTGCTATTCAAGATTTAAAGGGACAGTTCACTATTATTATTCATTATTTGTGTGCACAATTCATTTAGAGCACTGGTTATGTGCAGTTTATTGAGACCTATATGTATGTATTGATTAGACGTCTGGTATAGCACACCTTTATTTTCACAAGCATAGTTGTTTTTGCACGTATTTATTGTTTAGCACTATATTTTGTATATATATTGTTGTGCTGCATTTTTCTATTTGTCTACTAATGTTGTACATGTGGGAACACATTATATGCAAGCCGCACAAGTTTTTTAGAAGGTCCATGGCGCCGATGGTTTTCTATACACAATCTCTGGTAATGATCATCAGCGCCATGGTCTGGTCCCACTAAGTATTGCAACCACTATGGTAAACATTCCAATTACATAATATATAGACATATGTTTGCTTTGGGGTCTTTATTGTTAATAGCCCCTTACATTTGTTGCCTTAATAAAACATCCTGGACTATAAAGTGTTTACAATATTTGTCATTGTAAACATGTCACTGGCAGATGATACTGTGCAATAACGTCCATGAGCTATTTTGTTGTTCTATTCTTATGCTTGAATTTGATCTGTCAAGAACATCCCTATTTTTTGTTTGTTGCTATTGTTATGTAGATTTTGACTAATTGGTTTAGTTTTAGTATTGGACTCCTTTTGGCAGTGTTAGGGTTCTTGGCCTTCATGGCTGCGCTTTTGGTTGGGTGTGTGTCCAGCCTTCCCGCCCCTCCATAATGCAGTGTTAGAAGGGGGGGTGCAGTTGGCTTGTTTGCCCATGGTGTAGGGGGTTGCTGGTGGGCCTCCACCAGTCCCCCTTGTGTCTGCACATGTATGGTCATCCTTGGTGGTGCATCACGGCACCACCCATGCTGGCTCGCCGGTGTGGTGCTGTGAACACATGCGGGGGCCCCATGCATGGGCAGACACCATGGCTGGGCCAGGATGACATTACATGCCAGCTGGCAGTGGCGTGCCTGGTTTGGGTGCATATAAGCGGTGTGGACTTTCGTGTATACCCCTGGGACTCCCAATATGGCGCCAAAGGCAGTCTATTACTCTTCCAGGAATAGTGGTTTCTTTTTCTCTTCACATCGTGGTATGTGTATTAAGGGCTTGAACATTTTCTAATTATGGTGGTTATAATTTGGGGGGGGAGCTGGGAAGGGGAATCCACTTATCTTGGGATATTTCTTGTGTTTTTTAGTTCATCTGGCTTCTACGTTAATTAGTGGAGGTGATCCATCTCAAATTTGCTGATAGTATTTCAACTCCCTGCCTCACGGATGGTAGTTGTCCTCATATACCTCCTAGCTCTATACAGTGGACTTTTGTCTCACATATTGAGGTACTTTTTTATGGTGACCTTGGTTGAAGAACCTTGAGCCTTTTTTAAAACATGATTATGTAATGCAGAGATGGGTTGCCTTTTTAAGGCACTACTGACTATTTTTTATACTTTGGTCTCCTGCAGGCCTGTGATGCTCCCTACTACCATACCTTATTAGCTGGAAAACAATGATGATGATGTTTAATGTTGCTCTGCACCCCTGACCAACTATTTAATCTCATCTGCATATTGCCCGTGATTCCTGCGGGATGTTCTTGTTTGCCTATTCGCTTGCTTGATGCTCCCCTGCACTCGCTGTGGGGTTGGTGTGCTGACTGGCTGCGGGGACTTTTTTTTGCTGCCTTGAAGAGTCCTTTACCATACAATACACACTGTATATATTTTCATGTAAAGGCAGTATCCTGTTTGTATTGAAGTCTATTGGTAATGTTTGCAATAATTACCTGTAAGTCTGTCCATCTTTTAGATCCATTGCAAGCCCCTGAGGAAGTGACTCTGGTCACGAAACATGTCGCGCTCCATCTAATGGCTCATATACCCCACTCACTCTGAAGGAAGTGTGTTTACCATCTTTACAATAAGTCCAACGGAAAATCATATATTTTACTTGATGGGGGAAAATGCTGTGATTTTATGTGCAATGCATATTAACAATTTTAAATAAGCAAAATATATTTTATATATGGTGTGTTAATAAAGTAACAATTGTTTTTACTTTCTTTGTAGTGAGTTTATGCGCCTAAAAAGTCTGTAAGCACGTATCATGGGGCCCTAAAAATCAGTATCACCTTTATTTTCCTCTAATGGCCATGTGCTTTCAGAAAATGTATGGTATTGTGGGTCTTTTACAAACTCTGAAAGCTGTAAGGGAAAAATAAAAAAAATTAAAAAATTGCAAAAACAGTCTGGCCACCTGAGTTTAAAAGTGAAAGCCTGGCAGTGAAAGGGTTAAGGAGCTAGTGAGCGCTTTCATTACCATGATGTAATTTATTCATTCAAATCATTGTTTTACTGTTGGTGGGGAGGGGTTCTTCCAGAAGGCTGGAATACATGCCCTGGCTGCATCGACTATGTGGATCTGGATTGAACCCTTGTTATGATTAGGGACATGGAGTCATGGTGTAATTAGAAAAAACCCAGAGCTCTATGGATGGGGTGGTCAGTAAACTTTTGAGTGATCTTACGCACAGTTTGAAAAATGGTTGTTTGTGACAGGACCTGAAGATGTGCTGGTTGTCTCCACTAGGGTCTCCACATCACCAGCAGTGGGAAGAAGTATTGGGATAGAAACGGTGACATAGCCAGGATGTTTTCTACTGACAAAGGAGGATTTTGTATTCTGACTCTTGATACTTATTACTGATAGAGGATTTTGTGGCTAGGTAGAGGATTATGGGTTTTTCCTTTGAGGTTAAAATGAGTTTTAAATCTATATCCCACTGCTCAAGAAAGGTGGGCAATATGTAAAGGTCTTCCTGTAAGAGTAATTTATATGCAATTGAGAGGGTATGTTTGACTGGACCAGTTTCGAAGCATTCATGTTCAAAAAAGGTTAGAGGTTGTTTGAAGCCTGTTTCAGGGGGAGAAAAAGACAGAAAGTGAAGCAATTGGCTCTGTCTCCAAGGTTCCAGGGAGGCGAGATTGCAATTGTCAGAGGGAGAGAACCTGGGTCAACCCATTTGTGAGCATGGAGCTCTGTGAGCACCACAAGAAGCCATGGTTTTGGATTTGATATGCAAGATATATTATGTACTTTTAACATGTTAGTTGTTATAACATTAACCGGTTCCTGCCCGGCCTATGGCCGAATGGTGGCCGGCAAAAACCCTCATTGTTCCGGGTGGACGCCACATGGTGTCCTTTCAGGCATGCGCAGTTTGCGCGCCTGCAGAGCCGCGCAGCGCCGTGATCTGTCACCGGCCGTGTACCTCGGACACGGCCGATGACAGATCTGAGTACCGGCCCCGTTGCCGGTACCATGTGACCTGCTGTGACCAATCACAGCAGGTCACATGACAGTTGTATACTAGTGTGTCTAGCTGTGAATGGTCACAGCGATCACATGCAAAAGTTGGGCCAATCACAGCCCAGCTGTGTCATGTGATTAGCCATGGCCAAATCACAGCTAAGCACACAAAAAAAAAGAAAACCCTGAATGAATAGATGTCATTCAGGTAAATGCTTGCTTATAGCTAAAGTAATTCTTTGCTATAAGCAAATTGTGTAAAAAAAAAAAAAATACTGATCACTTCCCCAAAGTAGTACAATGTTACTATGGTAACATTGTACTACTTTGGTCATAGTGAAATAAGAAAAAAAAATCTTTAAAAAATGTAATAAAAAATTAAAATTTTTTAAAAATGTATATATATTTTTTCATACTGTCACCAGTCAGTGTCCCTGGTCACCGCCATGCCAGTTATATGATGATGCTGTACTGCACTGGTGACAATATGTAAAAAAAAAATTGTGAAAATAATTTTTTAATTTTTTCATTTTCCGAAAAATTATGACAAAAAAAAAATACAACTTCAAAAACCTCGCCATGCTTCTTATGAAGTACGTTGGACTGTCTACTTTGCAAAAAGGGGTCATTTGGGGGATATCTGTACTGTTCTGACATTCTTGGACCGCAAGAAATTAGATTGGCTGTCAGTACTTCAGGATTGATCAATATTCAGATATATCCCATAGTTTGTGAACTCTATAACTTTCCTACAAACTAAAAAATACATCCTAATTTGGGATATTTTCACCAAAGACATGTAGCAGAATACATCTTGGCCTAAATTTATGAAGAACAATTATTTATCACAAACTTTTATAACAGAAACAAAGAAAAACGTGTTTTTTTTCAAACTTTTCGTTATTTTTTTGTTAATTTAGCAAAAAATAAAAACCCTAGTGTTGATTAAATACCAACAAAAGAAAGCTCTAGTTGTGTGAAGAAAATGATAACATTTTAGTTTGGGTACAATGTTGTATGACCGCGCAATTGTCATTCAAAGTGTGAGAGCGCTGAAACATGAAAAACGGCCTGGGCAGGAAGGGGGTAAATGTGCCCGGTATTGAAGTGGTCAATAAACTGTTTGTTTATCTATTGCTGCACTTTTTAGATGGCACTCCCCTGCCTTCCTATATTGAGATCACACAGGAGTGGTGGGGAAACCACATGCGATTTGGACAGAAATCGCACTGCATTCCTGTTCAAATCACATGTCAATCGCACAGGAATTGCACCACATTCCTGTTCAGATCACATGTGATTCTTTGCCATGTGATTTGAGCCCATTCATTTTGTATGGGCTCAAATCGCACCGCAAAAGTATTGGTATTCGGTATCGGTGAGCACTTGACCAAAAGTATCAGTGCTTGTACTTGCTGGTAAACAAACGGTATTGGTTTAACCCTACCGATCATAGTAATGACATAATTCCCCAGCCACTCACAGTGGCCGGGTATTGAGTGCTGTTATCCATGGTGTCCACCAGATGCAGTGGCCATTGGAGTGCGCCACTGTGTGCCTCGGGGGGCATGATAGCATGCATCTAGTACGTCATGCCATTATGTCACCTGGTTTGGCTCTGCTACCCGCAGCTGTATGTATTCCAGTGTTTCTCAACCTTTTTTGCCTTCAGGGAACCCTTAGCAACAGGATTGGGATCTCGAGGAACCCGTGAAAAACATGGCACATTTACAGCGTACAGCACATTGGATCTGATCAGTGAGCTTTAGATATAACAGCTAGAGATGAGCGAATTATTCAAAAATTCAGTTCGCCTGATTCGTCGAATTCACTGAAAAAATTCGCTTCGAGCCGAATATATTCGCTGCGAATTTAACTTATAAAAAGGGTGTTTCTAGGCTTCAGAGAGCCTTTATATTAGTGCAGAACACGGTACCTTTAATTTAAATGCCCTTGGAGTCTGCTGGGGAAGAGAAATAATACTGTCAGTCAGTATGACATGCAGATGAGTGCCGTCGATCTTAGAATCACCGCACACTTCACTCATTTGGGCAGTCACGGGGCCAAAACCAGAGTGTGGAGCCACAGTGTGGCGGTGGAGGCAGCAGCAATGGGAGGCCATACAGCACCCTATGACAAAATGGAACCCACCAGCAGTGTGAGGAGACCTGAAAGTGGCACATGGCAGAGTGTGGCGATGGAGACAGCAGCAATGGGAGGCCGTACAGGGACCCATGACACACTCTGGAAATGGCAGCAGCATGAGGAGGCGGTACAGGGGCCCATGACAGATTACGGGCCTGGCAGCAGCATGAGGAGTCGGTACGGGGGCCCATGGCAGATTACGGGCCTGGCAGCAGCATGAGGAGGCGGTACAGGGGCCCATGGCAGAATGGCGGAGCGTAAGCAGCTAAAATTGAAGGCCATACAGAGGCCTATGTTAAAAAGTCCCCCCAGCAGCAGCGTGGCGAGACGACTATCAAGAGTCCAATGGCAGAGTGGCGGAGCAGAAGCAGCTTCAATTGAAGGCCATACACAGGCCTAGGTTAAAAAGCGGAAGCCGTCAGCAGCGTGAGCAGAAGACAGAGACACATGGCGCAGGGTGGCGGTGGATGCAGCAGTATTCGGAAGCCAAACACAGGCCTCGGTTAAAAAGCGGAAGCCGTCAGCAGTGTGAGCAGACGACAGAGGCACACGGCGCAGGGTGGCGGTGGAAGCAGCAGCAATGGAAGGCCATACAGCACCCTATCACAAAATGGAACCCACCAACAGTGTAAGGAGACCTGAAAGTGGCACATGGCGCAGGGTGGCGATGGAGGCAACAGTATTCGGAAGCCATACACAGGCCTAGGTTAAAAAGCGGAAGCCGTCAGCAGCGTGAGCAGACGACAGAGGCACATGGCGCAGGGTGGCGGTGGAGGCAGCAGTATTCGGAAGCCATACACAGGCCTAGGTTAAAAAGTGGAAGCCGTCAGCAGCGTGAGCAGACGACGGAGGCACATGGCGCAGGGTGGCGGTGGAGGCAGCAGTATTCGGAAGCCATACACAGGCCTAGGTTAAAAAGCGGAAGCCGTCAGCAGCGTGAGCAGACGACAGAGGCACATGGCGCAGGGTGGCGGTGGAGGCAGCAGCAATGGAAGGCCATACAGCACCCTATCACAAAATGGAACCCACCAACAGTGTAAGGAGACCTGAAAGTGGCACATGGCGCAGGGTGGCGGTGGAGGCAGCAGTATTCAGAAGCCATACACAGGCCTAGGTTAAAAAGCGGAAGCCGTCAGCAGCGTGAGCAGACGACAGAGACACATGGCGCAGGGTGGCGGTGGAGGCAGCAGTATTCGGAAGCTAAACACAGGCCTCGGTTAAAAAGCGGAAGCCGTCAGCAGCGTGGGCAGACGACAGAGACACATGGCGCAGGGTGGCGGTGGATGCAGCAGTATTCGGAAGCCAAACACAGGCCTCGGTTAAAAAGCGGAAGCCGTCAGCAGTGTGAGCAGACGACAGAGACACATGGCGCAGGGTGGCGGTGGATGCAGCAGTATTCGGAAGCCAAACACAGGCCTCGGTTAAAAAGCGGAAGCCGTCAGCAGCGTGAGCAGACGACAGAGGCACATGGCGCAGGGTGGCGGTGGAGGCAGCAGCAATGGAAGGCCATACAGCACCCTATCACAAAATGGAACCCACCAACAGTGTAAGGAGACCTGAAAGTGGCACATGGCGCAGGGTGGCGGTGGAGGCAGCAGTATTCGGAAGCCATACACAGGCCTAGGTTAAAAAGCGGAAGCCGTCAGCAGCGTGAGCAGACGACAGAGACACATGGCGCAGGGTGGCGGTGGATGCAGCAGTATTCGGAAGCCAAACACAGGCCTCGGTTAAAAAGCGGAAGCCGTCAGCAGCGTGAGCAGACGACAGAGGCACATGGCGCAGGGTGGCGGTGGAGGCAGCAGCAATGGAAGGCCATACAGCACCCTATCACAAAATGGAACCCACCAACAGTGTAAGGAGACCTGAAAGTGGCACATGGCGCAGGGTGGCGGTGGAGGCAGCAGTATTCGGAAGCCATACACAGGCCTAGGTTAAAAA
The DNA here is from genome assembly GCF_062004578.1 of Staurois parvus. Lineage (NCBI taxonomy): Eukaryota > Metazoa > Chordata > Amphibia > Anura > Ranidae > Staurois > Staurois parvus. Next base: position 7,936,340 of record NW_028317862.1, read on the forward strand.
GCGGAAGCCGTCAGCAGCGTGAGCAGACGACAGAGACACATGACACAGGGTGGCGGTGGATGCAGCAGTATTCGGAAGCCAAACACAGGCCTCGGTTAAAAAGCGGAAGCCGTCAGCAGCGTGAGCAGACGACAGAGGCACATGGCGCAGGGTGGCGGTGGAGGCAGCAGCAATGGAAGGCCATACAGCACCCTATCACAAAATGGAACCCACCAACAGTGTAAGGAGACCTGAAAGTGGCACATGGCGCAGGGTGGCGGTGGAGGCAGCAGTATTCAGAAGCCATACACAGACCTAGGTTAAAAAGCGGAAGCCGTCAGCAGCGTGAGCAGACGACAGAGACACATGGCGCAGGGTGGCGGTGGATGCAGCAGTATTCGGAAGCCAAACACAGGCCTCGGTTAAAAAGCGGAAGCCGTCAGCAGCGTGAGCAGACGACAGAGACATATGGCGCAGGGTGGCGGTGGATGCAGCAGTATTCGGAAGCCAAACACAGGCCTCGGTTAAAAAGCGGAAGCCGTCAGCAGCGTGAGCAAACGACAGAGACACATGGCGCAGGGTGGCGGTGGATGCAGCAGTATTCGGAAGCCAAACACAGGCCTCGGTTAAAAAGCGGAAGCCGTCAGCAGCGTGAGCAGACGACAGAGGCACATGGCGCAGGGTGGCGGTGGAGGCAGCAGCAATGGAAGGCCATACAGCACCCTATCACAAAATGGAACCCACCAACAGTGTAAGGAGACCTGAAAGTGGCACATGGCGCAGGGTGGCGGTGGAGGCAGCAGTATTCAGAAGCCATACACAGACCTAGGTTAAAAAGCGGAAGCCGTCAGCAGCGTGAGCAGACGACAGGGTGGCGGTGGATGCAGCAGTATTCGGAAGCCAAACACAGGCCTCGGTTAAAAAGCGGAAGCCGTCAACAGCGTGAGCAGACGACAGAGACACATGGCGCAGGGTGGCGGTGGATGCAGCAGTATTCAGAAGCCAAACACAGGCCTCGGTTAAAAAGCGGAAGCCGTCAGCAGCGTGAGCAGATGACAGAGACACATGGCGCAGGGTGGCGGTGGATGCAGCAGTATTCGGAAGCCAAACACAGGCCTCGGTTAAAAAGCGGAAGCCGTCAGCAGCGTGAGCAGACGACAGAGGCACATGGCGCAGGGTGGCGGTGGAGGCAGCAGTATTCGGAAGCCATACACAGGCCTAGGTTAAAAAGCGGAAGCCGTCAGCAGCGTGAGCAGACGACAGAGACACATGGCGCAGGGTGGCGGTGGATGCAGCAGTATTCGGAAGCCAAACACAGGCCTGGCAGCAGCATGAGGAGTCGGTACGGGGGCCCATGGCAGATTACGGGCCTGGCAGCAGCATGAGGAGGCGGTACAGGGGCCCATGGCAGAATGGCGGAGCGTAAGCAGCTAAAATTGAAGGCCATACAGAGGCCTATGTTAAAAAGTCCCCCCAGCAGCAGCGTGGCGAGACGACTATCAAGAGTCCAATGGCAGAGTGGCGGAGCAGAAGCAGCTTCAATTGAAGGCCATACACAGGCCTAGGTTAAAAAGCGGAAGCCGTCAGCAGCGTGAGCAGAAGACAGAGACACATGGCGCAGAGTGGCGGTGGATGCAGCAGTATTCGGAAGCCAAACACAGGCCTCGGTTAAAAAGCGGAAGCCGTCAGCAGTGTGAGCAGACGACAGAGGCACATGGCGCAGGGTGGCGGTGGAAGCAGCAGCAATGGAAGGCCATACAGCACCCTATCACAAAATGGAACCCACCAACAGTGTAAGGAGACCTGAAAGTGGCACATGGCACAGGGTGGCGGTGGAGGCAACAGTATTCGGAAGCCATACACAGGCCTAGGTTAAAAAGCGGAAGCCGTCAGCAGCGTGAGCAGACGACAGAGGCACATGGCGCAGGGTGGCGGTGGAGGCAGCAGTATTCGGAAGCCATACACAGGCCTAGGTTAAAAAGCGGAAGCCGTCAGCAGCGTGGGCAGACGACAGAGACACATGGCGCAGGGTGGCGGTGGATGCAGCAGTATTCGGAAGCCAAACACAGGCCTCGGTTAAAAAGCGGAAGCCGTCAGCAGCGTGAGCAGACGACAGAGACACATGGCGCAGGGTGGCAGTGGATGCAGCAGTATTCGGAAGCCAAACACAGGCCTCGGTTAAAAAGCGGAAGCCGTCAGCAGCGTGAGCAGACGACAGAGGCACATGGCGCAGGGTGGCGGTGGAGGCAGCAGCAATGGAAGGCCATACAGCACCCTATCACAAAATGGAACCCACCAACAGTGTAAGGAGACCTGAAAGTGGCACATGGCGCAGGGTGGCGGTGGAGGCAGCAGTATTCGGAAGCCATACACAGGCCTAGGTTAAAAAGCGGAAGCCGTCAGCAGCGTGAGCAGACGACAGAGACACATGACACAGGGTGGCGGTGGATGCAGCAGTATTCGGAAGCCAAACACAGGCCTCGGTTAAAAAGCGGAAGCCGTCAGCAGCGTGAGCAGACGACAGAGGCACATGGCGCAGGGTGGCGGTGGAGGCAGCAGCAATGGAAGGCCATACAGCACCCTATCACAAAATGGAACCCACCAACAGTGTAAGGAGACCTGAAAGTGGCACATGGCGCAGGGTGGCGGTGGAGGCAGCAGTATTCAGAAGCCATACACAGACCTAGGTTAAAAAGCGGAAGCCGTCAGCAGCGTGAGCAGACGACAGAGACACATGGCGCAGGGTGGCGGTGGATGCAGCAGTATTCGGAAGCCAAACACAGGCCTCGGTTAAAAAGCGGAAGCCGTCAGCAGCGTGAGCAAACGACAGAGACACATGGCGCAGGGTGGCGGTGGATGCAGCAGTATTCGGAAGCCAAACACAGGCCTCGGTTAAAAAGCGGAAGCCGTCAGCAGCGTGAGCAGACGACAGAGGCACATGGCGCAGGGTGGCGGTGGAGGCAGCAGTATTCGGAAATCATACACAGGCCTAGGTTAAAAAGCGGAAGCCGTCAGCAGCGTGAGCAGACGACAGAGACACATGGCGCAGGGTGGCGGTGGATGCAGCAGTATTCGGAAGCCAAACACAGGCCTCGGTTAAAAAGCGGAAGCCGTCAACAGCGTGAGCAGACGACAGAGACACATGGCGCAGGGTGGCGGTGGATGCAGCAGTATTCGGAAGCCAAACACAGGCCTCGGTTAAAAAGCGGAAGCCGTCAGCAGCGTGAGCAGACGACAGAGGCACATGGCGCAGGGTGGCGGTGGAGGCAGCAGCAATGGAAGGCCATACAGCACCCTATCACAAAATGAAACCCACCAACAGTGTAAGGAGACCTGAAAGTGGCACATGGCGCAGGGTGGCGGTGGAGGCAGAAGTATTCGGAAGCCATACACAGGCCTAGGTTAAAAAGCGGAAGCCGTCAGCAGCGTGAGCAGACGACAGAGACACATGGCGCAGGGTGGCGGTGGAGGCAGCAGTATTCGGAAGCCATACACAGGCCTAGGTTAAAAAGCGGAAGCCGTCAGCAGCGTGAGCAGACGACAGAGGCACATGGCGCAGGGTGGCGGTGGAGGCAGCAGCAATGGAAGGCCATACAGCACCCTATCACAAAATGGAACCCACCAACAGTGTAAGGAGACCTGAAAGTGGCACATGGCGCAGGGTGGCGGTGGAGGCAGCAGTATTCAGAAGCCATACACAGGCCTAGGTTAAAAAGCGGAAGCCGTCAGCAGCGTGAGCAGACGACAGAGACACATGGCGCAGGGTGGCGGTGGAGGCAGCAGTATTCGGAAGCTAAACACAGGCCTCGGTTAAAAAGCGGAAGCCGTCAGCAGCGTGGGCAGACGACAGAGACACATGGCGCAGGGTGGCGGTGGATGCAGCAGTATTCGGAAGCCAAACACAGGCCTCGGTTAAAAAGCGGAAGCCGTCAGCAGCGTGAGCAGACGACAGAGACACATGGCGCAGGGTGGCGGTGGATGCAGCAGTATTCGGAAGCCAAACACAGGCCTCGGTTAAAAAGCGGAAGCCGTCAGCAGCGTGAGCAGACGACAGAGGCACATGGCGCAGGGTGGCGGTGGAGGCAGCAGCAATGGAAGGCCATACAGCACCCTATCACAAAATGGAACCCACCAACAGTGTAAGGAGACCTGAAAGTGGCACATGGCGCAGGGTGGCAGTGGAGGCAGCAGTATTCGGAAGCCATACACAGGCCTAGGTTAAAAAGCGGAAGCCGTCAGCAGCGTGAGCAGACGACAGAGACACATGACACAGGGTGGCGGTGGATGCAGCAGTATTCGGAAGCCAAACACAGGCCTCGGTTAAAAAGCGGAAGCCGTCAGCAGCGTGAGCAGACAACAGAGGCACATGGCGCAGGGTGGCGGTGGAGGCAGCAGCAATGGAAGGCCATACAGCACCCTATCACAAAATGGAACCCACCAACAGTGTAAGGAGACCTGAAAGTGGCACATGGCGCAGGGTGGCGGTGGAGGCAGCAGTATTCAGAAGCCATACACAGACCTAGGTTAAAAAGCGGAAGCCGTCAGCAGCGTGAGCAGACAACAGAGACACATGGCGCAGGGTGGCGGTGGATGCAGCAGTATTCGGAAGCCAAACACAGGCCTCGGTTAAAAAGCGGAAGCCGTCAGCAGCGTGAGCAAACGACAGAGACACATGGCGCAGGGTGGCGGTGGATGCAGCAGTATTCGGAAGCCAAACACAGGCCTCGGTTAAAAAGCGGAAGCCGTCAGCAGCGTGAGCAGACGACAGAGGCACATGGCGCAGGGTGGCGGTGGAGGCAGCAGTATTCGGAAATCATACACAGGCCTAGGTTAAAAAGCGGAAGCCGTCAGCAGCGTGAGCAGACGACAGAGACACATGGCGCAGGGTGGCGGTGGATGCAGCAGTATTCGGAAGCCAAACACAGGCCTCGGTTAAAAAGCGGAAGCCGTCAACAGCGTGAGCAGGCGACAGAGACACATGGCGCAGGGTGGCGGTGGATGCAGCAGTATTCGGAAGCCAAACACAGGCCTCGGTTAAAAAGCGGAAGCCGTCAGCAGCGTGAGCAGACGACAGAGGCACATGGCGCAGGGTGGCGGTGGAGGCAGCAGCAATGGAAGGCCATACAGCACCCTATCACAAAATGAAACCCACCAACAGTGTAAGGAGACCTGAAAGTGGCACATGGCGCAGGGTGGCGGTGGAGGCAGAAGTATTCGGAAGCCATACACAGGCCTAGGTTAAAAAGCGGAAGCCGTCAGCAGCGTGAGCAGACGACAGAGACACATGGCGCAGGGTGGCGGTGGATGCAGCAGTATTCGGAAGCCAAACACAGGCCTCGGTTAAAAAGCGGAAGCCGTCAGCAGCGTGAGCAGACGACAGAGGCACATGGCGCAGGGTGGCGGTGGAGGCAGCAGCAATGGAAGGCCATACAGCACCCTATCACAAAATGGAACCCACCAACAGTGTAAGGAGACCTGAAAGTGGCACATGGCGCAGGGTGGCGGTGGAGGCAGCAGTATTCAGAAGCCATACACAGACCTAGGTTAAAAAGCGGAAGCCATCAGCAGCGTGAGCAGACGACAGAGACACATGGCGCAGGGTGGCGGTGGATGCAGCAGTATTCGGAAGCCAAACACAGGCCTCGGTTAAAAAGCGGAAGCCGTCAGCAGCGTGAGCAGACGACAGAGACACATGGCGCAGGGTGGCGGTGGATGCAGCAGTATTCGGAAGCCAAACACAGGCCTCGGTTAAAAAGCGGAAGCCGTCAGCAGCGTGAGCAGACGACAGAGGCACATGGCGCAGGGTGGCGGTGGAGGCAGCAGTATTCGGAAGCCATACACAGGCCTAGGTTAAAAAGCGGAAGCCGTCAGCAGCGTGAGCAGACGACAGAGACACATGGCGCAGGGTGGCGGTGGATGCAGCAGTATTCGGAAGCCAAACACAGGCCTCGGTTAAAAAGCGGAAGCCGTCAGCAGCGTGAGCAGACGACAGAGGCACATGGCGCAGGGTGGCGGTGGAGGCAGCAGTATTCGGAAGCCATACACAGGCCTAGGTTAAAAAGCGGAAGCCGTCAGCAGCGTGAGCAGACGACAGAGACACATGGCGCAGGGTGGCGGTGGATGCAGCAGTATTCGGAAGCCAAACACAGGCCTCGGTTAAAAAGCGGAAGCCGTCAGCAGCGTGAGCAGACGACAGAGACACATGGCGCAGGGTGGCGGTGGATGCAGCAGTATTCGGAAGCCAAACACAGGCCTCGGTTAAAAAGCGGAAGCCGTCAGCAGCGTGAGCAGACGACAGAGGCACATGGCGCAGGGTTGCGGTGGAGGCAGCAGCAATGGAAGGCCATACAGCACCCTATCACAAAATGGAACCCACCAACAGTGTAAGGAGACCTGAAAGTGGCACATGGCGCAGGGTGGCGATGGAGGCAGCAGTATTCGGAAGCCTTACACAGGCCTAGGTTAAAAAGCGGAAGCCGTCAGCAGCGTGAGCAGACGACAGAGACACATGGCGCAGGGTGGCGGTGGATGCAGCAGTATTCGGAAGCCAAACACAGGCCTCGGTTAAAAAGCGGAAGCCGTCAGCAGCGTGAGCAGACGACAGAGGCACATGGCGCAGGGTGGCGGTGGAGGCAGCAGTATTCGGAAGCCATACACAGGCCTAGGTTTAAAACTGGAACCCAGCAGCGTGAGCAGACGACAAAGACGCACATGAGAGGATTGATCTGGCAGCAGTATGAGAAGGCGGTACAGGGGCCCGTGGCACAGTGTGGTGATGGGGTCTACAGCAACTGGATGCTATAAAGTGGCCGATAGGGCTATATACTGCATAAAATTATAAAGTTGTAAAGACAGCGGCCTATAAGGCTATACACACTATAACAATCATGACTTGATTGACCATTGGCCTATAAGGCTATACACAGCATGAATATCATGACTTATTCTGAGAGTGGTTTGGAAGGCTATATACAAAAAGTAATTCATGAGCTGTCCGGACAGCGGACAATAAGTACATATATACAAATCAATTCATCAGCTGTCCAGCCAGCGGCCTCAAAGGCGACACATATAGAAAGCAATTCATGAGCTGTTCAGACCGCGGCCTCTAAGGCGACAGATATACAAAGCAATTCCCGAGGTGTTCAGGGAGCGGCCTGAACGGCTAGGTTATTAGGTCAGTTGTGTCAGGAACTGGTGGTTTGAAATCCAGACTAATCCACGCCTGATTCATTTTCACAAACGTGAGTCTCTCCACACTTTGGGTGGACAGTCGTGTCCTCCGCGGAGTTACAATACCTCCTGCCGCACTAAACACGCGCTCCGATGCCACGCTACTGGCCGGGCATGACAGCCTTTCAAGGGCAAATTCAGCTAGTTGGGGCCAAAGGTCAAGTTTCGTTGCCCAGTAGTCAAGGGGATTGTCTACCTCGGTTGGCAGGGTGCTGTCCAAGTAGGCCCAAACCTGTTGTTTGAGGTCCTGCTCCAGGTCCACCTGATGCTGCTGCTGATGTGGCTGGTTAGTAGTTTCCTCACTGCGCTGGTGAAGAAAGCTACTCATCATCGACTGCAGACTGAGGCAGCCGCTGCTGGTGGAGCTGCCACTGCTCCTACCATCCCACCCCTCCCCTGCTGCCATGGCAGCGGAACGCGAGCGCACAGGGCCCACAGTGTCTGAGGATGGACGTTGGCGCAGAAAGGCAGAGACCAGCTGACTACATAGGTGGTTTTTATAGTACTTTATTTTGGCCTCCCTCTCAGCAGGTGTGAAAAAGGCCACCATTTTTGAACGGTAGCGAGGGTCCAACAAGGTGGACAGCCAAAAGTCATCCCTCTGTCTGATGGTTATTATTCGGCTGTCGCTACGCAAGCAACCGAGCATGCTATGGGCCATTTGTGCCAAGGAATGCGAGGGACTCCCTGCCTCCATCTCCACAGCATACTGCCACGGTGTGTCTGGGTCCTCTGTCTCCTCCACCTCCTCTACCAGATGCTCCTGCTCCTCCACTCCTGTCCGCTGAGTGGAAAAACCACCCATTTCACTCAATAATTCCTGAGCACCAATGTCCTCCTCTACCTCCTCCTCTTCTTCCTGTCCTGCCCCCACAGGGGTCATGTGGCGTTGAGATCTGTGCGCTACGTCTACCGCACCCTGACCAGCCATTGTTAACAGCATTTGTTCCAGGACGTGCAACAGAGGAATGACGTCGTTCATCCCATAGTCCTGCCGACTCACGAATAGCGTGGCCTCCTCAAAGGGCCTGAGCAAGCGGCAGGTGTCACGCATGAGCTGCCAATGGCTGACATCGAAGTTACACAGGGGAGTACCTTTATCCGCTTGTAACATCAGGAAATCTGTGATGGCCTTTCGCTGTTCGTAAAGGCGGTCTAACATATGTAGGGTTGAATTCCACCTTGTTGCAACGTCGCAGATCAGGCGATGCTGTGGAATTCCGTTCTGCCGCTGCAGCTCAAGGAGGGTGTGCTTTGCGGTGTAGGAATGGCTGAAATGCATGCAAAGTTTACGTGACATTTTAAGGATGTCTTGCAGTGGGATGGTGGATTTTAGGAACCGCTTGACAACCAGATTGAACACGTGAGCCATGCATGGCGCATGGCACAACCTTCCTTGACGCAGAGCAGACACCATGTTCTTTCCGTTGTCGGTCAACATGGTTCCGATTTTCAGTTTGCGCGGAGACAGCCATCTGTCGATTTCTCTGTTCATTACACTGAGAAGTTCCTCCCCTGTGTGACTACATTCGCCAAGGCATACCAGGTGCAGCACAGCGTGACACTGTTGCGCCCTGCACATGTGATATGCCGGTCGGGTAATGGGACTTGGCACGGGGGTGGCGGCTGAGGACACGGCGGAAGAAGAGGTGGTAGAGGCGGACATCTTTGCTGGACCAAGGACGTGCAAACGTGGAGGCAAAAGCGGCGTGACCTGTCCAAGTTGCTGGTGCGGCTGTGCCGGCACCACGTTCACCCAGTGGGCCGTAAATGACATGTACTGTCCCTGACCGTAGTTACAGCTCCACACATCGGCGCTGCCGTGCACTTTGGCAGAGACCGACATGCTCAAAGACTGGCCCACCATATCTTCTACATGTGAATGCAGGGCTGGCACTGCCTTTTTGGCGAAGAAATGCCGGCTTGGCACTCTCCACCGCGGCTCGGCACAAGCCATCATTTCTCGGAAAGGTGCTGAGTCCACCACTTGGAAAGGGAGGGACTGCAGCACCAGCAACTTGGACAGGAGGACGTTCAGCTTCTGCACCGTCGGGTGCGTGCTCGCAAACTGTTGTCTCTTGGAAACGGATTCCAAGAAAGACTGTTGATGGAATCCGTGAAGAGGAGTAGCAGGAGAAGGAGCATCTGAACGAGCGGAAGATGCCAACGAGCGACAACTCCCCTCAGCAGAGGTGTTGGAGCCTTGACTGGCTGATAGAGGGTGATTGACGTCGGGTGACGGAGCAAGTAACGGAGCGAGTGATGGAGCGGGGGCTGGGGCAGGCAGAACCGCCGTATCTTTATCACGGTTTTCCCAGGCCACCGAATGGCGACGCTGCATATGCTGACGCAACGCTGTAGTCCCAACATTGGCCCCCTGGCCACGCTTGACTTTCTGGCCACATAGTCGACATACGGCTACGTTTACTTCCTCGGGCGGCTTGACGAAAAATTGCCACACCGCCGAGTAGGAAACTTTGCCCCCGCTACTCCTCACTGGCTGACTGCTACTTCCTCCGTGCACACCGGCACCACTACTGGCCGTGGTGGTAGGCTGCAGTGGAGCTGGTGCTCTACTCCGTGGCCGTTTGGCTCCACTGACACTGCTGCGACCCTGCTGCCTCCTGGGCAACCCACCGACTGTTTTGCTCGCTGGCAAGCTGGCACCCTCTTCTCCTGATGATGCGGAAGCAATAGCCTGATGACGACGAGGCTGCCAAGTGCGATCAGCCTCATCATCATCAATTAGGGTCTCCGCGTCACTACTAGCCCCCTCGGCTGCGTGTGGGTCAGGAGACAGACCTGTCTCTAGACCGGCTACCGAGCCACTCTCCTCGCCAGTACTTCTTCGCCTGGCTGCTGAAGAGGCGGATGTCTCCCCCCGTTCCTGACCGCCCTCTGTTAGCTCTTCCTCACTGTACAGTGGAGCTGAGCCCACAGCATGCGATACTTCGCTTGGTGAGGGAACACCAAAGGACAGGGGCAGGTCGAGGACACGTGATTTCAGTGGGCTTGCTCCCGGGCCATGCCAACTAACGGTTGTGTCTGACGTACCCACCGACCGTTGGCTGTAGGTGTCAGAGGTGACCTGGGAAGAGGAAGACGACCGAGTCAACCAATCGATGACGGCAGGGTTGTCGGTGGAGACACGACCGCTGGATGACACCGGGAGCACTGGCCTCTGGCTGCGACTAGTGCTGCCTCGACCCCTTCCTCTGCTGCCACGTCTGCTCGCTCCTGAAACATAGCCTCCTCTGCCACTCCTCTGCGTGTTGTCTGACATACTCTTTAATTCAATAAGCACCCCAAAAATAAAACCAGATTTAACTCTTTGAACGTACAATAGTGGTTGTGAAGCAGAAAGTCAGTTTATTTAGCACAATCGGTCAATTGCAGCTTGCCGTTGGCTGGAAACTGTACGTTTCTGTCACTGGAATGCACTAATCACCCAAAAAATATTACCGCCACCCGGCGTGTATATGGATTTAACTCTTTGAACGTACAATAGTGGTTGTGAAGCAGAAAGTCAGTTTATTTAGCACAATCGGTCAATTACAGCTTGCCGTTGGCTGGAAACTGTACGTTTATGTCACTGGAATGCACTAATCACCCAAAAAATATTACCGCCACCCGGCGTGTAAATGGATCTAACTCTTTGAACGTACAATAGTGGTTGTGAAGCAGAAAGTCAGTTTATTGTACACAATCGGTCAATTGCAGCTTTCCGTTGGCTGGAAACTGTACGTTTCTGTCACTGGAATGCACTAATCACCCAAAAAATATTACCGCCACCCGGTGTGTAAATGGATCTAACTCTTTGAACGTACAATAGTGGTTGTGAAGCAGAAAGTCAGTTTATTTAGCACAATCGGTCAATTGCAGCTTGCCGTTGGCTGGAAACTGTACGTTTATGTCACTGGAATGCACTAATCACCCAAAAAATATTACCGCCACCCGGCGTGTAAATGGATCTAACTCTTTGAACGTACAATAGTGGTTGTGAAGCAGAAAGTCAGTTTATTGTACACAATCGGTCAATTGCAGCTTTCCGTTGGCTGGAAACTGTACGTTTCTGTCACTGGAATGCACTAATCACCCAAAAAATATTACTGCCACCCGGCGTGTAAATGGATCTAACTCTTTGAACGTACAATAGTGGTTGTGAAGCAGAAAGTCAGTTTATTTTACACAATCGGTCAATTGCAGCTTTCCGTTAGCTGGAAACTGTACGTTTCTGTCACTGGAATGCACTAATCACCCAAAAAATATTACCGCCACCCGGCGTGTAAATGGATCTAACTCTTTGAACGTACAATAGTGGTTGTGAAGCAGAAAGTCAGTTTATTTAGCACAATCGGTCAATTGCATCTTTCCGTTGGCTGGAAACTGTACGTTTATGTCACTGGAATGCACTAATCACCCAAAAAATATTACCGCCACCCGGCGTGTATATGGATTTAACTCTTTGAACGTACAATAGTGGTTGTGAAGCAGAAAGTCAGTTTATTTAGCACAATCGGTCAATTGCAGCTTGCCGTTGGCTGGAAACTGTACGTTTCTGTCACTGGAATGCACTAATCACCCAAAAAATATTACCGCCACCCGGCGTGTAAATGGATCTAACTCTTTGAACGTACAATAGTGGTTGTGAAGCAGAAAGTCAGTTTATTTAGCACAATCGGTCAATTGCAGCTTGCCGTTGGCTGGAAACTGTACGTTTATGTCACTGGAATGCACTAATCACCCAAAAAATATTACCGCCACCCGGCGTGTAAATGGATCTAACTCTTTGAACGTACAATAGTTGTTGTGAAGCAGAAAGTCAGTTTATTTAGCACAATCGGTCAATTGCAGCTTTCCGTTGGCTGGAAACTGTACGTTTCTGTCACTGGAATGCACTAATCACCCAAAAAATATTACCGCCACCCGGCGTGTAAATGGATCTAACTCTTTGAACGTACAATAGTGGTTGTGAAGCAGAAAGTCAGTTTATTTAGCACAATCGATCAATTGCAGCTTGCCGTTGGCTGGAAACTGTACGTTTATGTCACTGGAATGCACTAATCACCCAAAAAATATTACCGCCACCCGGCGTGTATATGGATTTAACTCTTTGAACGTACAATAGTGGTTGTGAAGCAGAAAGTCAGTTTATTTAGCACAATCGGTCAATTGCAGCTTGCCGTTGGCTGGAAACTGTACGTTTATGTCACTAGAATGCACTAATCACCCAAAAAATATAACCGCCACCCGGCGTGTAAATGGATCTAACTCTTTGAACGTACAATAGTGGTTGTGAAGCAGAAAGTCAGTTTATTGTACACAATCGGTCAATTGCAGCTTTCCATTGGCTGGAAACTGTACGTTTCTGTCACTGGAATGCACTAATCACCCAAAAAATATTACCGCCACCCGGTGTGTAAATGGATCTAACTCTTTGAACGTACAATAGTAGTTGTGAAGCAGAAAGTCAGTTTATTTAGCACAATCGGTCAATTGCAGCTTTCCGTTGGCTGGAAACTGTACGTTTCTGTCACTGGAATGCACTAATCACCCAAAAAATATTACCGCCACCCGGTGTGTAAATGGATCTAACTCTTTGAACGTACAATAGTGGTTGTGAAGCAGAAAGTCAGTTTATTTAGCACAATCGGTCAATTGCAGCTTGCCGTTGGCTGGAAACTGTACGTTTATGTCACTGGAATGCACTAATCACCCAAAAAATATTACCGCCACCCGGCGTGTAAATGGATCTAACTCTTTGAACGTACAATAGTGGTTGTGAAGCAGAAAGTCAGTTTATTGTACACAATCGGTCAATTGCAGCTTTCCGTTGGCTGGAAACTGTACGTTTCTGTCACTGGAATGCACTAATCACCCAAAAAATATTACCGCCACCCGGCGTGTAAATGGATCTAACTCTTTGAACGTACAATAGTGGTTGTGAAGCAGAAAGTCAGTTTATTTAGCACAATCGGTCAATTGCAGCTTGCCGTTGGCTGGAAACTGTACGTTTCTGTCACTGGAATGCACTAATCACCCAAAAAATATTACCGCCACCCGGCGTGTATATGGATTTAACTCTTTGAACGTACAATAGTGGTTGTGAAGCAGAAAGTCAGTTTATTTAGCACAATCGGTCAATTGCAGCTTGCCGTTGGCTGGAAACTGTACGTTTATGTCACTGGAATGCACTAATCACCCAAAAAATATTACCGCCAACCGGCGTGTATATTTATTTAACTCTTTGAACGTACAATAGTGGTTGTGAAGCAGAAAGTCAGTTTATTTAGCACAATCGGTCAATTGCAGCTTGCCGTTGGCTGGAAACTGTACGTTTATGTTACTGGAATGCACTAATCACCCAAAAAATATTACCGCCACCCGGCGTGTATATGGATTTAACTCTTTTAACGTACAATAGTGGTTGTGAAGCAGAAAGTCAGTTTATTGTACACAATCGGTCAATTGCAGCTTGCCGTTGGCTGGAAACTGTACGTTTGTCACTGGAATGCACTAATCACCCAAAAAATATTACCGCCAGCCGGCGTGTAAATGTATTTAACTCTTTGAACGTACAATAGTGGTTGTGAAGCAGAAAGTCAGTTTATTTTGCACAATCGGTCAATTGCAGCTTGCCGTTGGCTGGAAACTGTACGTTTATGTCACTGGAATGCACTAATCACCCAAAAAATATTACCGCCACCCGGTGTGTAAATGGATCTAACTCTTTGAACGTACAATAGTGGTTGTGAAGCAGAAAGTCAGTTTATTGTACACAATCGGTCAATTGCAGCTTGCCGTTGGCTGGAAACTGTACGTTTGTGTCACTGGAATGCACTAATCACCCAAAAAATATTACCGCCAGCCGGCGTGTAAATGTATTTAACTCTTTGAACGTTTCAATAGTGGTTGTGAAGCAGAAAGTCAGTTTATTTTGCACAATCGGCAAACTGCAGCACCAACTGTGCACGACAGCCACCAAAAAAAAAAAGGGTGTATGTCACTTTAAATTTTCAATTCTTTGATAGCTGTGGCCCTAAGTAACGATTCTGTGTCCCTGAGTAACGATTCTGTGTCCCTGAGTAACGATTCTGTGTCCCTGAGTAACGATTCTGTGTCCCTGAGTAACAATTCTGTGTCCCTGAGTAACGATTCTGTGTCCCTGAGTAACGATTCTGTGTCCCTGAGTAACAATTCTGTGTCCCTGAGTAACAATTCTGTGTCCCTGAGTAACGATTCTGTGGCCCTAAAGTCTCTGTGGCCCTAACTCTGTCCCTCAATACACAGAGGTCTGTCTCTCTTGAATGACCGGAGGCTAATGGAGAATTCTAAGATGGCCGCGATTTATAGCTCCACCATTACACAGTGCTGGCTGGCTGGCTGCTGATTGGCTAATGCGATCACATGTCATGATTCATGACTCATGAATGCATTATGGGTCAGCGCGCCTTGTCTGCGCGCCTTCCCAGAGATCCCCGCCCCATCTTCTCTGTCCATTTTCTCCTGTCGCCACACATGTCGCCGCCATTTTTGGGAAAATTCGATTCGTGCATCCGAAGTTTGCTAATCTTCGGATTCGTCGCAAATAGAATTTTTCCAAATCTTCGGAACGAATTCCACTTCGTCATGTTCGATTCGCTCATCTCTAATAACACAAATTAAGAAACTGTATCAAATAATAGTTTAACTATAGAAAAAAACTTACCTTCTTAATGTGAAACTTGGGCTTTCTTTTTTCTGCACAGATGCTTAATTCTGGGTCGAACTTGAGATAAGCACACAAATTTCATCTTCAACTGAAATTAAATGATTTTGTTCCTTGCTGTTGATGCTTGTTAAACAGGAAAAAGCTTGCTCACACATGTAGGAAGTAGAAAACTGCAGCAAAACATTTAAAGCCTTTCTGCAAATGGCAGGATATTCATCTTTGACTGAAATCCAGAATTTCTCTGCAGATCACAAATTTCTTCCTGTTCGTTTAAACTCAAGTTCTCTGACTGAACAGAAGAATCAGAGAAAGGGCTCCTCACCCAATCATACATTTGTGTTGAAAAAAGAAGGAAAATAATATTCAATTTTGCTCTTCAGTACATCCAAGTGGCTTTCAAATAGACTTGAAACTTGCTGGTATTCTTCCTCACTTCCAAGGCCAAGCAACATAGAAAACATCTCCAGATTTCCTTTAACAACATGGCTTTTCCAAAGATTCAATTTCCTTTTAAATCCAGGTATCTTGTCACTTGAAGTCAGGATATTTTCTCTAGAACCTTGTAGAGACTTGTTCAGCAGGTTTAAGTGATTAAAAATGTCAGCTAAGTATGCCAGTTTCTGCAGCCATTCTTCATCTTCAAAGCACTCAGCAAAATCTGACCTACTAATTTCTTGAAAGTACTCTTTTAGTTCACAGTACTCTGTGGAGGACTTGTCCTCTGCTAAGCCACCTGATTTCTGTATGTAGCAAAAGAGTTACGTGGTCCTTCTTCATGTTTTCACAATGTTTTTGAAACATTCTTGAGTGAACTGGTCTTTGTTTAATAAAGTTCACCATTTTTGTTGGATCATCCAGAACACTTTTCAGTTCTGCCAAGAGTTTTGGACATGAGCACTTCTCTATGAACAAAGCAGTGTGTTGTGACTATCAGTACAGATTCCAACACAACCATTCCAAGACAGGCCTTGTGATTCCAGATAGACAGGCAAAACGTTAAGTATATCTTGACCCTTGGTTGTTTCAAGCAGCTTTTTGCAGCAGAAAAAGTTTTATTGAATTTCACCACTATTTTCAAAACGTACAAATGCTACAAGATGGCATGCATTGGTGATACCAGTGGACTCATCAACCTGGATAGCGAAGCAGTTTTTTTCAGAATATCACACAAGACCTCTTCCACATCATGTGACATGTCATCAATACGCTGACTTATTGTACTATCTGAGAATGGAACCTTTTCAATTTCTTTTATTGCACTTACTCCTAGCATGTGATTTACAATAATGTTACATCCTGGCATTATTATATTCTCACAAACTGTTTGACTTTTTTTATGGGCAATAATTTCTGCCCAAATAGCTTGCTTCATGGGCCTTTTTACTAATGGAGACTTTTTTTTAACAAAGCCGTACTTTGCTTGCTTTGAGATTCCAATAGCTGTTTGAAATAATCAGCACCTTTAGATACCAAATGGCTGTGGTTTGTAGTATAGTGTATTTTCAGTTTTGCTGGAGCCATTGCTGTATTTGTAAGTTGTTTGCCACAGATAAGGCACAATGGAATTAGACAATGTAGGTCACCTGTCCATGAAAAACCCATAGTTAGGTAACTTTCACTGCAGACTTTTATGGGGTCAAGTATTGTGCTGGTGCATGCAAAGGACTCAGACTGTTGTAATTCTTCCTCACTACCCTTAAAGGAATTTTCTGTAGTAGAAGATGAAGGTGTACTATCCTCCTTTTGTACCTCACTCCTCATCACAAAACACCACATTGGACCTTGAGCCAATTTGTTTTTAACACAACTAATAAAAAAACACAATGGTATACTTCTGTAAGTCAACCACACTATCACTAATATCAACAACTGTGCATTATATAGCACAAGTCTTTCTGCAATGCAATTATTGCACATACCTTGTTCTCAGTGCTAAACCTACACTGCAGTGCAAAAATGTCAACACACTTGAAAAACCCAACTTATCTGCACCTTTCTCTGCAAGGGCACAAATGCAACTTCTTTCTGTGTGCAGAGGCACAGTACAATATGGAGGTCATCAGGGCACAGTACAATGTGGAGGTCATCAGGGCACAGCACAATGTGGAGGTCATCAGGGCACAGTACAATGTGGAGGTCATCAGGGCACAGCACAATGTGGAGGTCACCATGGCACATTACAATGTGGAGGTCATCAGGGCACAGCACAATGTGGAGGTCATCATGGCACATTACAATGTGGAGGTCATCAGGACACAGTACAATGTGGAGGTCATCAGGGCACAGTACAATGTGGAGGTCATCAAGGAACAGTACAGTGTGGAGGTCATCAGGACACAGTACAATGTGGAGGTCATCAGGGCACAGTACAATGTGGAGGTCATCAGGGCACAGTACAATGTGGAGGTCATCAGGGCACAGTGCAATGTGGAGGTCATCAGGGCACAGTACAATGTGGAGGTCATCAGGGCACAGTACAATGTGGAGGTCATCAAGGAACAGTACAATGTGGAGGTCATCAGGACACAGTAAAATGTGGAGGTCATCAGGGCACAGTACAATGTGGAGGTCATCAGGGCACAGTACAATGTGGAGGTCATCAGGGCACAGTACAATGTGGAGGTCATCAGGGCACAGTGCAATGTGTGTCCTGTTCACAGCACAACACTGGTATCATGTGACGCGCATTTCTTTCTCAACAGAAATCTGAAACACATATGCAGGTTTCAAATTTTTAAAAATGCAGGAAAAAATAATAAGACAGCAGTGTTATGCTGTGAACAGGGCACATAGAAAAAAAGGAGCTATTTTACTAAAATTGAAGAAAGCAAAATTTGGTGCAGCTCTGCACTGAAACCAATCAGCTTCCAGGTTTTTTTGTCAAAACCTAACTGAACAAGCTGAAAGTAGAAACTGATTGGCTACCATATACAGTTGCACCAGATTTTACACTCTCCAGATTTACTAAATCAACCTCAAAAAGTCATTGCATTGAGAAATACCCCCCACCGTGTAGCATAGTACTTACAAAAGTTCTTGCTGTTCCGTCAACTGTGTGCACTCCTGGTTTGGATCTAAGGCTTCCTGTAGGTAGGTTTCAGCCAAGTCCTGAAGCTGCAGTGTTGTCCCCTGCTTTGTAACACAGTCAGCCCTGCTGAAAGAGAACAATTGGTCATGTTCAAAGGACAGAAGACACAGTACAGTGGGGAGGTCACCAGGGCACAGTGCCATGTGGAGAGGTGAGAGGGGGGTATTGTTGAGGGTGGAAGGTGGGGGGTATTGTTGAGGGTGGAGTGGTGGGGGGTATTGTTGAGGATGGAAAGGTGGGAGGGCATTGTTGAGGGTGGAGAGGTGAGAGGGTTTTGTTGAGGGTGGAGTGGTGGGAGGGGTATGTTTAAGAGTGGAGCTGTGGGGGATATTGTTAAAGGTCAAGTGGTATGAGGGGTATTGTTGAGGGTGGACTGGTGGAGGGGTATTGTTGAGGGTGGAGTGATTGGAGGGGTATTGATGAGGGAGGAGTGGGTGGCAGAAAGGGAGTTAATTGAGGGTGGAGAGGGGAGTCCAAGAAGTTCTGCAGCAGCTGAAGGAAAGGAAATTTGTCAGAGGCAGTGGGGGGGAAGGGTAGTCTGGCTCAGGGAAGAACACACTGTGTCACACACACTTCTCACTGTGCAGAGTGGAGTTACCCGGCAGCCACCCACAGAGGAGCCCAGGGAGGGGTGCAGCACATCTCCAGGAAAGAATGCACTCCTCAGCTCAGAGATAGGGCGGGGCCAGTTTGGGAGGGGACACTGCATGGAGTCTGGACACTTAGCCTATGCTATCAGCCCAAGCTGAAAGGGTTAAAGATGGCCCTGCCCCACCCCCCTATGTGCTCCGACCGCTCTCTGTCCCCCCCTGCACTCTTCATTACTGCAGCTATAGGACTCTGGCTATGCTGTGGAAATGCACAGTTCAGGGGGGAGGCAGACAGCCGCTGGAGCACATTACACAGTGCAGGGGGGACAGACAGCCGCTGGAGCACATTGCACAGTGCAGGGGGGCCAGCCAGCCGCTGGAGAACATTGCACAGTGCAGGGGGGACAGACATCCACTAGAGAACATTGCACAGTGAAGGGGGGGCGGACAGCCGCTGGAGAACATTGCACAGTGCAGGGGGGACAGACAGCCGCTGGAGAACATTGCACAATGCAGGGGGGACAGACAGCCGCTGGAACACATTGGGTTC
This sequence comes from Staurois parvus, assembly GCF_062004578.1. Taxonomy (NCBI): domain Eukaryota; kingdom Metazoa; phylum Chordata; class Amphibia; order Anura; family Ranidae; genus Staurois; species Staurois parvus. The sequence goes on from NW_028317862.1 coordinate 7,955,491, forward strand.
CGTAGAACCCCGGTTGAGAAACACTGATATATACTGTTACCGAGTTGCAAGTGGTTAAAGAAACAATACCTCTATACAGACTACAATGGAAAAAACACACAACTGCTAATTTGCACAAGCAAGAACTAAGTGACAAGAGTGTCTGTAATGAAATAGCATAGTTCTGTCACTTAGCTCATGATATCTTGCTGTGCCTCCAGTAAAACAGGCTCCCTACTTAGGCTTCTATTTTATGTTTTGTATTTGCATAGAAAATTACAATAACTGCTTGGTAGATTTCACTACAACCCCCAGAACTCTAATAAACTGTTGTGTGTTTATGAAATAAAAAAGAAAAACTATACAAGCAACGTAATACACAACAAAACTTGTAGTTAACTAGCTGACTACAGGAATAAGTGTATCTGTGGTTAACATCTGAAATCATTATGCTCCTTTTCACATTGTATTTCAGTTATTTCTGAATTAACTATAATCTGATGCTGAAGTTTGTAAACTCACTTTGTGAAGATCCCCACACGTTTACTTGAATTCTGTAACACATATTCACTATGCACTGTGAGTAGGCACTGCTGTGTCACAGAATTCACAGAGCCTGCCTTCTGAACTATAGAAGTGCTGAAATGAGGAGCTTCAGGTGGCAGAGTCAGTACAGGGATCAGTGCTTGTAGGCAGCAAATGGCACGGAATATGTAAAAATTGAAAATAAAGAGCAGAGAAGTTGAAAAACATGCAAGAAATCCAGGAAATTGTGATGAGAGATGGCCAGTAGACAGGCAGCACTCACAACCCAAAAGGAGATTTTTCAAGTATGTATGTACAATAGAACACCATTGAATATTTTTGTGAAGTGCTTGATACAGTCAAACAGAAGTAGGGCTATACATTTGTGAAGACGCTACTAGTGGCAAATTAAAATTGTTGGGCAGAATTTGTTTCGCTCATAGCATATATTTTGATGTTCATTGCCATTTAAGTTGGTTTACTGTCACTTGAATCAATGGTAAAATGGAAATTTTCTTTCACTGCTCACAAATTGGCAGATATCCTTGATGCCGAAAATTGCAAAAACATGGTGCTGACTTATTTATTTCAGGTACTTATATAGCACTGTCAAATTATGCAGTGCTTTACATATATATTGTACATTCACATCAGTCCCTAACCCCCAAGGGGCATACAATCTAAGGTCCCTAACTCACTTTCATACATACACATACTAGGGACAATTTAGACAGGATCCAATTCACCTACCAGCATGTCTTTGGTGTGTGGGAAGAAACTGGAGTACCTGGAGGAAACCCATGCAGGCACAGGAAGAACATGCAAACTCCAGGCAGGTGGTGCCATGGTTGGGACGCAAACCAACAACCCCAGTACTGCCAGACGGAAGTGCTAACCATTTAGCCACTGTGCTTATCTGCTATACACTGTTGGCCCTACCACCTCTCCCCCACACACTGACTATCAGGCTATAGCTATACTCTTCTTTCTCCATCTTCTTCTCCATCCTCCACCTATGGCAAGTCCTTCAATAAGCAATATGGATGAATAGGGATGAGCAAATTTACCAAGGTTTTGGTTAATGGGGGAAGGAGGTTCTCAATTCCTGTTTAAATAAAAAAAAAAGCATATTTAGCAGTGCACCTCATTGAGGCCTGCGGGGGCAAAGTTTGATACTACATTCCAGATTATTAGGCTAGCTATTGTCAAAAAGGACACTACAAGGTGGGCACTACCATACGGAGTATCTAAAACAAAAAAAGTAAAAATCTGTACTGTGTGAAAATAGTCTTGTAGTGAAACTTTGAGGGCAACTTTGAAAATAACCCAATCATGCTTGCATGATACCTTTATGCTGCATGTGCATATGGGCAGCACAATGGCTAAATGGTTAGCACTTCCCCCTGGCAGTACTAGGGTTGTTGGTTCAAATCCCAACCACAGCACCACCTGCCTGGAGTTTGCTTGTTGTACCTGTGCAGGTTTCCTCCCACACTCCAAAGACATGCTGGTAGGTTAATTGGATCCTGTCTAAATTGGCACTAGTATGTGTATTTATGGATGTTAGGGACCTTAGATTGTACACCCCTGGAGGGTTAGGGACTGATATGAATGTACAATTTATATATATAAAGCGCTGCATAAATTGACAGCGCTATATACTGTAAGTACCATAAATAAATATGTTGCTTTATGAAATGTGACATTTTTGCAAACTACCTCAGCCACACCGTATTCTTGCATCATTTTAGATGTGTAATTGATTTTGTAACATTTACATTTAGCGTGGCTTGATCCCAGTAGTACCACCGAATGTGATTCATTTCAACTTGAAAAAATGGCATTTCTAGGTAGTTCTGGCTGTGACGCTCTGTTCTTTTATTGAATGGTTAAAGGTTTGAATGAAATGGTAGAAATACTAGGTATAACAGATCTTAAGACTATAGAAAAGTTTACACTTACAAAAAGTAAAGTTACAGCCCTGAACTTTGTACAAATTGATCAGTGGCAATATAGTTTAATAGTATAGTTTTTGAGCTTTCTTTGCATAATCACTCTGCATTCTCGTAAACGTTTTAGAAGATTTCAAAACAGAGTGCAGAAGAACATTTCAAAACCACTACCCCACATTCTCCTGACCCTCTTCCATCCTCATGTCCCCAATTATTCCTAGAATAGTTAAAATATTTACTCCAGGCATGTGTGTGGTAGATACTGTCTAGCCCAGCAATGGGCAAACTACGGCCCGCGGGCCATATACGGCCCGGCGGACCTTTTAATCCAGCCCGCGGATGTGGCTGAATATGGGGAATGAATTACTATAGGGGGGATGAATTACTATAGGGGGGATGAATTACTATGGGGGATTAATTACTATATGGGGGATTAATTACTATGCTTACTATGGGGGAATATTACTATACTTACTATGACACATACACATCATTCATCTACTCTTGGTCCGGCCCCCGGGTCCAATATATGAACCCATTGCGGCCCTCAAGTCAAAAAGTTTGCCCACCCCTGGTCTAGCCTCAGTACAGAATGCCCAAATAGGCAACAAACAGAAGAAACAAGGCAAGCTTTATGTTGTAATGAAAGCTATAGTTTATTATCTGAGAGACAGTACTCACAAATATCGTTTAGTGCCTGGAGAGTATGTAAGCAGCTTGGTTAAACTGGCCACACATGGATTGAAATTTGGCCAGTTCAGCAGGAACCTGACAAATTTCAATCCATCTATGGCTGATCCTGTTCATGAAAAGTTGATCTTTCAATGGACTTTCCCATGAACATTCCTGCTGGAAAATTTCCAGCAGCTGCATTGCTGATCAGTGCATTCTACTGGCCAGGAAGTTCCTCTGTCAGAACACAATAACAAAATGGGGAGAATTCCTGCATCCGCATTGAATGTGTGGATGGGGGAATCAGGTTTGTATTTTTTCAACCCGCTGGCTGAATGAAAAAAACTGACCCATTTATGGCCAGCTTTAGGTTACAACATGAGAGTGAGAGATACATTTTTGTCTTGAAATAGAAATTAGAGTGTAAATGAGAGACAATAGTCACAAATATAACTGGAACTGGACAGTTGGCAGTGGGCATCAGCTGCACTGTAGCCACCAGGGGTGAACTGACAACTCATGGGGCCCCTGGGAAATAGGGGATCATGGGGCCCCTGTGTCCTTGGCCAAACTCAAAAAAGCCTATGAAAAAGGTACCAGGGGCATCTCATGGGGCCCCCTACTGACCCGGGCCCTCGGGCGGTGCCTGAGTTTCCAAATGATCAGTCCACCCCTGGTAGCCACCCCAATGTTGTGGCACTTTGAATCCCACTTTTCAATGTGTTTGTACTGCATCCCTTCACATATAATCTAGTGGACCTTTTGTATTAATGCAGTGGTTAAGCTGTATGAATTAATAAGTGTCTCTGCTGGGTTTCAGATCTACTCTCTATATTAAATCCATGTCCCATGGTTGTCTATGGCAAGCAGAGCACTAGGCAGCTTCGTAGCGTTGCTCATCCATCCATCCATTTATTTAAAGGCGAGCAGTGCAGTGCATCACCAGGGAAGGATTTTTATTATTTTTTATATGTGTGTAACTTTCCATTTATTTATTCATTTTTCACTGTGCACACTTCTTATGGTTCATATGATTTTATGATTGTCACTAGTTTCAATGGTTTTATTTATACACATATATATATATATATATTTTTTTTTTATATACCTTTCGTGTTTACTTACACTATGTCGATTGCCCCTGTGACTCCTCCACCTGCACAGGGGAGTGTCCAGGACGGCCCATGTGACCTTTGGTTTAACTAGTAGTGAGCATATAAAAGAGGGAGCAGACATTTGGTCAGTTGGCTCTGAGGAAGAGGCAAGTCCTCGAAACGCGTCAGCCTTTTGGATGTCTAAACTCCCTATTGCGGACTGTTACTCAGCGCGGTGTTGATCCAGCTGTTCTTTTATGATGTGCCTTGACTATATTGTCGTTTGTGAGTACAACACCTACTTTATTATTTTTTATTAAACATTTTTTATGGTAATGCACTAGGCCTGTGCGCCCTCTTTTTGTTCTTTCCCCATTCAGTATATTTGGATTCCCCCGGTCCATTTGAGGGCAGCAAGGTGTGCATGTTCCAGGACATTCTTAATGTGGTTGTAGCATCGAGTCCATCCCCAAGCGCAGGAGCATTTGTGTTTGCTGGTTCTTTATAATCTTTCTACTGCCAGGGCTCAGCGTCCAGTTGTCTCCTTTTGGATGTATTTCATTATAGTCAGATCAATGGAAGCATAGCTGCCAGAGTGAGGGAAAATGTATGTCCATAGGCTGCCCACCATCCCACAACACAGGGGTAAGGGCAGTCAGCAGCAAATAGGGGGTGGGGGGGGGATTGTAAAGCCAGGAAAAAGGGCAGAGAGAAGCAAAAACAACTAAACAGTGCCACCTGCCCATGCCAAGTTTTTGTTGGAGCAGAAATAAAAAATGTATCAAAATCATTCCCCCAGCATCTGTATTTCAGCTTGACACTGCAACTGCTTCCATACCAGCTGCAAAAAAAAACAGACCCCTTCCTCTAGTCCTGGACATTTTCTACACTAACATTTTCCCACACACCATGACTATTGGTTTTATGGATTTTATTTCGGTAACCACTTCAGCTCTGGAAGATTTACCCCCCCACCTTCATGACCAGACCATTTGTTGCGATATGGTGCTGCATTACTATAACTGACAATTGCACAGTCATGCAACGCTGTACATAAATTAATTTTATGTCATTTTTTTCCCACATATAGAGCTTTCTTTCTGTGGTATTTGATCATCTCTGCGGTTTTTATTTTTTGCGCTATAAACAAAAAAACTGACAATTTAAAAAAAATATATATTTTTGACTATAAAACATATCCAATAAAAAAAATAAAATTTCTTCATAAATTTAGGCCAACATGTATTCTGCTACATGTTTTTGCTAAAAAAATGACAATGAGTGTATATTAATTGTTTCATGTGAAAGTTATAGGGTCCACAAATGGTGGTATATATACTGAATTTTTTTTTGTTTATACTTGTAATGGCAGTGATCAGCAACTTATAGTGGGACCGCTGGACTGCGGCAGGCATTCTGACACTGGGTGGGAACTGACTAACTGCCACTGACATCTCCAGTGATACTAATACAGTGATCAGTGCTAATAAAAAGCACTGACACTGTACTAATGAAACTGGGAAGGAAGGGGTAAACATCTGGGGTGATCAAAGGGTTAAAGGTGTGCTGTTTGTGCTTACTGTGTAAAATGTGTAGACCCGCTGCTTTCTATTTTTCTACTGTGCAGAGAGATAGAAAGCAGCCCATTCATGCTGACAGGAGAGAGATATGTGTTGTTTACACTAAGATCTCTCCCTTCTTAGCTTCGCCGATGATCACTAAGTCCCGGTCGGGAATCGCCAGCCGAGACCTGGTGATTGACATCCCAAGGAGCCAATAGTAGTATGGAGGTGCAAGAGCCCCCACCCGGAGATGCAAAATCATGTATATTTACAGTACATCTGCTATGGGGCAGTCTTAAAATGGTTAAAGACTATTTACAGATTTACACTTTTTCTTTTCTTTTTTTTTTATTTCCCCATAAGGCTATTCCTTTCCTGATCGAGTAAACATGGGTGGGGATGGCAGAGCTGTCATTGAAATGCTTACAAGCATTCATTTCATTGGAGAGGTTCAGTATGTGCTTCAGGGACTAGCCTACAGTGCTGCATGTGTTGTATCAGAGAGGGCCTTCATCAACATGGCATTCATCAAGGCTTTCCATCAACATGGTCTGGCATGGCTCAAGAGGGGGGAGCACATACTCACTGCCCCACCTTTCCTGGATAGCCAGGCTGTATACTTGGTTATGGGTCTGATGGATTTTGGGGGACCCTATGATTTATTTGATTTTTGCATGGGGTACCTCCTTAAAATCCATGCTGATCCCTCATCACCAGCAGCATTTTTTTTTGTAAATGTCACTTTTACTTTAGTACATTGTGTAGGTACGCCACTTCACGTGCATGTTTAAGGCATCCTCTACAATTTTACTAAAGGAATTGGTGAATCAGCAGATCGTGGATGCCATAATAGACTCCTTCAGACTTGTCAGTGTATCTGTTTGCTCTTAATTCATACAAGCAAGCAGATACAGACTGACAGGAAAAATCAATGAGCTACCACAGCACTCAACGAGGCCTTAGAAGTTAATTGAGAACTACAAGCTGACAGCAGTAAAGACTGTTGGTACTTGTAGTTTTGCATTCACAGAATTTTTTTTATTTTTTTTAAATAAAGACAGCTAGATCCCCCGTTAGCTGTCACTAGATGCAGCAGAGTGGGAGGCAGCTCTGGAAGTGGGAACATGTTAAATAAAAACAAGTGGAATGTGTAACAGGTTTCCAACGTTAAACTTATCCTACAATGCAAAAAAACACAATACATAACCCAATTTTTTGGTAAAATATAAAAGTATGATGTCCCCTCCTGCTGCTTGTTAGCTGCTCAGATTGCTATTACAAGAGAGCCAATCGTTGGCTCTAAAAAATGGTACAGGGATGTTATGGTACAACCACTTAATGCCAAATAACAAACATGACATCAACTGGTTAAGGTTCTTCTATAAGTAAAAGGAGAACACCACAGGAAAACAAAGGAGCAGGGCCAGCATCAGCAGAAGCCAGTTTACCCTGCTTGATATAATGGTCAATAATTTGCCACTCCAGTATTAGACTAGGGTGTCATATGTAGCAACTGGAAAGTGTGATTATGGCTTATAGCCCTAGGAGATGTAGCTGATGACTGATGAAACTGATGAGTCGACAGATTTGGCCTAAATTGACCCATATACTGTTTCTCTTTCTCTTGCACATTTCTGAGAGTGTTTAGCCTGTCAACTGAAAAAAAGCACAGGCAAGTGTCCACAATTGCTTCCCAAGTGTAACAAGAGAATGACATGCCTCAAAATAAGTTAGTTTAAGAAAAGTCAAGATTATGGAGATGTCTTTCATAGTAAACCATGGAAATGAATTATACATCAACATGACATTCTGCACCACCTGTAATCCACATGACAGACAAAGATATGTAATCCATGTACTTACTTCATAACTGATGGGCACTAGTGGCTTGCTATGACTCACACTACTCTCTAAATGAGGAGCACCTGAGCTCCCATGATCTGCTTCCTCTGTAGAATAGGTTTATATGGTATGCATGTAGGGGATGGCATATCTACTGTAGAATGTTGCATTCTAAGATCTGGAAAGAACACGTTCTGATATACTGGAGTTGTGATATAGTAAAAAGTGATGTCTTTCGAATTTTGAGATACTGATGTGTAATAACAATGCTGGCATTGTGATATGTACTGACAATACTATCTTCAGACATTTTGGCATGCTGTGACATTACTGTGGTTTGGACAGAGTGAAGCAAACCTTTCAATATACCATTGCTGTATTCAAATGCTGGAACCTTTCTGGCCTTTCACATGTACCCGTATGTACTATATATAATTTGGGTGACTGATAAAGATAGTTGAATAATATGGCATTGATTGATTGATTTCAAATTTGTCCTTTCTTTTTATTAGGCTATCATCTATTACCACAGACTTTTGTGACCAGAGAATTTTGTATCTTACATAAAAATACATTTATTTTAGTTTGGAGTTTATGTCTTAAGCTATCATACAAAATCAAAATAGTAAGATAAAAAGGGGCAGTAAGAGACCTCTTTAGTATCTTGATTCAGCGCGGCTTGCAATACTTTTACACATATCCAAGCCTGAAAAGAGGTTAAAAAATATATTATTTAGATTGTCCTGCTGTAAAGTAACAATGCTGTAAACCTATAGTATTGTCCTTTAATTTTATATAGTTGATATATCTTGCCCTCTGTCTGACTGAAAATACACTTATTGGACATATACAACTGTTTGTTTGGCTCATTGTGTTTGGTATACTTATTATTTTTTAATTATATTGCATTAAAATGATTGTACTTGTGTCTCTTTCTTATCTTTCATGTTGGGAAATCTTCTCCCATGGATTCTGTGCCCCAGACTGATATTTTATTTATTTTGTTTGGCATAATATGTTTGTGCTTTTATTGTTTCTTAGAGTCTTGAAATATATAGTAAGAAAGTAGAGTGTAGACTATAGAAAGAGCTCTAGTGGAGCAATAGAAAAAACAGATCTCTGTTTGAGTTTAGCTTTCATGCAGACCTTTCATCTGCAATCCCATTTTTTTGTAATGTGGCATAGTGTGTAATAGATGTAAAATTGCAAAAAACGAAGAATAAAAAAGTGTAATACTTAAAGTTAACCAATAAAAAATATCTACAGGGGTGACCATGTTTTAATAAAATGGAACAGCTACTGCTGCTTTATAGCATTGGTATATATTACTTACTGTTGCTTCTCCATGTCACCTTCAGTCCTCAAACTCAAACGTTTATATTGTCCAGGGAGGACATCTCATGCACACACCCTGAATTAGAGACAAAGGTATTCTTTCCTGGCTCAGAAATTCCATGCACCTCCAGAAAGATGTTTAATCACTAGGCATCACGTTTTAAGATTTAACCATATGGCCTTGCTTTCAAATGTTTGGCTGTTTTAAAAGAAAGCTCCAACTCACTGTCTTAATTAGATCTAAAACATGGTAAATAGAAGGCAGCTAACCAGTGTGTCAATATTCTAGTTTACCACATACTCATCAGGAGATCAGCAGCTCTCTCCATTGAAGAAAAGGGTTATTCTCATGAGAGCCAATGCAAAAATCCTGTTGTAGCCAAACTGGCTGGCTCCATTCTGTTTTGGACACAGCAGACATTTTTTTATATGAGGCAAAGTTTCATTATTATACATACAGTGATGTAATCTATATACATAGCTATATATATATAGTGATAAAGCTGGTCATACACTGACTGAAAGTCAACCAGTCCAGCAGGAACTAGCTGGATTTCAATCAGTGTGTGGACTCCCCAGTTTGAGAAAAATTGATTGTTTATGAGCCTTCTGTTGGAGGGACATGTTGGAAAATTTTCCATCAATGATGCTGATTAATGATAGGTGCTGCTGCCAGAATACAATATCATGGTGGGGGAAGACTCTTTGTTCATCCTGTTTAAGTGGATGGAGGAATTTCTTTGGCTATGTCATGAATTTTCACCAACCAGCCATCAATGGGGAGTTCTTACTTGGGAAAAAAAACTCTGCCTCTACTAAGATGGCCATCTCCACACAAAGACGCAGTGCACATTAAGGCATTGTAAATTAGTAATGGGAAAAAGATCGCTGCAGGGAGTCTATAGGCCATCTCTGGGACATGATCATCCAGAGCCCCTATGCCAAATTCCAAACTGCGCCCCCCCATTCCCTGGTTCATGATGTGCAAGCTTAAGGGATCCTACACCCAGCAGTCACTCCATTGTCGTAATCACTGTGGAACTCCTGATCTATCACACTGTAAAATCCAATTAGTAAACCTTACTTAAAAAAAGCATGCAAACCGATTGCCTCAAAAAAACCAAGTAAACTAGAATAAGAATTGTATTTTCTTCTTACAAATGCTTATTGAGTGTGGTGAACTTACACTTTAGTATACACAACTAACAAAAAATAGTGAATAGTACTTGGAAATTTTACGTTAGGTGAACTCTTAACTTAGTATGGAGTACTCAGATTTGCCATTTAAAATAACAAAATCATTTTAAGTTAAGTTTACTGTATAATGTATTCCAAATGACACATTTATTTAGGTTGGGCTAACTAATGTGATATTTTCTGCAACTCTGAATATTGAGTTGTGGTTACTTGCACAGCAATCTGATTTACTTGTTAAAACCATGCAAACCGATTGCCTTAAAAAAACCAAGTAAGTGTTACTTGTTTTATTTTAGTTTCATCCAGACATCCATTTTACATTAACATCTCCCATCCGCCCAATACTGCAGACAAGCGGCGCAGGGAGGCCAGACTATCTAACTGTATGGCATAGGCCTGTTTCAGGGTTTGGCACCCCCTGCCTACCCATGCTGTGATTGGATGCAGTACACATCAATCAACAGGTTTCAGCCAATGATTGTGGCTGAAACCTGCTGACCGGCTCTTTCAAATCACGTTTACACAGACACAGCCAGATCACTGTGCTGTGAACAGAGGTCGTGTTTCTTCTCCCTGACAACTAAATCTGTTAACAACAGCACATAAGACACACATTACACTTCACAGATACCCCCCCCCCCCCGTCAGTGTCATTAATACAGTGTACATTATTATCTGATCACTGTATTAGTGTCACTATTGATGTCAGTTGGTGTCCCTCCCAGCCAGTGTGTTAGCTCTAGATTGCCCACCACTCCATCATAGTCATACTATGTTGCTGTACCGTCATTACAGTATAGAATCTATAGCTGTGTAAATTCCATATGTGTAGACACAAACCAATTAATATACACTTATTTGGATTTTGTTTTAACCAGAATACAATCATTTTTTTCAGAATACCAATATTTTTTATTGGATGTTTTGTGACAAATCTATATCTATTAAAAACCCAGTGGAGATCAAATACCACCAAAATAAAGCTCTGAGTAAAAAAAAAAAATTGTATATAAAATTTAATTTGGGTACAGCATTACATGGCTGCACAATTGTCAGTTAAAGTAGTATGGTGCTGAATAGAAAAAAAAATGACCTGGTCATGAAGGGGCAAAAGCTTCTGCGGGGCAAGTGGTTCCATTCTTACAGGTACATATAAATAAATGACTGTTCCAAAGTTCAAATACAATTTTTTTTATTTTTCTTACTGTTATAAGAAAAAACATTGTTCTTTAAAATTTTGTTACATAACTCGCTTTTGAAAACATTTAGGCCTCGTTCACACCATGAGGTTTTGTGCACCTTTTTCTGCAAGAGAATGAAAACATCTTCTGCGCTATGTTGATACCACAAAACTAAATTAAAGTGGTTGTAAACCCTTCCATATATACCTAGTGAAGTGACTGGCCTTAGGTGATACAGAGATGAAACATCCTCCTACACAAATTATACCTGTTAATCTTCACTACAGCCATTTAAAGTGCTGTATTTATAAAGCTTGTCCGAGAGTTCAGAAAACAGAGGGTGGAGAGCTGAAATGAAACTCTGCAGAAATTCAGTGAGGAGAGCTCTAAGAACTGTTTGGTGGGATGAGACACCTCCTTCCCAGGAACAGAGCTGAGGCTGTTAATCTGCTAGAGGGCCCTCCAGTCACCTTTTTTCTCTTGGTGTCAGGAAAAAAAAACTTGTCAGAAGTGATTCATGCCGATATGGAGAAATAAAGCAGCAGAAATGAAATTATACTCATTGCTTTTAATGGAGACAAGTACACACTGTAGAGGGATATACTTTGTTCATATTTCATGTCTGAAGTTTACAACCATTTTAATAGTAGTTTTCCTCCATGCCATTTTACACCTTACTCACAATAGGTCCGCTAAATTAACTCTGCCTGCAAGTAAAGGACCTTTTACAGGATGAGTAGGAACTAGTGAACACTTTGCATATACAAGAGATGTACAAGCTGGCCAACTGTATCAAAATGATCTGTCTCTGGTCCTTGCATACCAAATCACCAAAATAGAAAATATAGGCATAGCTCACTGCATATATCACAATTGATATTAAAGTTGACCAACTGCCTCAAAGTGATTTGTACTTACATGGAATAAACTCAGTGCATATATTATAGAGATGTACAAACTAGACAACTGCATCCATAAGTTTATTCCACGTAAGTACAGATCACTTTGAGGCAGTTGGTCAGCTTTAATATAAATTATGATACATGAAATGAGTTTAGCCCACATTGGTAATATACAACCACTCAGGTATGTTTGTTGTATGATCAGAGATAGATTACTTTGAGGCAAATGAACATCAATTGCAATATATGAAATTACTTTAGCCTGTATTGGTTCTGTACAACCACTGAGGTATGCCTATATTTTCTATTTTGGTGATTTGGTATGCAAGGACCAGAGACAGATCATTTTGATGCAGTTGGCCAGCTTGAACATCTATTACAATAAATTTAAAAACAGCACACTAAGGTTTCTGAGCTCTGTGACGTCAGCTAACTTTAGTCTACTGAAAACAGGTCACAGGCATGCAGAAAAACAAAACAAAACAAAAAAAAAAACATTCTAGCACAACAGGAGATTCTTCAGACTTTTGCAGTTTTGGTGGGAGTTTGTTCTCCCACATGCCAAGCATCACTCTTTGAATGAAGTTAAAAGTGTTTTGATGGCTTTAGGGTATTCCAGGTGTAAAGCATATAAAAGTCCAACGATGAGGCAAAGTGCTTGAGGTAGGTTCTGGAGATCCTCCATTACAGTACCTCCCTCGGCTATGATGGCAATAGACACTGGGTCAGGGTGGAGATGATTTGGAGAAGCAGGCATACTTTCATCAATGACAGTCATCAGTCCAACAGGTAAACGTGCCCAGACCTCATCACTGTCAAAAGGCTATACAAAAACAAACATGATCATTTGTCACTGTGTTGTATATGGTTAGTTTTAGCTTCAAGGTAAGGGTCAAAGTCAATCTATTTTTGGAAGATTTCTTCCTTTAAAGCATTTTTTTAAGCGGTTCTAAAGGCAGGTTTTTATTTTAATGCATCTATGCATTAGGATAAAGCACCTTCTGTGTGCAGCAGGTCCTCATTAACTGAGACAGCAGTGGGGCACCATTACCTCCCATTGTATTCAAAGTTAGTGAGCCAATGAGGAGAGATAGGAGGTAGGGCCAAACCGCAGCTCTGTGTCTAAATAGACACACACAGCCTTGGCACAATTGCCCCATACAGCTGCTGGCTGTAGGGGCACTCAGCGGGAGGGAGGGGCCAGGAGTGCTAGCAGGAGACCCGAGAATAGGAGGGTCTGGGCTGCTTTGTGCAAAACCAACTGCAAAAAGGTAGTAAGTATAACACGTTTGTTATATTTAAACAAAAAAACACACAAGGACTTTAATATCACTTTAAATTAGATAGCTATATACACACACAAAAAAGGGTATAATCCATCTGGATACACAAAGTAGTTGTAATGATACAGTTCTACTAACATGTCTAAGTTGCAAAATTGTGTTCAGGCATTAACATTTCTTTTACCCTCCCTCACTAAGGGATTACATTTTATAAACTGCCATGCCCACCACTGTACTAGTGATATAATAAGTATTAATCTGTATTTCTAAGGAATACAAAGCAAATCCCCCCTCAACTGCCAAGGTGCAACTATGATAACTTACGAAGCAGGTGATGTAGAATGTACTGGGGTCATCACCAAGTAGAACAGGGAAGCCTCGGAGCACAAGGGTGTGCATTGCTGTCACATCAGGTTTCTAGAAGTAAATTATCAAAAGTTCAGTTTAATACTGCATAAAATGTAAACCTACATGTCACACTATTTGACAGTTCAGGAAAGTTACTGATTGAAGTTATTTAAATTACACCCATAGCTTCGATGTTTTAACATCATTGGATCACAACTTCTCAAGACCACTTTAAAATAATGAAATCAATACATGTAGCAACATAGGCCAAAAGGGATAGTAGTAGAGGTTACAGGTTGTACATTTATGGTATCTTACATATTTCTGTATATTACAACAAAGTGAATCATGAAAGGTTTTGTAAGTTGAGAACAAACAAAAAGAGGGTTGCAGTAGACTCACCTCTGAATTAATTTGCTGCACAAACATGGACAATGTCTCTCCAAAACTTCCTTTCTTGGACTTGTGACAAAGCGTGGTGCGTATCGATCCAGGGCATCAAAAAAGTTATTTTGCAGATTTGTGGTGGCTATTCTATTGAACTCTGCAAACACCTACAACACAAAAACAAAACAAAAAAAAAATCTCTTTTGCCCTAATATTTGAATAAGTTTCTCCCAAATTCTCCAGTGCCCCAGCAGGCAGATCCTTGTCCTCCCTCTCTCTGTGATTCTCCCAGCTTTTCCCTCACCTTTACCTGTGAAGTTCAGTGGTTTGTAAGGTAGACTTTTCTTCCTTACCAACTACTAAACTCTGCATTCAGAGATCATTGGTTTGTAAGCCAACACAAAACTGCTTAACTCCTAAATTTACTTACCAACTACTGAACTCTGCCTTACAAACTACTGAATTCTACATGTATAGTTCAGTAGTTTTGTGAACCAGAGCTCAGAAGTTTGAAAGGCAGAGTTCTAAGTAGACCTATTGCAGGAAAATCCATTAAAATATTACTAGCTATTGGCATCTTACCTCCAGTGTACTGAAGCCCACTTTGACAAAGAGTCTGTTCAAGGAAGAGATCTCAGGCATCTGCTGTGAGCAATTCTTCTGAAAAGGACACAATTCCTTACTTAAAAATAAGTTCCCCCTTACAACCTAGTGGTTAGTAGATTACAGACAGACACAGTCTTTGATACCATATGTACATTCTTTATAAGCATAGGAAACTACAGCAAACATTGAAAAAAAAATACTACAATAAAATATTAAATGAAACATTCAATTTTAAGTTAAGTGGTTATGATAAGTTCAATGGTTTAAGGCAGCATCCAAAGTTCACTGGTTTGTAATGCAGTTTATATTTACCGCCTCCATCCTGAACACAGGCTTTTGTGCCCTGTAGCACCCCTCTTCTTGGTGGGCAGTATCTGCATCCACTCCCCCATGTGGTCAGTGTTTGTGTACCCCAGAAAATACTCACAATGGCAGAGACTGTCCAGTCGGTAATTATGGATCAAGGATTACCATCACACAAGGTAAAATCCTCCTCTGTAGAATGGATCGTTGTTGACTGAAAGAGTAGAGTACAGGAAAAATGGTCATAACTGTAATAAAAGCTGTGTCTGTGCCCCTTGTCCTTTGTGGTCAAGTGTCTTTTCATCCAGCGCTCCCCCACAATAGGTTTGAAGATTGCCACCATACAAGCATTCATAGAACAGAGTGATTGTAGAGAGACAGCACAATGTGCTCCTGGTGGTCAGACGCCAAGCCCCTGGCGTTCAGTGGCTGCTCCCCCATTCAAATAGTGCTTGTTGGCTGCGTCCTTTTCTTGCCAGTCCATGGCCGCATGCACCCCTCCCCTTGCTGGTTGGTGGCCACACCCCCATCCTCCTTGCTGGTAGTCCGTAACTGCGCCCCCCCAGGCCCCAGATGATCAGTGTCCACACTCCATCTACAGGGTTGCCAACCTACCAAAATAAATTTACTGATAAGACACCCACGAATTACTGACACAGCCAAGTTTTTACTGCCATTTTGACAATTACAGTTGTAAGTGCAAATTTCAGTATTTAAGTTACAATTAAGTACAATATATAATTAGCAATGTGAGAAAATCTGAAGGCAAAATGTTTTTTGATAAAGTAAGGCAGTTATTAAAACCCATTCGTTTTCTGTCATCCCTGTCCAACTCAAGAGATTTCCTATTAACCACTTTAGCCCCAGAAGGATTTGCCCCCTTCCTGACCAGGCCATTATTTGCGATACAGCACTGCGTTACTTTAACTGACAATTGCACGGTCATGTGACATGGTACCGAAACAGAATCGATGTTCTTTTTTTCCCACAAATAGAGCTTTCTTTTGGTGGTATTTGATCACCTGTGCGGTTTTTACTTTTTGCGCTATAAACAAAAACAGAGCAACAATTTTGAAAAAAATATAAATATTTTTTACTTTCTGCTATAATACATAGCCAATAAAAAAAATGTAAAAAAAAAAGTAAATTTTCTTCATCAATTTTGGCCGATATGTATTCTGCTCTCTGTTTTTAGTAAAAAAATCCCAATAGACATATATCGATCGGTTTGCGCAAAAGTTATAGTGTCTACAGACTACACGAAAGATTTATGGTTTTTATTTTTATTTGATTTTTACTAGTAATAGTGGCGATCAGCAATTTTTAGCAGTACTGTGACATTGGGACGCACACTTGTGAACCATTTTGGGAACCAGTGACACCAATACAGAGATCAGTGCTAAAAAAAAGCACTTTTTCTGTATTGGTGTCACTGGGAGGGAAGGTGCTAACACTAGTGAGATAGGGAGGGGTTAAGTGTGTTCCCTGGGCATGTTCTAACTGTGAGGGGAGCTGGGCTGTCCAATGGAGCAGAGTGATCTGCCTCCTGATGACAGGGAGGCGGGGATCCTTCCGCTCCTTACCGAGAGAACTGTGAGCTGCCTTGTTTACATAGGCGGCTCGCCGTTCTCCTCTCATAGTGAAGATTGTCGGGTAGCTGGTGGCAATTGAGCCTGCCGGACACCTGCGCTGTCTCCCGCTGTGTTTGGAAACAGTGACAGCGGAGCACGTGGGCACCTCACCTGCCTGCCTGCACCCTCGACGTACAGTTATGGGATTTAGCCTGCACGTGCCGCCCTGTTGCCATATATGTGCGCGGAGGCGATGTGAAACAGGTTAATTTCTGTTTCATAGCCAACACTGAAAGCGAAGGGAAATCCATGGTAGCCACCAGGATCACCAGAAAGTTTGTCTCCAATTCTAAAATGTTGCCTTTATTCCTGTTTTAGATTCTTCTACTCTTGGTGAAAGCAGTAAAAGGAGAGGAAAAAAATCTACCAAACTGGGGCATGAGGGAGAGAAAAAACACACACTGAGACTGCTGCACATTGCCCCCCGCCCCAGACTGCAGAGGGACACAGATATGGAAGCACACATTGAACAGAACTTAGCTTTTCCCATGCACTCCCTCTCTCCAGATCACAGTGCAACACACACTCACCTCCAGAGATGATACTAAATCCCAAGAGGGAATGGCAGTCACAGAACTCAGCTTTTCCCCCACTCTTCCTCTCTCCAACTCACACAGCCCCCACCTTCCTGATCACACACAGCTCTCCGGAGAAGCAGACACTGAACACCAAGGAGGAGTGGCATATTACAGCACATGGACTTTCCCGCGCGCTTCCTCTCTGCAGCTCACACTGCTCAGGCACCTCCTCTACATCTCAGATCTGTCTTCAAGTCCATACTTCAAGTCCAATTGCCCACATTTCCCACTGTACTCACTCCGTGTCTCTCACACCCTCTTCAGCAGCTCTTCTTTCTCCTGGACGTCCTTCCAGTCTGATGTCCACGTGCTTTCTGCCTGCATACTGTTGTAGCTTAGCTGTGACCTCTGCTTCTCATTAGTGCAGACAACTTTCTGTCACTAATAAGCCCATATCCTATTGGAAGTAGGGAGGAGGAAATTGTAGGTGACTGGAGATAGGACAAATAATGATTGAGGCTCTGAGGCTGTGTATGGCTATACACTTGTATTCCTGTGTGCATGTAAATGATTATGTAAAGAGTATAGACAGAGACTAAGTGTACTTTGTATTTTTTTCTTGCACACTTTACTCAGTGCTGCTTTATTAGTGTTTAGTCAGTAGTGTGCATTGTGTCATAGACATCAATACATCTGATTAGAGATCAGTAAAACACAAGGTGTTTATCACTCCCATGTGCAAGAGGCCTAACCCTTTCTCCTCCTTAAATGACCAAAAAGAACCAGAAAGGCAGCACTGTGAAAAAAAGAGCCAGCAGGAGAAAATGTACTGTAACTGGCTGCCTGTTAGGGCATTTTTAATACATTTGCAGCAGTACTGAAACACTGGACTAAAGTGATTGTAAACACAATTTAAAAAAATAACAAAGGTTCATACTTTTCTGCTCTGTGCAATTCCCCCAGTTGTCCTTTTTTGGCGCTCATGGCTCCTCATGTTCTAAGTGTGCTTCCTATGGTGGTACACCTGCAGGCTCAATCCTGAGCCGCTGTCTGTGTCAATTGACAGACTCTGGCTCTGCTTAATACCTCAATCTCCCTTCACTGGCTTTGATTGATGACAGCAGGAGCAGCTGCCTCAGCAAAGCCTGTTAGACCTGGAAGTCTGAAGAGAAAGCCGCTATACAGACAGACATAGCGCTGGATCAAGTGTAATAAGGGGAGTGAGGGGGCAATAATATTACCTAAACATGTATCACCTTAATGCAGGAAAAATTGTTTAGACTTTACAATCACTTAAAGCCCAACTCCAGGCAAAACAAATATTACCTTGCAGTGGGACTGCAAGGGTTAACTATGCATTTTTGTCTAGTGGTGAGAGAAAGGAGATATACTTACCTAATCTTTCAATTCTCCCTGTACAAAACTGATCCCTGCAGCTCATGCAACTCCACCCCCCATGATCTAGCATTCTTGAGTAGAGAACTGGTCCTGATGTCAGCAAGCCCATAGACCTGTAGGACATGAGGATGTCAGGAATAGTCCACTGTTGGATCGTGGGGGAGTGCCATTTGCAGTATTGGAGGATCAACTGAGTTTAAGCTTTTTTTCTCCCCTGCAAAAACAGTTATCCCTTGCAGTGCAAGCAAAGCTCCTCTGCATAGGAATTTCTTTCTTTTTGCCCAGAGTTGGGCTTTAAGGACAGTTAATGCATTGCTGCCTCCTACTGGTGTAGTATTGCCACTGTGTCCTTTGTTGCAACTTGATTATTTTAAGTTGGTTTCACTCAAAAAAATAAGTAAAATGGTTTCATTACCTTGCAATTAACTCTAACTTAATAAACACTAGTAAGAAGGCATATTTTTGATATATGAGTAAAATTAACAAATATATCTAAGTTGGGAAAGCTATTGGATTTTACAGTGCAGTCTGGTTTTGCATTGACCTGTAAGCTCACCATTTTAACTTTGGGCACATGCTTGTGTTGATGTCTCTTTAAAAGTTTGCTATTTGCAATAATTTGTGAGGGTAGATTCACATGAGGTAAGGTAGGACTGTGTTGGGTGCTATTCCAACACTGTCCCACCACTGTCTCTACTCCTGTCAGACTTGTAACAGAAGGAACATGCCCCCATTCCTACAGTAAACTATTGCACCCAGGGCTGCGGCCCCTTCCACCCACCCCTTGTCCCGCACCTGCTATAGACAATACTGATGGCTGGTCCTTTGCCCTTTGTTTGCTTGTTTGGGCACAGTATCCACAATTCAAGTCCTCTTGAACAAGCTGAAATTTCAAATACGTGTGATAGGTCTTTTTGCTAAATAATATATGGCTTCTGTATGAAGGTGTTTATTGAAATACAAATGACCATAATACATGAATATATGGTCAGCCAAGTGCAAACACAGAATAGGATATGAGATTACCAGTAAGTTAAATCCAGTCAATGTACTGTATTTGGTCATCGATTCACCAATGGCAAAAATCATTGTTTTCTAATTTCCTAAATTGAAGCTTAACGTATAACTGTGACCAGGCAATTGCATTTAGATAAGTACACATTTTTAACAAGCACTAAATGAACTATAAAGAAATCTTCTGTAGCTTCAGGCACTCATTTTCAAAGTTTATGGCAGTTTAAAACAAATTTCCACTTTTGCAGGCAAACTAGGCAAAAACCCACTATGTGTTTGGTATGTGTTACCATTCAGACAGCATACTGAAAAAAATATATACCATAAGACTCACCTGACCTTAAGATGCACCTAGGTTTTAGAGGAGGAAAACAAGAAAAAAAATATTATGAACCAATGGACTACAAACAGTACAGGAAATTACCAGAGACTGCGGACATAGTACAGGGAATGACCAGAGACTGTGGACATATTACAGAAGATGACCAGAGACTGCGGACATAGTACAGGAGCTGACCAGAGACTGTGGACATATTACAGGGGATGACCAGAGACTGCGGACATACTACAGAAGATGACCAGAGACTGCGGACACAGTACAGGAGATAACCAGAGACTGCGGACACAGTACAGGAGATGACCAGAGACTGCGGACATAGTACAGGAGATGACCAGAGACTGTGGACATAGTACAGGGGATGACCAGTGACTGCGAACATAGTGCAGGGGATGACCAGATACTGTGGACACAGTACAGGAGATGACCAGAGACTGAGGACATAGTTCAGGGGATGACCAGAGACGGTGGACATAGCACAGGGGATGACCAGAGACTGCAGACATAGTACAGGAGATGACCAGAGACTGCAGACATATTACAGGGGATGACCAGAGACTGCGGACATACTACAGAAGATGACCAGAGACTGCGGACACAGTACAGGAGATGACCAGAGAATGCGGACACAATACAGGAGATGACCAGAGACTGCGGACATAGTACTGGAGATGACCAGAGACTGTGGACATTGTACAGGGGATGACCAGAGACTGCGGACGTAGTACAGGAGATGACCAGAGACTGGGGACGTAGTACAGGAGATGACGAGAGACTGAGGACATAGTACAGGAGATGACCAGAGACTGCGGACGTAATACAGGAGATGACCAGAGACTGGGGACATAGTACAGGAGATGACCAGAGACTGCAGACGTAATACAGGAGATGACCAGAGACTGGGGACATAGTACAGGGGATGACCAGAGACTGCGGACATTGTACAGGAGATGATCAAACACTGCGGACCTTTGGGAAGCAGAGGAGGGGGAGAAGCAGGTACCCGCTCCCACTTCCATGGAGTTGTCCTCCCTCCCCATCTTCCGGGACATGTGACAGATCCCAGAAGACTGCTGGACCATTCACAAAGCGCATCACTTCTCACGCATGCGCAGTGGGCAAGTGGCTGTGAAGCCGCAAGCTGTCACCACCGGGTTCCCACACTAAAGATGCTGGCGACGGGGAGAGAAGACGGTGAGGACAGCGCTGGACCACGGAACAGGTAGGACCGAGGAGCACAGAAGAGCCAAGTGGCCTGCCCAGTATTCTAACATGGCGGCGGCGGGAATTCCAGGCCGGCTGCTCCATTTTTGCTCCATAGATGCACAGACATTTTCTTATGGAGCGAAAAATATGGTATATATATTTCTTACCTTTTCTATGTTTCTTAGAAGTGAATCTGCCCAAGGTATGTCCTCATTTACATACAGTACACAAAACCTAGCATCTAGACCTTTAACCCTTTGTTAGGGCAGGCAGTGTTATATGTTATATATTTACAACTAAATATTAAGATTAGAGATGAGCGAATCGAACCAGGCGAAGTGGAATTCGTTTCGAATATCGGGAAAAATTCGATTCGCATCGAATCCGAATTTTAGCCAACTTCGGGTGCACGAATCAAATTTTTCCCGATCAGCCGGCAAAAGTGTCACTGCAGAGAGCTCCGCTATTTCTGACAGTTCTGACAGATCATTTACAGCGGTTGAAACATTGTATCTATTTGTTTCCATTTAGGATACAGATGTTTTTATTCGGAAATAAATAGATACAATGTTTCAACCGCTGTAAATGTGAAGGAACTGTCAGAGAACTGTCAGAAATAGCGGAGCTCTCTGCAGATACACTTTTTGCTGTACTGGAATACTTCTTCTTTTCATTCTTCTCATTCTTCTTTTCATTCTTCTTCTTCTTCTTTTCATTCTTCTTCTTCTTTTCATTCTTCTTCTCCTTCTTTTCATTCTTCTTCTTCTTCTTTTCATTCTTCTTTTCATTCTTCTTCTTCTTCTTTTCATTCTTCTTCTTCTTCATTTCATTCTTCTTTTCATTCTTCTTCTTCTTCTTTTCATTCTTCTTCTTCTTTTCATTCTTCTTCTTCTTCTTTTCATTCTTCTTCTTCTTCTTTTCATTCTTCTTTTCATTCTTCTTCTTCTTTTCATTCTTCTTCTTCTTCTTTTCATTCTTCTTCTTCTTCTTTTCATTCTTCTTCTTTTCATTCTTCTTCTTCTTCTTTTCATTCTTCTTCTTCTTTTCATTCTTCTTTTCATTCTTCTTCTTCTTCTTTTCATTCTTCTTCTTCTTTTCATTCTTCTTCTTCTTCTTTTCATTCTTCTTTTCATTCTTCTTCTTCTTCTTTTCATTCTTCTTTTCATTCTTCTTCTTCTTCTTCTTTTCATTCTTCTTCTTTTCATTCTTCTTTTCATTCTTCTTCTTCTTCTTTTCATTCTTCTTTTCATTCTTCTTCTTCTTTTCATTCTTCTTCTTCTTCTTTTCATTCTTCTTTTCATTCTTCTTCTTTTTTTCATTCTTCTTCTTCTTCTTTTCATTCTTCTTTTCATTCTTCTTCTTCTTCTTTTCATTCTTCTTCTTCTTCTTTTCATTCTTCTTTTCATTCTTCTTCTTCTTTTCATTCTTCTTCTTTTCATTCTTCTTTTCATTCTTCTTCTTCTTCTTTTCATTCTTCTTCTTCTTCTTTTCATTCTTCTTCTTTTCATTCTTCTTTTCATTCTTCTTCTTCTTCTTTTCATTCTTCTTCTTCTTCTTTTCATTCTTCTTTTCATTCTTCTTTTCATTCTTCTTCTCATTCTTCTTTTCATTCTTCTTCTTCTTTTCATTCTTCTTCTTCTTCTTTTCATTCTTCTTTTCATTCTTCTTCTTCTTCTTTTCATTCTTCTTCTTCTTCTTTTCATTCTTCTTTTCATTCTTCTTCTTCTTCTTTTCATTCTTCTTTTCATTCTTCTCATTCTTCTTTTCATTCTTCTTCTCATTCTTCTTTTCATTCTTCTTCTTCTTCTTTTCATTCTTCTTTTCATTCTTCTTCTTCTTCTTTTCATTCTTCTTTTCATTCTTCTCATTCTTCTTTTCATTCTTCTTCTCATTCTTCTTTTCATTCTTCTTCTTCTTCTTTTCATTCTTCTTCTCATTCTTCTTTTCATTCTTCTACTTCTTCTTTTCATTCTTCTTCTTCTTCTTCTTCGTCGTGCCCCGTGACTGCCCAAATGAGTGAAGTGTGCGGTGATTCTAAGATCGACGGCACTCATCTGCATGTCATACTGACTGACAGTATTATTTCTCTTCCCCAGCAGACTCCAAGGGCATTTAAATTAAAGGTACAGTGTTCTGCACTAATATAAAGGCTCTCTGAAGCCTAGAAACCCTTTAAATAAGTTAAATTCGCGGCGAATAAATTCGCATCGAATCGAATTTCTCCCGCAAATTCGGCGAATCAGCCGAATCGAATTTTTGAATAATTCGCTCATCTCTAATTAAGATCTGCCTGCACAATACAGATAGGGTTAATTATGGCAAACACAGCTGACCAGCCTCATAAACAATGAGAACTAGTAGGATTTTTTTCTTGTTGGAAGTTAAAAAAAAACCCATAATAATACATAATAATGAAAAAATAAAACATCTAAAAAAATGTAAGCTGCAATTTTTCAATATTAATTATTATGCTATATGAATGAGAACAAATGTGACAAATATAAAGTAGGTATTGTTCCAATTTGGCTGCAAATGTGGAAATACATTTTAAGTTCCTTTCTAAGCCATCTCACCTTACCCTGCTCCTCCATTATAGCAGTGATCTGATAAGCTTCTTCTAATTTCTAAAGTAAACACAAAGCAGGTACTATTGGAATGGGAAAATGGGGAGCTAAGCTGTTTCTTTTAAAGCTCATATACTTTATGTACTGTATACTTAAATGTGTTTTAGTGGGGAAGGTCTATTAAGAGGAAAACCACCTGTCAAATGCATGTACTTTGAAGCAATCTTTAATAGCATTGTATTTTCAAGCCTGTCTAAAATTCCTTTTTGCTGCTGTAAAAATGCATGAAGCTATTGCTGGAAGTGAAATTGGTTCCTTTTTAGTTCTTCTCTCCAGATACAGGCAAATAAAAGTTCTGCAAAAACCATTAATGAAGAAGACGAGTCACATTCAATTTGTGATTTATTCAGTCCCTATAGGACTGTCCCCAATTATGTTTTTATGTTGACTCTGAATACACTAATCTTAGTACTGATTTTGCTTATTTCATGTCCCAGTAAGTGATGCTTCCCTAGGCTGCTGCCAATATTACTTACACTGGAAACTGATACCTGGTTCATAGTGCAGGTCATTTTAGAAGTCTATGCATAACAATACTGGTTCTGTTATTTGTGTTAGGTCATTAGCAAAGCATAAAGACACCTTAAAGCGGAGTTCCGGTTGTTTTTTTGTTTCTTTTTTAAAGCCCCCCCCATGATAGTGGCAGCTTATTCCATGTAATTTGGCATAAACTGTACCTGTAATAGTTTGTGTTCCTATTAAAAAAGAAGTTACTTACTGGACCCTCTGATTCTGCAAGCTTCCATCTTCAGTGTGGGCATCTGAAGCCTGCTCAGACATTCTTCCAGGAAATGGTGCTGCTGGCTACCCAGCATGCACCTTTCGATCTTGCGCCTGCATAGTGTAAAAAAGGTGCAGCGTCTTCCTTGTATTGAAGGTTGCCATAGCAATGGCGCTGCCGGAGGAAGTTCCTGCCCCATTGCTATGACAACCGTCAATCAATGCAGCAACCTGGAATGGAAGCAAAACAGCCTTTTACGCTATCTATTGATTCCTGGGACTGATGACACATATATACCAGGAACCAACGGGCTGGCCGATATGACGTACCGCTGCGGCAAGGTACATAGGAAGTAAAGCACTTCAGCCCAAATAAAGGTATGAAAACATTCAAAAAAAAAGGTGCCAAATATTGATGGGGCAGCAGGAGGAAAGAGATAGGGACAAACTTTATAAATCAGGTGGAACTCCACTTTAAGTTATTGGTGGACACATTTATATGATATTAATGCGTTGAGATTTATAATTCTCTTTATGTATTATCAAAACTCTTTATAATAAAAGCTATATGTATGAAACAACTATTTGGGAACAATTTATACTATTTAGGAACAATATTCCAAATTGTAAGTGAATGTATATGTTCTAAAGTAATAAGAGCGCAGGGTTAAATGGGTTGTCTACAACTGGGCTTGATATCCAGGGTGTCAGGGGAGAGCTTCTGTGAGAATAAAGCTGTAAATTATGCATTGCAAGGATTATCTGCCCAGAGGTGCTGTGCCATCTGTTAAATAAACCCTGCATACAATTAGATTATGCCTTCTAAAGTATTTGTATGTCTACTTCAAGTCATCCTAGAAACAAACCAAACTCTTGCCTCGTTTATTCTGATTAATTGCATATATACTGTACTGTTGATTATTAGGTATGACTGGTTTCAACACATTAGACAACTAATATGGCAAATAATACATGTATTTAAAAATCTTACAGGTGTCATGTGCCATGCAACTAACTCATTGCCCAAAATAAACATGGGGAATACCACTATTTAAACCTGTTGTAACATACAAAGTTCTCATCAGCCAGGAACCACGTTTCCATTTGGTCTTTTGGTATACACCACTCTAGAACCAAATGTTATTCTTTCTTTTTGATTACTTATGCTTCCATTTTTAATGCTGATACCCTTCTCTGAAATCCTGTTCTACATGCTATTATGGATCAGAAGTTATTAGCATTTGCAGCAATGTGCTTTTTCTTTCAATGTTAAGCTGTGTGGAACCAGTTTGGTTGCTACTGGTGTAGAATGAGTTATATATACAGAACAAGGGCTTAATTACCAGTACCAGTAAACCATAGAAGGCCGTATGATTCATCATACTGTAAAGGATACTCATGATTATTGGGTTTTTAAGGTTGGTGGTCACATTATTTTGCTGGTATCTTTGTTTCTATTAATTTAGATTGCATAACTTCACATATGGAGAATCCTACCAATGACTGTCAAATGTAAGATGTCTTTCTTGCTAAATTTTCACGTAATTGTCATAGATAGTCTAAGACTAAACTAAGGTGCTAGCATACACAAATTAACTAGTGCAGTCTTGAATCATTAATCCATTTAAAATGTGTCATTTCCTTTTTCAAGGAGAAATATTGGAATACCAAGTAGATAGAATGACTGAGCTTCATTTAAATGAGTCTGAAAAGTGCAGTAAAGTGGTGGCAGTTCTGCAGAATATGAAGTGTATTTTGTGTAATAACTGTTCCAAAACTAGATTTCATGTTTACGCAGCATTTGACCACTGGGGAGCAATTCTTTCTTTGTTTCCTCTATGCTCTTTCACAGTGTGTACAGCATTGTCAGGATTGGATAATCACATTAATTTATTGTTTTAGAATAGGACGTGGGCATGAATGATCTCAACTGCCCCAAGCTTTTTAGGAAGTGAGGCTGTAAATCACTGTTATGCTTCTTTGAAAACAGAATATAGATCGGTAATTCCATGTCCCTAGATGTTCTTCAGCAGCTACAGATTTTACTGTTTTATCCTGCTTGATGGACAAGTGACTACTATGGCTGCTGAAGGCATAAAACATTAATGTCTAGGGAGGCTATTGATTTGCCTAACAATTTAATGCAAATAATGAAGCTTAGAAGGTTATTTATAAAATATTGCGTTATCTGGCTAATATTATTGTAAATGTAACTGGATGTTATATGTAATTAATGAGTTTCTTAGTAAAGTATGGTGTCCACCATTTTTAAAAAAATAAATACCTGGGGTTTTTTGTAAATAAATTTAATGCAAATAGTGAAGCTTAGAAGGTTATTTATAAAATATTGCGTTATCTGGCCTAATATTATTGTAAATGTAACTGGATGTTACATGTATATAATATGTTTCTTAGTAAAGTATGGTGTCCACCATTTTTAAAAAAATAAATACCTGGGTTTTTTTCGTAAATAAAAATAAATATATAGAAACTAGATGAATAATGATGGCTACTGAGCCACGCATATAGAAAGGTATGCAGATATTATAGGGAAATTCTGTTCTGATTGTGAAAGGACATTATGATTTTTTTTGCTAGTTTTTTTTTTGAGGTATTGATTTTAAAAAGTTCCTATTTTTTGTCTTTTGAGCATTGTCAGGGGAAAGACTAACAGGATTAAGTAATCAGAGAGGAAGGCTAACAGGATCAAGTAAGGATCAGGATCAAGGGAGCTAGATATGAAGGCAAAAATGTATAATTTTTATAGGATCCTGCACCATCCTAGAAACATCATCATAAGCTAGGAAGGAATGCTGACAATGACAAAATAATGATAAAATGTTTTTTTAGGTTGCAGTTATATGACAGCAACATCAAATATTGGGCTGGGTGACTGATTGGAAGAAATATAAAAATAATTTCCTCCAAACATTGCAAATTCATCAACACTGTCAACCTTACAATAATGGAGTTGAGGAATAAATTAAAAATAAAAATTTTATATAGTTTTCTCTTTTTATTAGGATGTGTATTTGGGTATGTCCCACAATAGACAATGTCAGACAATCATGGCTTGTAAAGGTGGCAGTAATCAGTCAATTAATGGTTTCATCATATAGTATCAAAATTCAGGAATATGGTGGAATGCTGGGGTGACAAAGTGCACATATTCTATTTACCTTTCTTGACCTAAACTAGCTCACCCTCTCTCTAGATGCATACTTAACTCCAACTGGTGGCCACAGTCTTTACTGTTTGATTCTATATTGCCATAAATTGGTTGCTCAATGTTTTTCAGAAGCAAACTGCTTTTACCATGTGCAGAAATAGTATAAACAGAATCTGTATGTTTTAGTCAAACAGGGATTATCCACGGTATCTAAACATTAACAGATATTTGAGCAGCTTGCATTTTCAGTAGAACCAAGTTAGTATCAAAACATTTGTGACAGTTTGAAAAATATTTCCAGAAATGAACTCATCACTATGCATTAGAGATGTGCGATGAACCTAAAGGCTGTAGACTGATTATGACAGGAGTTCACTGCTTCAGCCTGGTGCTAAACCTCCAGTTCTGTATCATTATAGTCATTTTGTTTTTCTTGCTAACGGGTGGTAGTTTATAAAGGTGTTGAATGCTGTTAAATACTTTTATCAAATAAATGTTTTGATGGTACTTTTTTACGGTTCCCTGTACTGTTTGCAATAATCCAAAATAAAACACAATAGTAAAAAATGTGCAAGCATCAGCACATGATGTAAACACTAAAAATTGATTATGGCTAAATTACACTAACCAGTGTTTTACTGCACTGTCAAACACCGGTCACCACTTGGACACACAGAAAGCAATTGTTTTCTGTGTGTCCTATTCACACTGCAAACCAGCCTGGAGTTTTGCTGCAGCAAGCTGTGATAAAATGCAGACATGCTGAACTTTATCAGAACGAACTGTACAGGATTGCATATCACTGTACAGCAGCACAGCACTGATGTACAGCAACATGAATGAAGTGTCATATTTGTGCACTTCAAATAAAGTTTTAACAAAAAAAAAGGAGCTGTGTGATGTGCTGAATCCTTCACCACACCGTATCCACCACAGTCAGAACAGACAGCTGCGCTGCAGTTTACCTCTCTGGCAGCTGTGAATTCATCCTAAAAAGAGAAACAAAAGGGACACATTAAAAAAGGATGAAAAGAAAGAAAAGGAAAAAAACAGAAACGCCAGATGGCAATGGCCATAGGCAGAGAAAGCCATACCTTTGTAAAGTATGCTACCTATTCTCAACTAAACATTTAATGAATATGTACATTTTAGTTAAAGGTCATGTAAACATAATGAATAAAATGTTATAAAACCTTTAACATGTTATTGTATGGAATTTCAAAAGTCATTTTCTTTCTTTTAAAATCTCCATTTTTAAATATTGGCTGGTGATCTTGTAATGAAGATCCTTGTTCAGGCGCTTCCAGTTCTAGGATGACAAAACCCTGTTCCTTTCTCCCAGTTGCTCACCTTGGTTGTCACCCAGTCACATGCACCACTGGTGAAGATTGTGTTTATTGTACAAGCATGATCCATTATTGTCATTAGGGTAAGCAGGTTCCAATCTGCCTGAACTCAGGCTATTTGTGCATCCAGTTACTCTCATTGGCTGCAAGGATGCTGGCTGCCTGCATTCTAGTGATATAATTGGCTGTAAGGATGACAGCACCCATACAGTTAATTGGTGTTCTTTATTATTATTATTATTATACAGGATTTATATAGCGCCAACAGTTTGCTCAGCATTTTACAATATAGACAATACAGCAATGATACAGTTCAATACAAGACTGTTAGGAGGGCCCTGCTCCTGGGAGCTTACAATCTAATAGGGAGGGGTTGGTGGAACAAAAGGTAATAACTGTGGAGGATGAACTGATAGCAGAAATAGAAGATTTGGTTATTAGCTGAAGGAAGGATAGGCTTCCCTGAAGATATAGGTTTTCAGGGATCACCTAAAAGAGGACAGTAGGTAATAGTTGGACAGATTGGGGTAGGGAGTTCCAGAGGATAGGAGAGGCTCTGGAGAAGTCCTGGAGATGAGCATGATAGGAGGAGACAAGGGAGATAGAAATCAGGAGGTCTTGGGAGGAGCAAAGAAGATGGCTTGGGTAATATTTGGTGATAAGATTTGTAATGTAATTTGGGGCAAAGTCGTAAATGGCTTTATATATTATTGTTAATGTTTTGAATTTTATTCATTGAGCAATAGGAAGCCAGTGGAAGGATTGGCAGAGAGAGATTGCAGACATGGAACAGGTGGTAAGGTGGATGAGTCTGGCAGCAGAATTCATGATAGACTGAAGAGGGGATAGCCTGCGATTAGGTAGGCCAATGAGGAGGGAGTTGCAATAGTCAAGGCAAGAGATGACAAGCTAGTGAATAAGTTGCTTAGTGGTTTCAATGGTTAAAATGGGGCGTATCTTGGAGATGTTGCGGAGGTTAAGTCTACAAGATTTGAACAGCGATTGGATTTGAGGCTGAAAGGACAGATTGGAGTCCATTTCTACCTAGTACCCAGGCATGAGGGGAGGAACTGATGGTTGTAGTATTGATCTTCATGGAGAAGGGGGCATGGGCTGGAGGGAATATTATTAGCACAGTTTTATAAAGAATTGAGTTTGAGGAAGTGGTATGATATCCATGCTAATATGTCAGTAAGTTAGTAATGTGAGAGGAGACTGAAGGGGTGAGGTGAGAAGTAGAGAGACAGATTTGTGTGTCATCAGCATTGAGATATTACTTGAAGCCATGAGAGCTTATCAAGTGCCCAAGGGTGGAAGTGTAGATAAAGAGAAGGAGTCAGAGGACAGAACCTTGGAGATCCCTACAGCAAGAGGAAGTGAAGAGGACGAGGTTGGTTTTGATGCACCATAACAATCTATGATGCTGTGCAAAAAGGAAGAAAAAACACAAAAAAACTGCATACTGTCTCTCCCAAAATTCAGACATAGAGCCTAGCTGGCCAAGAGAGAGAAGCAGCAAGTGTGCACCACCTCCTTAACCAAACTCAAGCCAGATGCCCTTCAAAATGAGGAAAGTACCTGTCGGGAATCAGTAGCAGTGATAGCTAGATCTGCGTGGCTACACTCAGGAAACTAAGACCAGACTGTCTATGCATTAAGTGAGATTTATTTACAGTGGAACAAAATCTATCCAAACAGTAGCACACATAAAAATATAAGTGAACCAAAATCCCAGTGATAGAATAACTGACAAAAAAAACTAACAAACAGAAAGCTTAACTAACAACTAACTATAGTATATACAATATATAGAAAATGGGGAACACAAAAAGGCAGAGGGAAATGAGGTGCAGGGAGAAGATGGGAAGGGGGAACAAAACTGGGAAAAGGAATGAGGAAGTGAAGGAACAAAGCAGCAGGTTACTGGGTACCGAGTACAGGGCATGAGCAAGATCACATTAAATGTCAACAGGATCTGGCAGCAGAAAAACACTGGAGCAAGGGACAGTAAATGGGAGGACCTAAATACCCTCCCAACAGCCAGCATCAGGTGAAAACTGATTTACTGGGATCTGCTGGCTGCTGGGAGAAACCTTCTGGTGGACACTGGAATTATAACCCTCTGCCCAGGGAACCAAAGTGCTACCGCCAGGTGATCCAAGTCTTTGCAGAAACTTATCAAGGGAACACCCCTCCCTCCTACAAAGTTCCCTGTCCATATGTTGATGGATTCAAGGGCCTCATTTCCAACAACCTTGGCCAAGTGAATTTGGAGGTCTGTGGGGGAGGTATCTGGAATTTGGAATCCATTTTAGAACAATGGGGCCCTAGAAAAACACCCCACATGAAGTAAAGGATTTACAGCACCCCTGGTTTCTCAGTTATAAAAAAATGTAAACAGAAAATAAAAACACAGAGAAATCAGACAAATCATTTATTAAAGCATTCCCAAATAATGTCCCATGATGTAGATTCATGATGTCAGACACCCTGAAAACTTGCCAACACAAATATGATTCCCTGTGCTGACAATCCACTTAGAAACTCCTGCTAATACTCTCACGTTATTTGGTGAATTACGTCATTCAGCATCACTGACCTCTTTGTTGTTAACTGGAAAAATGTCTTTCCTGCAGGAGTATCAGCAGGAGTGAAATGTTTGCGCAGGTTGTTAATATGAGCATTGCTACAATTGCTACGATATAAGCATTGTATCCTTCCCTAATACATGAAGTACAAAAATAACCTATCCTAGATTGTAAGCTCGAAATAGCAGGGCCCTCGATCCCCTCATGTTTTGCATTGTATTGTTATTGTTCTGTCACATGTTCTGTCCCCCTTTGTAATGTACAGCGCTGAGCGAACTATTGGCGCTTTATAAATACTGTATAATAATAATAATAATAATTATGAATAAGCCATTCTCTACCCTATAAACTCATGTTTATTGGGTAGAGGAAAAGGCTGTACTTTTACTTTATTCCTCCTCCTCTGGCCACGGGCACTCTTCTTTTTGATGCTTTAGGTTGTGGGCAGGCCCTCTAAGTCCTCACATAAAATGAAGGACTGCTGGTCATGTGTTGTATATGGTGATGCCAAAGTGCAAGCTTTGGCTGGAACACCTTATAAAAGAGGCTTTGTGGGACCATCCCACAGCATACAGGAAGGCTGTTGGAACAAGGAATAACTTAAGTATTACAGCTAATTATTCTACCCCTAGATGTAATAAGCATTTAACCCTTGTAATGCATGGAGGCTCCACCGCAAGGGTATTTTTTTCCTTTTACCTGGATTTGGGATTTAATGAAGTATTATGCTCAGTTTTGCATGACAAACCTACTTTAGGGCCTCTTGCACACTGGACCTTTTACCTCTGCTCCTAGAGGCCTCTGGTGTTTTTTCCCCTGCCTCGAAACTCCCCTGCATGTTAGCCTATGTCTCTGTGCTTTTACAGTCATTTATTGGCAGGAGATTTTAGACACAGAAAAAAACACTGCCAGTGCATCCAGGAGCAGCGGAGTTTTGGTAGAAAAAAAAATTGATGTGTGTAAACGTACTTTAACACTAGGCATGTTTAGCACTTGAGTGGTAATTCATTTTGATGGCCAGAATAAAATATTTATTTTGGCCAATGAAATTAATTAACGCCCAAATGCTTGAGGCGGCTAAATTTGTTACCCACTTTTTTAAGGCTTCTAGGAGAGTTTAGAAAATGTACAGTGTGCATGAGGCCTAAAGCATAACTGAAGTACCAAATCTAGAGTACAAGTATACACATAATTGTCACTTGCCTTGGTTGAAGGCCAGAGTGACGAAAGGACCTTTGCATCTCTGATCTAAGTACCCCTGAGTATGGAGGCAGGGCACAGGGGGTAGCAGGTAGCAGCAGTCTCCGGTCTGAAGCCAGCAGTGGTGGAGGCACACCAGAATAGGAGCATTTATTGCAGTCTGCAGGATGACATCTGGAAACAGGACCTTGGAAGCTCAGTATGAAGGTCAGAGGCAGGTGAAGGTACCCATCAAGTTCAAATATGTGGTTAGATGGCGGCATGTCAGGGTCAGCAAGCATGGACTGTAAAGATATAGTCAGTAACCAAGCTGGGATCATATATGAGGAGCAAGAGTAAATGTAGTCAAGCAGCAGGCCAAAATTGATACCAGGAAGACACCAGAGCATAGTCAGGGGCAATCTGGGGTAAGAGTCCAAAATCCACAAAGCAAAGTCAGGAGAAAATGGTCAGCAACGGAAAGTCAGACAATCAGAGTAGGAATGCAGGAACACAGGTCATGGAATGTTGATGAACATCCAATGATTAGCAAACATCAGGACCTCCTTTAAATAGGCACCTTGGAGCCATTCCCGGGATTGGGTGTGTGCCAATGTACGCAGATGTGTGCGTCAATGAGTGCCCCCGCACTCAGATGTGCCGATGTGTCAGTGCACACCAGTTACTGGCCAGAGTTCATCTGTTTGCTGGCACATATGCACAAGCATTAGCATGTATGCGAGCATTAACTGTACAAGTATTCGTTTCCTGACAATTCTACTTAAACATTATGGCAGACTCATCTGGCTGTTTTCTGTCCTACAGCCCTAATTGGTCAGTACTGCCTTTTTCTATTGATTATTTCTCCATCCATCCATCCTCTTCTTTTACTTCTTCTGGGTTCCTATTGCTCCTCTTCATCCCCTGTTTGGTGACTGATTTAACCCCTGAGCGCGTGTGCAGAAGTTAAATCATCATGGTACCCGCTTTTATTCTGGCAGTGTGCACAGGGAGTGTACACTTGAAACAATAGCTAGAAAACAGAATTTTTTTTTTTTGTTAAAAAAAAAAAGTCTTCAGGGTATTTGGTTTTGCTTTAAGCCACATCCTTACAGTATAATATGATTCGTACTTGAACAAATGTTATACATTTCATTTAAATATCCCAGCAATTCTGCTTTCCTTAGAAGGAAAAATAGCTCCTCTGCTACACAGATGGATTTTGCAACATGTTTCTTTCTGTCTTGCAACAAGATCTGTGTTCCGTTTACAAGCTTTAAACAATATGTACAAATCATAAAAAAACAAGCAGGCTCCATTCAGGAACCACTGTAAAAATGTAATGGACTGTAGAAAAATCCTAAGTTTGACTGATGTGAGATGTGGGACTTTATCCAGGTAAGAATTTATGCTGCAATGAGCACAGATAAGGCAGATGACCCGGACTAGGGCCAAACTGTTTACCAGCAGATGAGTTTTTGAAAATCTTTCTTAACTGGTCATGGCAGCGGAAAATACCCTGCTGTTAAACACATCTGCAATCCATTGCTTTCCCAATCCACCTACAAAAATTCTGACCTTTAAAAAATGATGGAGTAGCTGGTGTGTGTGTATTTTCCAAAGCAGTGAATCTGTCTATTTCAGGCTTCAAGGCAATTGCAGCCCTTTTGCTCTCTATTTCTCATCACTTTTAAGTCTCATTTTGGCCACTATGAACCCTTCAGCACTTCTTTGTGTGCAATCACTCGAGTCAAAATCTGTGATTTCTGATTTGTAAATGACATGTACATTTCTTGGCTGATGGCTGTTAAGGCAGTTTGGAAACCTTAGGTGATAAACTGCAGGAAGTCGATCATTGGAGCTGCTGTTGCTATAACATTATCATGCAAATGAACACTGTATTTGCTATTGTTCAGAAAACTGTCAAACTCACTGGTAGATGTTTGATATGACAGCAAAAGAATCTTGTTTGGCTTTCTTATATCAGATCCTATGTTGCAATACTGTATTTTGACTGACATTCAAAATCTTTGTATGTGTGCCTGACTTATTCACATTGAATATCCGTAAAAAGCAAACAGCTAAATTTGAAATGAACTTCACTTACTGTATATATCATGTTATACAGTATGTGGATGTATGTACTAAACAAAGCTTAGATTTAATCAAAATATATAATATGCGTATAATTACTGTTGATTATAGCCTTTTAAAGCTGTAATATTACATGACGGTGTAATTATAAAAAAAATATTAATGTAATATAAAAATATTAAACATATTGTTAGAAAATGGTGTAAAAAATTCAAGAAGGTATAGAAAGGGTATCTTCAAGCAAAAGTGAAAGAACAAATGTATTTTCAATACATATTTTTGGACATTGGTTGTCTATTGCTGTATGAACAAGAAGAAGGCTTCATGCACCTTGAGTGTTAAAAACACCTAAAAGGGGCATCTAGCATTGTCTATTTGCCTCTAAATGCCCCTCCATGTTAGCCTATGTGTCCATGCACATATAGGCGTTTAGAGGCAGAAAAGAAAAAAAACACTGCCAGCAGATCCAGAAGCAGCAATGTTTTGGCAGAAAAATTCTGATGCGTGCAAACGCGTCTCAATATGTGTTAATACTAAGCATGTGAAGCGCTTGAGTGTAAATTCCTTTCAATGGCCATGAAAAAAAATTATTATTCTGGCCAATGAAATAGATGAAAGCTCAAGCGCTTAATGCACCTAAACTTGCCTAAACTTATCTTAAACACGTCAAGAGTTTTTTCTGCCAAAATGCTGCTGGCAGGAGGAAAAACATTTGGGAGAGCTAGGCAAACACCCTGTCTGCATGAGGCAGAATAGTTTATATGTTTTGTGACTGTGAGATTTATGAACTAAAGAGAAATAAAATCAATTTTCTATACAATAAATCGCACATGTATTTCATGAGGATGAGGTCCAGGTTTAAGGTTCATGATTATAAACCATATTGCACTGCATGGCTATAGAACTATGGCCAGCAGGCTTAGAAAAGCCAGTAAGGGGGCTTTTGGATAAGCCAGCCCCCTCACTATAATAAATGGGGAACAAGACTACCATAGTGTCAGTGTATTGGAAGCTACTGTAAGGATAGTATAGGGAAAGCTGACAAACTGCATACTTGTCTCAAGTAATTTCTAGGCTAGCCTTGCTATTTAAAATTGTCCTGTTGCCAGCCAATTATACACTTCTTTGCCATCTTCTGTCTCTTAATTTGTTTTAGTATAACACCTGCCTTTTTTTTAGTACATTTTGACCAAATGACTTTTATTAAAAAAACGCCCTGCTGTTGGCTAATGTTTCATCAGCAAAGAACATCAGCAAAGACAAGAACAGCCTCAATGTACTCCTGGTCAATTTCTATCTGCTGGTTAAAGCAGGCCTACCATGTGAGCTATTGCTGTGAGTAGGCTAAGCTAATAAAATAAATCAATTTCACAGAAAAATATGTGCTACCAGTGTACACTGCTGAGACTGTTTGTGAACATTGTACTGTTTTGTATCATCCAAGCATGTTATTCAAAGGATTTGCTTTTTTCAGTGTTAACCTCAAAGCCACATGAAAATACCCTCTTCTCACAACACAGTATTTAAAAAAATTGTTTTGCATAGGAATGTGTCCCCCATGGCAGCTCTCAGCCTTCTTTCCCTATTTTTCACTGTAAAAAAGATGGTGAAGAATTGAAAGTGTTAAATAAGTTTAAAAGGTCCAATTGAATTTGCCATAGTGAGAATAAGGACTCACCAAAAAGTGCAACATATACATAAATATTTCAGCCGACATTGTTAGATGAAATACATGTGATAAAAGATACATGCTTCAAGAAATAAGATGTCAGCATAATACATATAAGATGTATACAAAAAATCATAAAAAGAAAGAAAAATAATAATCATACTAAGACCAATAATCATAACAACAAATAGCATTAGATATAGTCAAAAGCTAATAGAAGTGTTAATTAATAATAATAATGTTAATAAATATGATCAGATTAACAAATTATTATATTAAAAGACCATTAAAACATGTTTTTTCAAATATCTATATAATTAGCACCATATTGTATTATTTATCGAGTATACACTGATGAAAATGTCAAAATTAATGTATAGTATGTATGGATACAAACATAAATAATAATAGTAAACTAATAAATAAACTTTTTATACGAGGTGCATCTAAAAAGTTTTCTGAATGGTATCAGAAAACAAACAAATTACCTTTATTGGCCTTCAAAATATTCACCATCCTACACAACACATTTTTGGCAACGTTCATAAAGCTTCTGGAAACTGCCAGCAAAGGCCTCTTTAGGAATCGATCACAGAACTGCTTTCACACGTTTTTGGATTGCCACCACATCCACAAAATGTGTGCCTTTTATGACCTTGGACTTTTGCAGGTGACTCTTTTTGGGTCACGGAGAAGATGGTCAACACCATTCCATTGATTGGATTCCGGATTGAGCTGGTAGAACCAAGTCTCATCCCCTGTGATGATGGTTCATAGAAAGGATGGATCCTGGTCACATCTGGTAATGAATTCTCCAGAGGTTTACATCCGTTTTGCTTTCTGTTCATCTGTCAGCTTGTACAGCATAAACCAGGAACAGATTTTCCGCTTACCAAAATCTTCATGGATGATGGTGCACACTGTGGCCTTGCTAATGCCAAATTCCTCTGCCATCATTCGTAGAGTCAGTCGCCGATCTCATGCCAGCATTTATTGCACTCACTCGACCATGTCTGGGGTTCTGCTTGTCAACGGCTGACCCAAATGTGGCTCGTTCTCAGTCATGTCCTTCACGCCATGAAAGCGGTTGAACCAGTTGTAAACACATTTTCTGCTCACGGCTTCCATCCCGTACACTTGCACCAACATTTCATGAGTCTCCATCACCGTTTTTCCCACTTTGTAGCAGAACCTGATGTTCACTCATTGCTCCTTTGCACTGTGACCCTACCTCTCACATTGACTACGTTTGACTGCCTGCAGCGGTTTTACCCTGATGGTCACGTGTACTCCATGCTAGGTGGCGCTTCTCAACATGTCTCTGGATAGCGATGTGCACGATCGTGTACCTGACCAATATTGCCATTGAGATATCAGACCATTCATCAAACTTTTTAGAAACACTTTGTATTTATACCATATTGCATAAGTTACTCTGTGAAGGAATAATGATGAGTAGTTATAATTATAATTAAAACTATTACCGTAAACATATACTGCAAAAATCATAATTCTTAGAGCATATCGCACTGAGTATGTCAGTTGTAGTTATAAAGACTTTTGTATAATTATTAATTATGCAAAGTATATCGATAAAACCTTTTATTTGCAGAATTGCAGAAAAATGTTATTAAATAGTTACTGTAATAATTTTTTCTTGTCCTATCTTCATGTCGTTATACCTACAGGTCAATTCCTTCTCCCATGATTCCATAGCGCCATCCCAGGGGTGGACTGACAACTCATGGGGGTGATTTGGAAGAAACACAACTGACATCCTTTGTAGACACTGTAGACACGTTTGCAAATGCTGCCCAAGATGTTGTGACACTTCATGACTAGTAAGCCCTTACATTCACTGGAGAGGGAAGCCCAAAAAAGGAATATGCCTTCTGAATAGTCCTAACTAGCCACGATACAATGCCTCTTGAAAATGCTGACATGCTTTGTTTGGCTCCCTAAACTGAATGATCAAAGAGTGGTTTGTGCTTCTGTCCCTGGTCAAAATGTTTCCCCTCCTGATACTGATAATGGGAGGGATGCTGATTAGCAACCTGCTGAACCTACACTGTCTCAGATTATGCAAGCCATACATGACTGCAAGACTTCCCTGACTACACAGATAGAGACCATTCATGTCAGTTTCTCTCTGTTGAAACAAGATGTACAAAACCTACGGGAAAGAATGGGAGCAGCTAAAGACAGTATTAGTTCCCTATAAGACACTCTTCATCCTCTGGCTGCCTCAGTGTATGTGGCTACTGATGAAATGGCAGCTCTCAAGGCCAAATTGGATGATTTGGAAAATCGTTCCCACAGAAATAACCTGCATTTTGTGGAATTTTCTGACCGCTCTGAGGGATTAATTCTTAAACAGTTCCTTTCTTCCTGGCTAAGGGACATCTTTGCAAATGAGCGGGCCCACTGCACATCACCGCATGCACCCTCTTCTTTTTTTTTCCAAAAAAAGTTTTATTTTGAAATAAGAAAGGCATAACAAGTCATATACGGATACGGAGCACAGTCCACGCATAAACATCTGTCTTAATCTCCCGTAGCGCAGACGGGTCATAAGTTGTTTATTTGAAGTGTGAATTACCCTGATACAAAAGATCACATTATAGTAGTTGAGTAAACTAAACCAAAAAAAGAGTACTGATTATAATAGGTAGTCTAGAGAATTATAGTGGATGCTGCTCTAATGCGTAGGGATTATTCAAATAATGGGACCATGAAGCGTAGTACAATATATCATTTGAAGACGTGCAGTTCTTCTGTGTCCGTAGCCGAGAAATGTAGGGTTCTTATTGTGAAAGACAATCATACCTATATATGAAAGGGCACCCTGTCCCTCATAAAAGATATAGTTATTTGTAGAGGAAAAAGGTGTGAAGGAAAGAAGAAAAGGAAAAGAAGAGAGAAAGGCGCATCAGGTGAAAGGAAGTGTGAAGAGTAGCATCATAGGAGGAAGGGGATAAAAAAAAAAAAAAAAAAAAAAAAGGGGGGGGTGGAGGGGGTCAAATAATAAATAGTGGCTGTTAACTAATCATATCATGGAGCATTATTTATGGTGACGTAGTTTATACCTTTATGTAAGATATAGTCTGGGTAGACTCAGTCTATGGAGCAATTCTAGAGGTGAGAGCTCTAAAGGTTTTTGTGTTCTTGAATCTCGTCTCATTCATTCATAGAAAAACGATAAATACTGGTGGTTTGAAAGTGTTTCCAACATGCCCAAGTCTTCCTGAATCTCTCGGGGTGTTCTTTTGCCACTGAAATCAGCTCCTCCATCTCCGCAATCCTGATGACCCTAAGAAACCACTCTCGTACAGTGGGAACCTGTTTTGACCGCCAGTGCACAGGGATACATTGTTTTGCCGCATTTATCATGTGCAAGGCAAGAGAATGCACCCTCTTCTGGTTCTCTTCCTAGCTCCATGATTCCTCGGATTCCCAACTTTCAAAATAAAGTTACCATCCTCTGCATTGATAGGGAGAAGGGGCCACTCAGATATAACAGTGCTACCATCTCTAATTATTCTAATTTATTTGCGTACGTGCAGCACAAATGTGCTTCTTATGCCGCAGTAAAAGATCACCTCAGAATCCATGGCCTGCAGTATGCTATGCTCTTTCCAGCCAAACTGCACATCATTTATGATGGGAAAGCTTACTTCTATACAAACCCAAAAAAAGGTGATGGCTTGGCTGGATGACTGTTTTGGGCCAGAGTTTAGGCGTAGGCGACTTTAGCTCTGTAAGACTTTTCCGTGCCTTGTATTCACCCCTTTGGGTCACTACCCTCCATTTCTCCTGAGACTTTTCTTTGCTCTGGCCATGTATGCTGCTATTTCCTGACTTATTTTGTGCTGATGCAACCTGCAAACTACTACTCTTACCTACCTGCTCTTTGCCAGGATCCGTTTTGAACTCTTTAGAGCTCTCCTCAGACTACTTCACCTGTGCTGGCGGATCCTGCTACCTTCGGCTCCTATTGAATACCTTTTGGGGTGATGGACTACCCATTTATGCCTTTTTTGCTCTGCATCAGGAACTCTCTATACCCTTTCAGAGGATTTGCTGTCTACTGAAAAGAGCCAACCGGACTTCAGCATACCTTCCAACTTGTTAGTGGCAAGGCCAATGGACGCTCAAGAGATAATGGGATCCAAACTCTCTAAGTTGGGGATAGAAGAGCAGGGTGGGCAGGGAGAGTTTTTGGGGGTTCTTTGTTGGATACAGAATGTTTTTGTTTGTTTCTTTCTTGTTGATCTCACATGCCTTCTTTCCACAGTTTTATTGTCCAACTGTATAGATGTGCTCCATGCTATGTGGATATTCTGTGTTTATATTTATGACTATACTAGTCTTTTATGTCTTTGCCACTGAAAGTTCTTTCCTGGAACACCAGAGGACTGAACTCACCCCAGAAGTGGTCATTGGAATTGTCTTTTCTTAAAAAACATAGACCACATATTGTTTCTCCAGGAGACCCATTTTAATTGGGTCTAAGCTTTTGGCTCTTAAAAGTCATTGGATCGCCAAGTCCTTCCACTCTACCCATACCTCCTACTACCGTGGGGTTTCTGTGTTGCTGACTAAGTCTCTCCCAGCTGATATTCTCCAAGAAAAAACAGATTTGGAAGGGAGATTTGTCATCCTTACCATTCAGATTGCCTTTTATGGTAATTGTTATTGCCTGTTATTGCCTGTTATGGTACTGGTAAATGTCTATAGTCCAACTCTATCCTCTCCAGATCTCCTAATTAAATTATCCCTTATGACTCTGTCCCTCTCTAGTGGCCCTTTACTCTATGTTGGGGACCTTAACGCAGTATTGGACCCCGCCGTTGATCGCTTGGGGGGTGGTGGTAAATGTATCAGATGTTCTTGAACTGGGCATAAGTGTATGGCCTTACTGAAATCTAGCGATGGAAACACCCTGCTGTAGGTCAGTACTCCTGCCATTCTGATTCTTTTCACACTATGTGAAATCTTGATATGGCCTTTGCTCCTGTGACCACACTTCCTCTTGTCTCTGCTGTTTCCTACCTCCCTAGGGGCATTTCAGATCATGCCCCTCTCTCCGTGGACCTCCTTTTACTTCCGTGCACTGGATCTACATTGTGGCACTTGCAACCGCAGTGGTTGGAGGATGAGGTTGTACAGGGAGAATGTACACAGGGTATTGCTGACTATTGGAATTGAAACTTAGGCACTGTTGACCCTTCCATGGAAAGGGAGGCATTTAAAACTACCCTCCATGGAACCTTTATGTCAGTCACTGACATGTTACATAAAAATACTCAAATAGACACTGAGGAACTGTAGTCAGCCATGGTGATGGATGAATATAGTTACAGTATGTTGCTAACCCTGATCCCCATACTAGGGCAGAGTGGCTGTTGAAGCGTAGAGAGTTTGAACTTCAGTTGTTAGACCTTACTTAAAAAAAGATGCTCTATGCTACACAAAACATTTTTGAACATGTAACAAGGCTGGCCGCCTACTTGCTTACTTGACTAGACCTGAATTTGCCCCTGCTTCTATTCCCTGGATATACTTGCCTTCTGGACAGCTTGGTACTGCACCTCTTGAAGTTGTGGATGCCTTACTGTCATATGCTACTACAGTACAATTGCTGGGCTGTTTGAGGTGGGTCACCCTTCCCTCCTTGTCCCTGAGCATAAGAAGGGACCTGGATGCACCTATCTCAGTTGAGGAAATAGAACCTGTTATTTCAAATCTATTTGCTCATAAAACCCCAGGCCTTGATGGCTTTCCAGCCAAGTGGTATGCCCATTTCAAATCACTTATTAGTCCGTTTCTTCTTTGGACATTTAATGAGACCCTAGAGGCAGGCATTTTACCTCCCAGAATGTGAGATGCGCTGATTGTTCTCATTTTAAAATCTCAAAAAGATCCTCTTAAATGTGATTCATATAGGCCAATTTCTCTTATTAATGTTGATGTAAAAATACTGGTGAAAATATTGGCCAATCACTTGAATGGTGTAGTGGTGGCCCTGGTGAAGAGAGACCAGGGTGGCTTTATACCTGGTCGCTCCATTAGAATGAACATTTGCAGATTGTTTCACAATATGCAATACCCCCATGACTGCTCCTCTACACGTGTTATTGTTTCTCTAGACACATGTAAGGCCTATTTCTATTTCTATTTTAATTTATTTTATTGTGGATTTGGGAACTGATATCTCTTTTTTTTTCAATCAGTTTTTTATATTAATACTTTTTATATAATAAAGATATTTGCATTTGAAATTATATATGGTAGATGCCCTAGGCTACTTCAGTTAGGAATTCTTCTATTCTCATTTTTTAATGAAAAGTTGTAGTGTGTAGCATGAGAAGTGCTGGGAGAAAGCTCAGACAGTGTGAACTTGGTATACCTATACTTCCTGTATAGGAACACTTGTTCAGTGGTCAGACAACAACCAGATTAGAGCTTTATAAGACCCTATAGGAGATATAAAGCAGTTGACGAAAGTGATGACAGGTGGGCAAGGGGCAGTAATATGTATATGGGTGTAGTAGAATTTACATGTGAATGGAAAGGAAGGCCTATGTGGAAAGCAGGTCAGGTGGAGAAACATAGGAGAAAGCGTATATCCATA
This sequence comes from Staurois parvus, assembly GCF_062004578.1. NCBI lineage: Eukaryota > Metazoa > Chordata > Amphibia > Anura > Ranidae > Staurois > Staurois parvus. Next base: position 7,998,786 of record NW_028317862.1, read on the forward strand.
ATGTTTGTAAATGACAGATGTTCCAGTGAAAGAATAAAACATTGGCTATTACTAGAAGATAAAATTTATGTGAATAAGGCATCATGAAAGGGATTTTGAAACAGATGCATAACTAATAGTATAGTGTATACACATAAATTAGACAAAAATGTAATGTGAAAGTAGTATATTGAAATTAAATAAGTAGAAAGTAATTTTGAATTAGGTGACGTAGTAGTAGGCTGTGGAACCTCAGGGACAGTGAATATGAGATGGGAAGAATATAATTACTGTCCCACCCGTCTTTGTAAATTACTTTACAATACTTTTTAGAGTTTTGCTAAATATGCTCCACCAATCAGTCTGTTTGTGAGTGATAGGATTTATTAACTGTTAGGTCTTCAGCAATGAATCACTTTTGACATAAACAGTGTCCCTTGGTCCCTAAGAGTCTCTTTTTCTATTCCAGTATGGGTTATCATATGAAATAGTTATTTGGCAATGGTTTTGTCCTAGTGTTTCTCAAAGGGCTTGCTTCTGAATAGCAGGCTGTGTCATATGCAGCAACAAAAATACACTGGTGACCCCTAACAAACTTCACCAAGGGTATGACCAGTTTCATTGCAAACCTTTCAAAAGGCACATCAATAATGGACCCAAAGTAATGGGACAATAGAGCGTTTTTTTTAATAAATAGGACAAGATTTGCAGTGCTCTTTAATGTCTCTTATCCATCCCTGGCCAAAAGAATCTTAGGAGAAATGTTTATTCTTTCGCTGAGTTAGGTGACACCTTAAGGGATGTTGATGAAGCAGTTAAACAATACCTTTATTAAAGGACAGGCACCACAAGTTATTAAAAAGTTTCCTGGTTTATTTTGGCCACGTAGTACAAAAGGTCATTTAGTACTACTATTTGTGCAAGTATATCTGCAGCCCCTGAGACTTAGGAGACTCCATCTGTCTCGATGATATTCACCTCAGCTTTCTGGAGAGTTTGATCACTTCACTGTGCTGTACCAGGGTTTTCTCTTGAGCTTAGCGCAGAAGTGGATGATGGGGTCAGCAGCCAGTCCTCAGTTGTGAGGTAGTTTTCAAAGCTAGCTAAGGGTTTTTGTTTTTGGTGTTTTGGGATGACCTGGGCCACTGACAAGGCCTCTGGATGGAGCTAATTCTTTCCAAGATGTGCCAGTTCATACATCTGAGCCTGGGATTTTTTTCCGAGAGGTGCAATGCATGTATTTTGCTGTGTCCTTATTACAGTAGTCACACTTAGCCAATGCTGGCCACCTCCAGGACCAGCTCAAAGTCTGCATGCTGGACATCTCCAGAGAGAAAGGGCACCATGATGCCTGCCCTCTGTTCCTTTGGTCACTATTCCCACTCTGCAACTTTCTTAAATGTATAAAGAAATGCCTCTATGTTTCTAGAGGAAATGGTCATGTGGGTTATGTTTCTAGAGGAAATGGCTAGCACGTACACCCCAAGTGTGTCTAGGGCTGCTTCCCTCTAGCCTGGGGTACTGTTGCAGCAGTTTGTGTGTAAGAATATACCAAATGTCTCTTAATATGAATTCAGTCTGTACTTCTGATATCTCAGGTATGGGCGGCTGTAGTTTGTCTGGAACACCCACTAGCATCTTCTGTCTCTCAGGGACATAGGTGATGGAATATATCCATCTGTCATGTACCTGGTAGAAGACTAAATTGATGAGGTTGGCCTCCCTTGTATCTCCAGCCAAAGCCCCACTGAAGATGGTACAGATGGTGCCAAGGGACGGGAGGAACACGAGTGCCAGCAGGTGTTGATAGCAGAACTTTCAGCAAGTGATGAAGGCTTGAGAAGACATCAGGGCAGGAGCAGATGTGATGCACCTTGGATCAGCTGAGGTTAAAGGGGCACTTCACATATATTGTAGGTTCTAGAAACGTGGCTTGTTGAAGCTCCCAGCAAGCTGTAGGCAGGAACACACTGCGATGACTGGAGCAATTTCGAGGACAGCAGAAGCAGACACTCAGAAGTAGTATGACGCCAAGTCAGAAGCAAGAGTGAGGTCACAGAGGTAGCCGAGGTCAGTAGCAGGTGGGCAAAGAGGTACAGAAGTGTAGACAGAAGTGTGGTCAGGAACAAAGTTGGAGGTCAGGAACATGTGGGCATAGGTACAGGGTGAATCCAGGATCAGGTCAGTAAACTGGGTAATCAACACAAATCAGATACAGGATACACTCAGGACACAGGGAAAGCTGAAGACCAGTCAGCACTGACAGTGAGCAAAATCATCCCCTAAATAGCCGTTTGGCACCAGAAACTGTGTGTGCACTTGTGTGCAAATGCAAAAGACTGTACACATTTCTATTAGTAATATAATAGAAATGTGGTCAACTGATACACTCCCACGGCTTCAACTACCATCTCTATGCCGATGACACGCAAATCTATCTCTCTACCCCTCACCTCACCCCTTCAGTCTCCGCTCGAATCACTAGCCTTCTGAACGACATATCAGACTGGATGTCACTCCACTTCCTCAAATTAAACCTTGCCAAAACCGAGCTCCTAGTTTTCCCCCCAGCCTGCACCCCCCCCCGACCTCTCCATCACGACCAACATCGCCACCATCAGCCCCACCCCGCAAGCCAGAGTACTAGGTGTCATTCTAGACTACAATTTGTCTTTCCAGCCCCAGATCCAATCGCTGAAAAATTCATGCAGATCAACCTCCGCAACATCTCCAAAATGCGAACGTTCTTAACTCCAGAAACTACAAAGCAACTCATTCACTCCCTTATCATATCACGACTTGACTACTGTAACTCCCTCCTCGCCGGCCTACCCCAACACAGGCTATCCCCGCTTCAGTCTATCCTGAATTCTGCGGCCAGACTCATCCACCTTACCAACCGCTCTGTATCCGCCACCCCCTTCTGCCAATCCCTCCACTGGCTTCCGATTGCCCAATGCATTAAATTCAAAATACTAACATTGGCGTACAAAGCTGTTCATAACACTGCCCCAAACTACATCACCGACCTGATATCCATCTACCACCCAAAACGCACTCTCCGCTCCTCACAAGACCTCCTACTCTCCAGTTCCCTGGTCTCCTCCTCCCATGCCCGTCTCCAGGACTTCTCCAGGGCTTCCCAAATCCTCTGGAACTCACTACCCCAATCCATCAGACTGTCACCTACCCTCCTCACCTTTAGGCGCACCCTGAAAACCCATCTCTTCAGAGAAGCCTACCCCGCCCTCACCTAACTGCTGATCTCCTCCGCTCTCCCCACCACTCCATCCCCCACAGCTATTTCCTCCTGTTCCACTCTCCCTTCCCCCCTAGATTGTAAGCTCCAAGGAGCAGGGCCCTCGAACCCCTCGTGTATTTTATTGTATTGTTACTGTACTGTCCCATGTATTGTCTCCCATTGTAATGTACAGCGCTGAGAAAACTATTGGCGCTATATAAATACTGTGTAATAATAATAATAATATACCTACACAAATTTCTATGAGCAATGCTATGTGCAAATCTATGCGCCAGTTGCCATACTGGAATTCCCTTACATCATCAGAGTTTCCAGCATTGCCTTTATTTCTTTAAGTTCAGACAGCTTCTTGTGAGTGATTCAGACATCTTGCTCTATTGTGCATGATGCCAAATAAATAAAAGAAAACAAACAGAAAGCAAGAATTCTTCATAATGCTTATAGCAGGTGGACCAACGTGAAAATTTGGATGCCCATATTTTCTGACTGAAGCTGTATTTCCAATGTGGGAGGACTTGTTCTTTAATGCATGACATAAATCTGATCTGATGTTTGCAGCTCCTTCCAAAATCTTTCTCTTTATTTATCTGTGACACTTCCCTCACCAAACCGCAACAATGTCCCTTTCTTTGAAAAGTAAAGGAATGCTGCTGCTCTTATGAATAAAAAACTTAATGTGAAATACCCGTGTAATGCAGCAGTCCTAATTGTGAACTTATAAGCACAAAATGAATAATAAATGTCATGTGGACCGTGCATAAGTTGTGTAAACAATAAAAAATTGATGACACTCAAAAATAATCAATAATCATAAGTAGTAAACAATAAACATCTAATTAAACCGGTTGCATTAGCTATGCAGTCCCAATATGTGAAAATAGGGTGCAAGCGTGCTAAATTCTTGATTGTGAACTCCGTAATAAAGTGACAAGTGCTCCACTGTGCTCAGACCAGTGTCCCACATGGATTAGCACTCACTGTCATCCCATGACCACCTATCTCTAGGATGGTCACTAGCGCTTTTATTGGGACTATCCCAAGGTACAACGTGATGTTAGTGATCACTGTTCTTCCACAGCTAATAGTTGCTAATAGTAACCAATATATCTTCCCATAGAATAAATAGCATTGTGGATGGTAACCAGCAATCCTCCTCTCTTTGGTAGTTGGTGCCTAGTCCATTTAGTAGGATAAAACTGAAAAAGCAAAATGAGTATAGAAGAGATCTAAGGCGTCAGATCTTCACAGGTCCCAGAAGACTGCCGGACCAATCAGGATGTGCAGCGCAACCCGCGTATGTGCAGTGGGCACCTGGCTGTGAAGCCGTAAGCTGTCACATTCCGGTGCCCACAGTTGAGATGCCAGCACCGTGGAGAGAAGAAGGAGAGAAGGGACTGCACGGGTGAGCACTTTGCTAGACCCTGGAGGAGTTCTGTAGTTCATAAAAACAGAGTTAAGCAGGACCGATAACTTTAATGCAACATAGACACTGTTATTGGCCCATACAGAAAATTAGTAGCTGAATGCATCAACTGGTATTTTTCTGTACTTGCAGCATCTATAAAGACATAAAGCACTAGGAAATGTGCATGGTTTGCTGAGATATACTGCATATTTTTTTATTTTACTATGACATACCAGTAAATAAATAAATACATAAATAAAATACAACTTAGTACCATCTGTGCCCAGTTTTGGCCATTTCTCGACACTGTTGTAATTGGCTACAGTTTGTCTTCACCCAATTAAATAGTAGTTGAATGATTTGACAACAATCTCAAAATGAAAATGGTTGTCTCATTTTCATTAAAAGGATTTAATGAATAATTTTGAAAGTCCTGTACTGCTCTTTACACAGTTAACAAAGCAAATCCTTGTTTGATGTTTTAATCACATCAGTGTGTAGATGACAAGTCCACTTTAGGAAAAGAAGTAAGCAAAGGTTAAAGGAAGTGATTATTGCATATGAACAATCATAGCGCTCTTTCAAGCAAAGACATTAAACTGTATGGTGAACAAGTGAATACATTTGAAAGTATCTAAGAATTTTAAACTTTTTTTATTTCTTGAAAGATATTTGAAATGACTCTATGTTATAAATGGATTAATTAGATTTCCTTCTGCCTGATGAAATTGCATCTACTCTGATGAAAAATGTATTTCCGACACATTTCATCTTTTTCTGTGCCATCAAGAAGCGCTAAGAGGTATGGGTGTTTTAGGAGTATACAAATTTCAACTTCTTCCCAAAATTCATTTTAAAAGTGTCATCAAAATGTTTCTCTCTATATGATCTTTCCAGAACCAGCAAGCAGAGATCAATGGGAAAAAAACCAAAGAAATAATTGATGTAGGTGCCATTTTAATAGACCATCCATGCTTTATAACATTACTGCATGCATCAACAGTTCATAAGAAGGCTCTCCACTTCGTACCAAGCAAGGAATTATATATCATTATGCTTAAAAAGACTTTTAGACTGTAACATCAATGTTAAAAGAGGCATTTCAAATGTGCAACTTTTCATTGCATATTAGCATATATCTTCCAGCTTTCTCTGAGGGTTTTGGAGAGTAGATAAGTACAGTATTTGAAGAAATAGAAACTGTAATATTGGGCACCATAAGCACAAAAAAACATCAATGTAAGATTTTGGATTCAGGGCTGCAGTAAAACAATAATTACCAATATACTGTGCCACAGAACACACACATAGAGGAACCCCAAAAAGGTGAAGATTAACAGCAACATGAAAGGGGTCCAAACCCAGGCACACTCCAGGTTGATCTGTTATAAAAACTGTGATCTTAAACTTCACAGTTAGGGTCTTTAATAATGGTATGAACTTAGAAGAGAGCAGTTCCATAAATATGCATTATACTAGGGATGACTTTTGACATGCACAATTTTATGCATGATTTATAAAATAAAATGTATAAGATATTAAAACTAAAAAGAAAAGTAAAACACAGAGACACAAACCTACAAATGAAACAATGCATAATACAGAAAATATTTAATTTGTGATACTATCGGTTATAATATTTGGTAGTGAACAATTTAAATAAGACAAAAGGTAATTTATAAAAATGAACCCACTAATGAGATCCGTTTAATCTGTAGGAATATTTGTTAGAATGTACAGTATTCCAATGGTTTTCCTCTTTAAACTACAGAGTTTTAAACTATAGATGTGGACAGCTAGTTCCTTAGAAGTGTTGTTAAACCTTACATTGCTCTTTTCACATTGTCCCCATGGTATATGACAAGGGAAACAAGTCAAAACAGCACTCTGGGTAATTCAGTATAGACTGAAGATGCATATAATGTGTTGCATGCTGAGAACAAGAGAGACTTGCTCAAATCCCATACGCAATGTAGAAGTGAGAGGTCAGCTACACCACCATCTTGTTAGAAAATATGCTGTTCCTATTAGAACAGAGAATGTTCTTGAAATTTGCATTTTATACTTACACAAGAATATCAAAGTTGTACAGAACTGAATTAAGAAATCAGCTCTTTTATTCTATCCATGGTAAATGTATCTCTGTCAAAATGATTATTTCTGTAGAAATAATAAGATGTATCTCAGATTACCCTAAACATGTGCATAAAGAGAAAATAAGAAAATAAACAATGATTTGAAAAATTACAAGAGAGAAGCGGGATAACACTGGACTAAAGCCCTAGAGTGCCATCATGCCAAGCTAGAATTTAACTATAGCAACCAATAAAAAAACAAGGGCCTTCTAGTATGGCATTAAAAGGAAACAAATTCAACAAAGAAATATATCAAACTTTTTTTCATATTTATTAATCACATCACAGAAAAGTTTAAAAGACCCACATACTGTATGCTATACAGTACAATATTCGTAGCCTCCCTAGCGGTCTGATTATGTCCATATTTCTGTGCTCAAAGCGGTACATTTTTTTGCATGGAAATATGTAGTTTTTTTATTGTAGGCCTGTAATTTTTAGGAATAACTCACTGAAATCTGTCCGAACAAGAATCTAGTAAACATTCCGGGTATGATAAAATTTGAAACACGAAATCATACATTATAATTGAATAAATAATCATAAAAAATAATAATATAATAATAATAAATTTTATTCAATAATATAATCAAACCAAAAACACTAAAATTTGAAATAGAACGCCAAGTTCGCACTTCACTGAGCTTAGTCGCAGAATCATTTTCAGTGTCTGATAACGAATTTCCCCACGAATCACTCAATTCTGCAAGTGGTTCTAATTTACTATCACTGTTCTCTAGCTGGTCTAAAACCGCTTTTGGACTTTTTGGACTTTTCTCAGTTTCAAAGCAGAAACAACAGTAAAAATGCAGGCAGGGCATAGGACAAAGCGCTCGGGACAAAATGTATGTGAAATGGTTTGAAACAGTAAAATTTTACTATGTGATTTTAGTGAATTTAGTAAATGTCACTTTTAAAATTCCCCACCAGTTCCGTCCCTGTACGTCCTGACGTCGCAGGGAACGGAACCCGAAGACAGATGCCGGCATCGGCCAGAGGACAATGACAGGGACACTGCAGGGGGGACATCGCGGGAGCGCAGGACAAGGTAAGTGAAGAAGAGATCCCGGAGCAGCGCTGCAAGATATTGCCGAGTGTAGCTCGGGGTTACCGCTTGTGAAACTTTACCCCGAGTTACACTCGGGAATACCTCCAGGGAGGTTAATAAATATTCTGAACAAAGATCATGTATACAGAGGGGCCCCAAAAAAGTATACACACTTCTACAGTTGTTATCTATGCCCTTTTTTAAACCCTGAATTGAATTATGGCAGCATTGTATAGTATTATGTTTCCCCTAAAGATGTCAGTAGTTGCACCATTGTTGATGTCATTATGTGACTGTCAGGAGAGATTCAAAGAAAATGGTGGAGGTACGCTTGACGATGGTGACGTCAGTTTGGAACAGGACCACCAACATGACTAACAATTGCACAAATTTTTGATAGGTTTGAAACTGATTGCACTGTGTACATGTGCACAAACAAAGATCTGGAGGGTATCACACAGCAACGAATTCTGCTTCCTCGGATATGGTGTTGCAATAGTTTTCATGCTCACCGCAAAAGTCAATCAAACAATGTGCAAGTGAAAAAGCAGATCAATAGGAATTAGCAGATGAAGCATTCAACGTATTCTAAAGACAGCACACTGGACATTTTTCATCTCGAGGCTATTACACGCCATGAATGAAGATGACCCTGATCGGAGTACTGGGATTGGTTTAGACACAGCAACAGAGCAATTCCTGTGGACACTCTAGTCAATGTTGTTCATGCAGTAGTTTGCCAAAATCAAAAGTGTCTGGATGCTAATGGTGACCACTTTGAGCACCTAATGTGATTGTATAATTCAAACATGTTTAACAGCTTCCCTTTGATGTTTATATAAATCTAGCAATACAATTTTTATGCATATATTTTTCATGTTGAAATGTGTATACATTATTTGGGCCCCTCTGTATATATGTGTGGAATGTATACCATTCTAGAAAGTCCTTACTATTTTTCTTTTTTTGAGGAAAATAAGCATACCACAGATGCCATGGGTAGAAAGTGAGTGCACTAACTTATTTCAAGGTTTTGAGAGTTCATATCACATCCCTGTTTTCTCTGATTTCTGGGTGGGGTCCTGACTGTCTAGCTAAGTTTACGTTGCCACATGCTCTGAGGCCTTGTAGAGTTTTATTTCAATCAAAATATTTCTGCTATTATGGACAACTGCTTTCTCTTTCCCTTTGGTACCTCTGCATCAGTTTTACATCTGATTTCAAACATCAACATATGCTGGTAAGCTATTGTGTAAGTTATTTTAGTGTTTAACCACTTGCCAACTGCATTATAGCTGAATGACGGCTACAGTGCAGTTGTCCAGTTCTGGTAGAGCATCATATGACATCCTCCCAGAACGCGCCCTCCCATGTGCCCTCGGGGGTGTGCACCTGGTGATCTCCATGATCGCTGTGTCCTATGGACATAGCTTATCATGTGATGTGGTAAAAGGCCAATCACAGCGGCCTTTTACCATGTGATCAGCTGTGTCCAATGACTTTCCTCATGCTGTTACAGCTGCACTTTCCTCATGCTGTCACAGCATGAGAAAAGTACTGCCAATAACCGGCAATTGTCAGAGGACAGAGCGGCACCGATCATAAGGGCACTAATGATCAGTGCCCAGCAGTGCCGCCCAACAATGCCGCCCACCTGTGCCCATCAGTGTCGCACACAAGTGCCCAGCAGTGCCACCCACCAGTGCCCAGCAGTGCCACCCACTAGTGCCCAGCAATGCCCCCAGCAGTGCCACCCATCAGTGCCACCTATCAGTGTCCATCAGTGCTGCCTATCAGTGCCCATCATTGTTGCATATCAGTGCAGCATCATCAGTGCCGCCTATCAATGCTGCCTATCAGTGCTGAGTATCAGTGCCCATCAGTACTGCCTATCCGTGTCACCTCATCAGTGCTGCATATCAGTTCCCATCAGTGCCACTCAGGGGCGGACTGACAACTCATGGGGCCCCCGGGCAATATGGGATCATGGGGCCCCTGTGTCCTTGCCCAAACTCAAAAAAGCCTATGAAAAAGGTGCCAGGGGCATCTCATGGGGCCCCCTACTGACCCCGGGCCCACGGGCAGTCCCTGAGTTTCCAAATGGTCAGTCCGCCCCTGGTGCCACCTATCAGTGCCCATCAGTGCAGCCTATCAGTGCAGCCTCATCAATGCACATCAGTGAAGGAGAAAAATTACCTGGTTGCAAAATTTTATAATAGAAACAAACAAAAACCTTTTTTTTTTTGTCAATTTTTGCACTTTTTGTTTATAGCACAAAAAAAAATAAAACACCCAGCTGTGAGCACTGAAAGCTGAAAATTGGTCTGGGCATGAAGGGGGTATAAGTGCCCGGTAGGCAAGTGGTTAAATATGAAAAGTGTGATCACTCCTTGTTCCCCAGTGAAATCAGCCTCCAATGGGCATTTCTACAGTTCTTGGTTTGTAAATAAAAAGGGTTTGGATGCATGTTTTCTTGCTAACACACTTTCAGAGGAGCGAGGAAAGGTAAATGTAACACTTGGGGGAGGTGGGGGTGACTTTTAAATGAAAACTGTACTATAAGTATAGTTATCCCCAACTAATCAGTCTGTTACCTTAATTTCCCTTAAAAGCAGAATAAAATTTTGCAAATGGAGCAGTGACTTGGTAACAGAGCAGTTTCCGGTGATGTGTGGCTTGCTGTTGTTGGAGGCTTTGGTGATGAAGAATCTATTTTTGTCTCCTCAATTACTATCAGGAATGGGAGGCAGAAGGTCTCAGAATTATTTTTATTTTCATAAATGTCACCTTCAAATGCATTTTAAACATTTTGTTTTGTCAAGCTCGATACAGTAGAAAGGTTTGATGGTGTTGATGGCCACAGGTCATCAGATGACAACAGTTATGTGACCATTGGCATCCAAGCAAGCAAGAGAAAAACCCTATTTCCCTTTCCTAGTATGTTGTGTCATTATCGCTGGCACGACCCCCCTATTCTAACTGGTACTCCATCATCACATTTATCAAGTAAGATGCCTCATCAGAAGCCATACCTTTTGCAGCAAATGGTGTTTTTTGCCCTCTATTGTTTAGCCTAGATGTATAAGCTGCTGTAGGTGGTTTTTAACTGCTGGAACTACAAAATAAGGTGGCTCCTGGAGACAGTGCAGCTGCTTGGAGTTTGCATGACCTCCTGGGGGTATTTGGAGAAATAGACCTTCTGGAAATGTGTGAATATTTTTGGAACATTTCCTATGTTGCTGCTGATTTACTTGCTGCTGCCAGTGGAACAAGCTTTCATCACACCCTGCCACATTTTTTTCTTGCTGACTGAAAGTCATTGATTGCTTCTTTACCCACCAATAAAATGTGTGCTTTTTACATTCATGAATAGACACTTAACCTCCTTAGAGGTCTGATTATGTCAGTATTTCTGTGCTCAAAGCGGTACTTTTTTTGCATGGAAATATGTTTTTTTTTATTGTAGGTCTGTAATTCTTAGGATCAACTCACTGAAATCTATCCGAACAAGAGTCTAGTAAACATCCCAGGTATGATAAAATTTTAAACACAAAATCATAAATTATAATATAATAAATAATGATAAAAAATATTAATATAATAATAAGTTTAATGCAATAATGTAATCAAACCAAACACTCTGAAATTTAAAATAGAGCGCCAAATTCGCACATCAGTGAGCAAAGTCGCAAAATCATTTTCAGTGACTTATGGCGAATTTCCCCACGAATCATTATCACTCAATTCTGCAAGTGGTTCTAATTTACTATGGCTGTTCTCTAGCTGGTCTAAAACCACTTTTGACCTAAAGGGACACTTTTTGGACGCCATGGACATTTCTCAGTTTCCAGGCAGAAAGAACAGTAAAAATGCAGGCAGGGCACAGGACAAAGCACTCGGGACAAAATGTATGTGAAATGGTTTGATACAGTAATATTATACTATGAGATTTTAGTGTATTGAGTGAATGTCACTTTTTAAAATTTTTGAATTTCCTGCCGGTTCCGTCTCCCGTACGTCCCGTATGTCCTGACGCTCGCAGGGAACGGAACCTGGAAGATGGATGCCGGCATTGGCAGGAGGAGATGGCCCGGGGAAGCTGCAGGGGGGACATCACGGGAGCGTAGGACAAGGTAAGGGATCAAGGGAATCCCTGAGCAATGCTGCAGGGTAAGTTCGAGTGTGGCTCAGGGTTACCGCTTCTGGTACTGAAAGTTAACCCCGAGCTACACTCGGGAATACCGCCAGAGGGGTTAAGAAGTGAACAACAATTATTGCCATTTGGCAGGGAGCTGCTCTTTTAAAAAAGCTTAAAGTGAAACATTCCTTTAAATAACAAGCTTGGGGATGTCTTAAACTTTGTTTACAAACGATTTTATTGAGTATAAGTAGACAATAAAATAACAGCACATTTTCAAATATTAACAGCAAAAACAAGGCACTTTGGAAAAGTACAATTCAGAAAAAGATATCATAATAATGAAGAGAAAAAACAGAAGAAAAGCAGATTGCAAGTACATGAAATACGTTAATGATAAGAGAATTTGAAGAATACGTCTGTCAACAGCATCTGTCAGTCATTGTTCACTGAAAACGTTATCAATCATGCAATAAATGTCTATAATCCCTCCATGACTCCCATTTTTTATCAAATAAGTGCATCTTATCCAGCAAAGTATAATGAATGCGTTCCATGAGCATTACAGCATCAATTCTGTGCAGGATGGAGGCCAAAGGTACAGCATTGGATCTCCAGTGTAAGGCAATAGACCATAAAGTGGCAATACAAATAGTATGTATCAATCTCATAATGGCATCAGGGACCCCTGGGATGTGAGCCCCCAATAGGCAAGTTTGAATAGATAAGCATACTGGGGTACCCGCCAGTGAGGTGGCCACCTCGGATATCCTGCGCCAAATCAGAGATATGGACGGGCAATCCCAAAATATATGCACCAAAGTGCCTGTAAAACCACAGTCTCGAAAACATAGAGGGGACGTTTGTGGGTACAATCTATGTAGTCTTGATGGGGTATAATACCATCTAGTTAAAACCTTAAGGGCCGTTTCACGAACCGAAAGAGATCGAGAGCTTTTACAGATATTATCCACCATGGAATCCCAATCCTCATCAGAAAAAGTGGTACCACTATCCTCCTCCCACCTCTGTCGGTACAACGGAGGCGTATGAAAAAGACAAAGTAAAGATTGGTGATAAAAATTGGAAATAAGACCCCTACCCCTGGGAGAGTCACGGCTGGTACGTTCAAAAAAGGAAACCAGAGAAGACGGTGTAAGGCCAGAATGTGATTCAAAAAAGTGTCTAATCTGTCGGTAACGATGGTACTCGCGAAGGGGAATATCAAAAAGCGCGCGTAGCATATCAAAGGTAATGTAAGATCCTCCTCTTTGAAAATCAGATAATCTGATAAGAGATTGATCATACCACCAACGAAACAGTTGAGGAGAAGAAAAAGCTGGTGTAAAAGTTGGATCACCAAAAAATGAAATACCGGGGGGAATAGGAGAGACCAAATTTAATTTAAATTTGTATGTGGACCAAAGTGTCATTGAATGGGTCACTATGGAGTTATAAAATGTAAGTGAACGTGGAGAGACCCTGGACCACAAGATGCTCGGTAAGTAGAATGGGCGTATGGACTGAGATTCAAATTTGACCCATGGGATCTGAGAGTTAATAGTTGCCCACTGTGATAGCTGCGCAAAACGAGCCGAAAGATAATATATCCAAAAATTGGGAAGACCGAGGCCTCCAGTCCGTTGTGAGCGGTATAAAATCGCTGAGGCAAAACGTGCACGCTTATTACCCCAGATAAAATTATTAATGGTCCGCTGAAATTGGCTCAGAAACGTTTTTGAGACTGGAACTGGAAGAGCTCTAAAAAGATAAAGAAGTTTAGGCAAAATATTCATTTTAACAGCCGTGACTCTACCCAAGAAGGAAATAGGATAACCATGCCAAATCCTCAGTAGAGTAGATAGACGTGATATACACGGTGGATAATTAGCAGCAAATATATCTGAATAACTGGGAGTGAGATTAACACCTAAATAGGATATCCGGTCTGTAGACCAGCGGAATGGGAAGGAGCTGCGGAGAGATGCACTTAGGGAATCAGGAATATTAATCGGCATAACTACCGATTTGGTAAAATTAACAGTAAGACCTGACGTTATAGCAAAATCATTCAGTATAACACATAAATTAGGCAATGAAGTCAACGGGTTAGTAAGAAAAAGCATAACATCATCAGCATACATGCTCATTTTAAATTGTGAGACTAACAACGGGTAACCTGAAATATCCGGGTGTGATCTGATCGCTACTGCCAAGGGTTCCAACACCAGTGCAAATAAAAGGGGTGAAAGGGGACAGCCCTGACGGGTACCTCTACCCAATGTGAAAAAGTCTGAATTGCAGCCAGGGAGCCGTATTCTTGTCTTCGGAGAGTCATATAAGGCGTGTATACCGGCTAAACATTCGTTATTAAAGCCCATTTTTCGTAGCAAGGAAAACATATAGGGCCAAAGAACACTGTCAAAGGCCTTGTTTATATCCAGACTCATCAGCAAGACCTCTTTAGAATGTAAATTAGCATCTTGAATAACGTTGAGCGTGAGGCGAATATTATCAGTGATAAATCTGTCTGGGATAAATCCAGATTGGTCCGGAGAGACCAAAGAGGAGATAATAGGGGCCAACCTGTCCGCCAAGATGCGGCTAAATATTTTCAGATCATTATTCATTACGGAGATTGGTCTATAGTTTTGTGGTAAGCTGTGATCTTTCTGTGGTTTGGGTATTAAAGACATGTTAGCCAACAGCATCTCCTCCGGGAACCTACCCCCCTGCAAAACATCATTAAATAAAGTTATCAGATAGGGAGCCAAAGTAGAGGCAAAATGTTTGTAATAACTAGCAGTGAACCCGTCTGGACCTGGCGCAGTAGAGCTTTTCTGGGCGCTAATTGCACGAGTTATCTCCTCCAGAGTGCAAGGGGCATTAAGGGAAGCAACTTGAGAAGGTGTGAGAGCAGGGAGGGGTATAGAATCCAGCCATGAGGCCGCTGGTGAAACAGAATCCGACCGTGGAGGGGCTAATAGGTTAGAATAAAAGTTTTCAAAAATGCCCAAAACCTCCTGAGGCAGAGATGAAATAGCACCCGAGTTAGTACGCAATTTATAAATATGTGGGGGGCGCATGGAGTGATTCAGTTTCCTTGCAAACATAGAGGAAGCCGAGTTGCTATGTAACAAAAATGTGGCTTTTGACCAGCGGAGAGCTTTTTCAGTTTTTTGGGATAGCAGAGTATTCAATTCTAAGCGCTTTTGAGATAGTAACTGTTTATTAAGAAAAGATGGGTTAGCAATATGACTTCGGTAATGTGCTTCCAATTCTCGGGTAAGAAGCAGAATTTGCTGCCATCGTTTTCTATTTTTGGATGAAGCCATAGAAATAAGGCGGCCTCGTAAGACCGCCTTATGGGCTACCCATAATGTGGCTGGAGAAATATCAGGAGTCGAATTAGATTGAAAATATTCCAAAATAGATGCAGCTACTTCATGGCGGGAGTCAACATCCGTAAGCATAGAATCATTGAGTCTCCATGAGAAGGGAGTGGGTGCAAGTCCCATACATGTGATAGACAAGGCTATAATATTGTGATCCGACCAAGGACTCAAGTGGATGTTCGCTATCCTAGAGTTTGCTAATAAAATAGGGGTGCAATAAATATAGTCTAATCTAGCATAAGAGTCATGTGGGTGAGAATAAAATGAATATTCTCTAGCTCCTACATTATGCGCCCTCCAGGCATCTACTAATTGGAAGGCCTCTAGTCTTTTAGTAAGTGATTTTGGGAAGGCGTGGGAAGAGTGCAAGAGTGAGCTACGGTCCAAAAGAGGATTTGCTACCAGGTTGAAATCACCACCCACCAATAGATGGGGTGACAAAAATCTATCAAGAACATCAAAAAATTTTGAGAAAAAGGTAGCTTGTGCCGAATTCGGTGCATAGACATTTGCTATTGTAAGTTCTCGGCCTGAAAGGGTGCCCTTAAGAATAATAAACCTACTGTCTGGATCACGGTACACATGTTGAACCTCAAAGGGGATTGAATTATGCAGAAAAATGGCCACCCCTCTACTCTTGGAGGAGTGTAAAGTATAATACCCTTGTCTATAGGATTTGTGAAAATATGTCGGGTGTTTTGCGGCTGCAAAATGTGTTTCCTGCAATAAAATAATTTTAGCCCCTAATCGCCTATACTGAAGAAAGGCTGTTTTGCACTTGTTTGGCGAGTTGAAACCCTGGACATTATGCGAGATACATTGAATTGCCATAATATGCAAAAATTATTACCATCAGCAAAAAAATATACATTGACAAGACATATACTCGAATTATTTGGCTAGATGTAAGGACCTTCAAGTCCATAGCAAATAGATTTACGGGTAGCATCACCAGTCTGGGGGACATCCAGACCCCAAAATGGGGGTCGTGACGTCCACACACCGGTATCAAGTCAACATCATGTACAAAATTTTTGAGGAAAAAAAAGACAAAAAACAGTAAAAGTGAAGCAATGATAGCTGCGACAATGAAAAGAGTAACTGAGAGACATGGATCAGGTATGCAATTAGCTGTACCTGAAAAAACAAAAAATTTCAACATCAAAGGGCCAATCGGGCCCAAACCCTGTCTCCATAACACATGAGAAACGGAGCCGTCACCCCACAATCGGGCGGTGAGTCCCCCGGTCATGTCAGGAGGCAGGGTGGGGTAACGTGTCCAAGAGTTGAGAGGCCATGAATCAGTGGGCGATATTCAGAGGGCCCGAAGACCCTTGTTAGACTTAAACACATCCAGTTATCAACGAGAGAGCATATATAGTTTATATAAACACAGAAACAGCTCAACCGCGTCCACAAAAACACATATATATATCCCCAAGGTGTAGGGGGTGCTGAACAATAGACATCCCGTGGGTTGCCTCCTATCCCAATCAAGGGAAATCGCTGACCAGGAACATCGATGCAAGTAATAATAGGCAGGAAGGCATGGTCCCATCAGCCCAGTTCTTGTCGGACCCTCCTCCTTTCCCTCCGTGGAGATGGAGTGTGCCAGATAGGAGAGACACGAGGTGTAGGGGGGGGACGTCGAGGTGATGGGGCATCCGCCAGGCCCAACTTGGTCAGGATCTCTCTGCCCTCAGGAAGGGATGTAGCAATATATGTGCTCCCATTATGTGGAACTATCAACTTAAAAGGGAAGCCCCATTTATAATGGATACGAGCTGAAAAAAGAGCCGTTGTAACCTCCTTCATTTTCCTGCGCTTCTCCAATGTAGCCGGAGAAACATCTGGAAAAATTTGTAAAACCGAGCCTTCAAAGGAGATCGTTGGAGTGTTGCGAGCAGCTCTGAGTATGTCTTCTTTGGTCAGGAAATCTTTTAGACACAGAACAATGTCCCTAGGCGGTTTATCACTAGGGGGTTTAGGGCGCAGGGCTCTATGGATGCGATCACAGGCAAAGGATCCGGGATTGCAATCCGGAAGGAGAGATTTGAATAGCTTGGTAACGGTTTGTGAGAGATCAGAAACAGATTCCGGAATTCCCCTGACTCGCAGATTATTTCTGCGGTTGCGATTATCAAGGTCTTCAACCTGTGCCTGCAATTGTAAAAAGGCCGTGTGTAGATGATCATGTTCTCTGGAAAGGTCCCCATAGGCTAGGCTAAGTTCATCATGTTTAGTTTCCAAGCGATCGGTTCTAGAGCCCAATGTGGCTATTTCCTGAGAGAGAACATTAGTGCTTTTGTGTAATTCTGATTGGAATTTGGCGGCCAATTTGGTATACATGGTTTCCAAACAAGATTCCAGGTCACCCTTTGTAAGTTGCTGTGCATCTTCACTGACCAGAGTTAATGAAGGAGTTGTGATATCACGCAAGGGTTCGGATGGGGATGCTCGTTCTGCGTCACCTAGAGACATGTTGCAAATCTCGTGTGTCTTAGGTAGATATGTAGTGAGGGACTTTTGAGCTTGTCCCTTCTTTTTTTTGGTGGACGGCATACAGAGAGTCTCCCGGGGGTGATCAACTGGAAATTGGATGATAAAGGGAGATAATGACCCCAGGGGACCTATAACGCCCGAATCAGGTTTAGGGTTGTATTTACATAAACGCTGTCAAGCTTATCCGAAAAAACTTTATATTGTAAGTACAGTTAGCAAGCCATGAGGATGTGGAGTGGACATAGGCCGTGGTGCACCCCATTAATAGCTCCAGGGTCTGGGATGAACAGGGGGGCAAGTATAGGATAGAGGATCCCTTATGATGGCCTAATAATCCTCCAGAGCAAGCATAGTCTGCCCATACATCCCTCCAGGGCAGTATACAGGCCTCAGTGGGTTTCTGGGCCCAGCAAAGGCCCCAATCACAGAGGAACGGGGTCCCTGGAGTGGTGAGCGGGAGCCCCGTCCCCCGAGACGTCAAAGGGGGATAGGATGGTCAGTGTCTACCAGCCTCCTGCACTCACCGTAGCTCGGATGTGAGGAGGAGGAGGTCCGGGCCGGATGCAGTAGGCCGCAGCCACAGGGAACGGCAATATGCTGCTCCGTCTCCTCCCCAGGTCCAGGGGATGCAGAGGACGTCACCAACGTCACAGGAGGGTCCGCCGCCGCCCGGATGATAGCGGATGCAGGCAGAAACCTCCGGAGTCACGGACCATGCGGCCGCGCTAGGCCGCGCGCATCCACCGCCACAGATGGCGGAGATATCCCCCAGGGCTTCTCTCCCAGGCACAGGGGAAGCACCCAAGGAGCCAGCCGCTCCGCCGTGGTCCGCAGCAGCACGGATGGCGGTGGATTGTGTAGGTCGGCGACGGAGCTCCGGATTATGCGGCCGCTCCGGTCGCCATCTTGGACACGCCCCCGGGGATGTCTTAAACTTGAAAGTGAAGTGACATACCTATAGGTTGTACTAAAGTAAAAATGACATATAGAAAGAAACAAACATTTTTGCCACTAAAAGATATTTTCTGGCCAGCTCTGTTATATTTGTAAACAAAGCCATAAGCAATGCCTTAAAGTGGACCTTTTTCCCCCTTTCCTATATTTCACTTCAGCATGCATCTCTGCATGCTGATATGAAATCATCTAACACATTCTTTTTTAAAGCTGCTTTATTTACCTATTTTTTTCTTCTACTTCCTAGTTTTCATGAAGGTAGTGACCCTGGGAAGGCAATTCACCATTGACTTCAGGGAAATCTCATACCTAAACTGTGAGAACTTGAAGTACTGTCATAGTGCGCATACACGAGATGAAGCTCATATTTTCATGCGCTTCCTCTTTCGAATGCGATGTATAGGCATCTAGTGAAAAAAAACCCTTCCTCGAGGTCTTGTAAGGTTTTATTTCCCCCATTGGATGCCTGTATTGTCATATGACACGTGCACGAGATAAAGCCAATGACATCATGCTCTTCATCTCATACATGCACAGTAACTCAGGCATTTTTAAAACGGTGACATAGGATCAGTGTCCCAGGCAGCAAATAGGCAGGACAAAAATGAGTAAGTTTGTAGAAAACAAGGATATAATTCATTATGATTGCTTATTTTCCCCATAATCAAGTTTAAATGTTTATAGACTAGGAGCGAGGGGAGGTCCTCTTTAAGCCTGCAAGTGAAGTAGCAAACCTATACAATGTACTAAAGCAAAAAACACATTTACAAAGAAAAAAATACCATATAAATTGCTGCGAAATAACATTTCTCTGGTGCTTTGTTATGTTTGTAAACAAAGCAGTTATGATTCTTCCTAATATTCGTACAAGGTTCTTATCCTAGATGATCTCATAACAAAAAACAACAAAAAAAAATGACGATGTGGGGTTCCCCCTAATAATATATTCCAGACCCCTATTCTAGATGAGGTTCTGGTATGATATAAAATAGGGGACCCCAAGAAAAAAAAATGGGATCCTCAAAAATCTATACCAGACCCTTATCCAAGCATCAATCCATCTTGTTTTGCATCCCCCCCTTAAAATCCAAACCAGACTGCTATCTATGATAACGATCTGATATAGATTTTTTTTGGGGGGGGCCCATGTTTATTCTGTACAGAATCATTGGTTTCTATGGTGCACCATAACAACTAATGACTTTGTTGCATCCCAGCAACCAATGGTGTTACCGATTGCTGGGATGCAGGCAGCTGACCTGCATAACTTCCTTGTTTGCTAGGATGGAGGAGGTCACCAGTGTGCTAGCAACCAACAAGATGAAGCAGATGCACGGTCCTGCTGGAGCTGCCACATCTAGTGGTGGTATAAAATTATGAATAACCTAAGTCAACCTGAATCCTATCCCTACTGATAAGATCAAATAAAACAATGGATACACTTACAAAATTGTAGGAGTAATATTTTCAAAACACATTTGTCATGATTTACTAAAGGGTTTGTACACATAACTGTGTATTTAATGTGTGTGAATAATCGTATGCTCGCAGAATTTATTGTAGATCAATGATGTAGGTGAACGTTTGTGCAAGGCTTCCGTGTATATATGCAGAATTTACTACAAGGATGGTATGCCCCGAAATATACACTCCAGTATCAGAATGACTGAAAATGTGCTTTTTTTCACTAATAATTTGGGGTCTAGCTAACAGCTGTTAACATTTTAAATGTGCATAACATATAGGAATAAAACTGCATTAAAGTGTTACTAAACCCAGGAGCCTGCATTCAATATATCTGGTCTCCCATAGTGTACACAACATGGAAATACAATTGTTTTAGTAAATATAAACAGCTAAATATCTTTTTTTTATCAACAGTATATAGCAGCCTTGTGACTTCTATGTGTCCAGCTGAGCACTGGTTAAAGCTTGTAGGAGGAGTTTTCATTCTGCTCTGACTATCCTATGAGGCTGCATAACTCCTGACTCTCTGTTTGGACAGTGCTGATTGGCCCTGTGCTGATTGCATGCACCCTCCGCAAGAAAAAAAAACTCTCTAGAAGGGGAGAATCAAAGAAGAGAGGATCAAATAGCCTTTTTACACTCCACACACAATGTGGAGGATTAACCCCCTAGGTTCCTGATTTTCTGTTGTGGGTTTAGTAGTACTTTAAATGTATGCTGTTTAAGAGAGACAGAAAAAAAGTTTGTTAAGTTTATTTAGTCATTATGGGGAACCCTCTAATTTCAAGATTAATTATACTAAATCAGAGGCACTTAATGTTTCTTTACTTTTACCCTTGGTATGAAAGTTATAAAAGGAAAATCCTTTCCCGTAGGCAGGTTCCCATTTTACTTTTTTGGGTATTAAGGTGAAACCCGATCCCTCTATTTTATACAAAGGTTAAGTATAACTAAAGGCAAAACCTTTTTTTATAGCTTTGGATAGAGTGGAGATGTATTAGATCACCTATTAGGTTTTTATTGCTGTCTCTTCCACTGTTAAGGAGATTCGCACTGTCTGTTTGTCCAGTTCACCATTATCATTATCAGTGAAAGTAAAAGAAAATCCTAAATGTTGGGGTATCCCTTGAAAAGTAATAGTGGGGAAATCTTCCAATGGGGCCCCCAAAGAATTCTTTTAATTTGCAGAGATTTTATTCTCACTTCTTGTTTTGGCTATGGGACAGGAAGTGAAAGTAAATCTCCTAAATGGGACACAGATGGCAAAAAAATTAAACTGACAGGTTGTAACCCTCCATTACTCTATCCAAAATTAAAAATTGTTTGCCTATAGTTCCACTTTAATTTTTATTCACTTCTGAGCAAGATTAGACTGGAGCTGTGGCATTAGTAGTCTCTCAGTTGGTTTGGCCGTAGCAATGCGTTCAAAATGTTTATTCTTCCCCAGCTTCTGTATTTCATACAGATACTTCTGATTCATGTCCCACAAGCATACTTTACTAATTTATGGGCTATCATGAGGTCTCATTTATGGAGTAAGTGATGCCTGCATTTAAATTATTCTCTTTTGACTTTTCCCAAGGCAGCAGGTGGTGTTGACCTGCCAGATATTAAAAAGTACTACAGAGCATCCCTTTTATCTAGGGTGATCATTTGGTGTTCCTGGTCAGGCTCTAAGCAATGGGTCATGGTGGAACAATACTGTACTTCTATATCTCTCTCTGTCCTGGAGTGGTTTTGCAGAGGCGTCCCTAGGGTTGGTGTCACCCGGTGCAGTAACATGTGTCACCCCTTCAGAGAGGAAGGAGCAGTGCCGGTGTAGCGGTAAAATGAGTATCCCGTGCAGATATGTATCCCCTGAAGCAACTGCGTATGTGCCGGTTTCAGGCCAAAAAAGCCGATCTCCAACTTTAGCACAGAGCTGCTGCCAAAGTTAACCCCTTACAGGCTGCAAACCGATGAAGCTGATCCCACAGATCACTATGGGTTGCAAGATCAGTTAACCCAGTATAGGTTGAACCTATATGGGGTTAACTGATCTTGCAACCCATAGTGATCCGCGGGATCAGCTTCAGCGGTTCGCAGCCTGTAAGGGGTTAACTGTGGCAGCTCTGTGCTAAAGTCGAAGATCGACAATTGGCTTCTTCAGCCTGAAACCGACACATGCACAGTTGCTTCAGGGAATACATATCTTCACAGGATACTCATTTTACCACTACACCAGGGGCAGCTGTCACTGTGCCGGGAATCCGGGATCACCCCAATAACTGGCCAGGACCTTCACAGAGCCCAGAAGGTCTGCTGGCATCGTGCTCCTGCACCCCCTGTGATGGTGTCACCCGGTGCGGCCCGCACCCCCCGAACCCCCTAGGGACGCCACTGACTACTAAGTACATGGCAAACTCTAAGATCTCACCCGATGATAAGGCGCTCTCTTGGGGTAATGGTTGGACCTTTTTGTTCAGCAGGATCTCGCCTGCCCCCTCACACTTCTCACCAGTGTATGAACATACAGATTTCTCAGTAAGTTTAGAGAGTAAGCAGCTTAGGGGATTTCGACAAGAGGGCAAGAGGAGAATTATTCATTTTATTTCAAATCAGGATTGGTTACCACGAAGAGATCTAAGCACTGTGCATCACTTAGTGAGCCAGACACATTGGGGGTTATTTGCTAAAACTGAAATATCTAGTGCAGCTCTGCACAGAAACCAATCAGCTTCCAGGTTTTATTGTCAAAGCTTAATTGAACGTACTGAAGTTGTAAGCTGATTGGCTACCAAAGCACAGATGCACCTGATTCTGTGTGCACCACTTTTAGTAAACCACCCCCAATGTTTTTTTCAGTTTATCTTTATGAAAAAATGCTGGCATGCATATTCTGAAGGAGAAGGAACAAAGGTAATGTTTGAATGTTCAACAAGCACAGAATACTAATACACCATACCCCTTTGAATGTACAGTCACCTAGATAAGCTTGGTAATTGCGATTGCTACAAGTGTAAAATGTATGTGCACTCATGTGGATTTATAATCCAAGAGTAGATTTTAGGTTTTAAACCAAAACACATCCCAAACAAACTAGTACTCCTCTCTTAGCAAATACTGATATTATATCAGCTTAAAACACTAAAAGAATGTCAGCTTTTTTGCCAAGTAAGAAAGAAATAAAAAGGCACAGGCATTGTAATCATGTGGTATTCAAATTCTGAGATACTAATCCTAAATGCAACTTGCAGGTTCAAAAATAAAACTTAAAACAACTAGCAGATCCTCCTGCACTGGAAATAATTCCACCCAACCTACTTAACAAAAGCAACATGCTGTCCCATAGGAACATAGAAACGTGATGGCAGAAAAAATACAGAGTAGTCCATTGAGTCTGGCCATTTTTTTTGTGTTTTCTTTTTTTTTGGGGGGGGGGTTGTTTTTTGTTTTTTTTTGTTAACTTTTTTGCCTGAGTATAGATCTGTACTTGTCCCAAGCATGTTTGAAGCCATTTACTGTTGACTGGCTCACTACCTCTGCTGGAAGTTTATTCCAAGCATCAACTACTTTTTCAGTAAAATAGTACTTTGTGAGATTAGTTTTGAACTTTCCTCCAGTTAGTTTAAGATCATGTCCCCGTGTTCTTGATTTTGCTTTCATATTGAAAATACTGCCCTTCTGAACCGTATTCACCCCTTTGATGTACTTAAAGCTTTCAATCAAGTCTCCCCTTTCCTTTCTTTCCTCCAGACTGTACATGTTAAGTTCCTGAAGTCGCTCTTGATATTTCTTATACTCCAGACCTTTCACCGTTTTTTTTACATATCTCAGGACTCATTCTATCTTATCAATATCTTTTTGTAAGTGAGTTCTTCAGAACTGGACACAGTATTCTAAATGAGGTCTAACTAAAGATCTATATAGGTGAATCAGGACCTCCTTCCTCCTGCTGGTGACCCCTCTAGTGATGCATCCTAGAATTCTATTCGCTTTCCCCACTGCTTGGCCACACTGTTTGCTCATTTTACAATCATCTGAAATAAGTACCCCCAATTACTTTTTTTCTCAAGTACTGGCCAACACTGTATCCCCAATGTTTTATTCTCTCAAGTAATTATTTTTCCTAGGTGCATTATTTTACATTTAGAAACATTGAACTGCAAGTTCCACTTTATTGACCAATCTTCTAGCAATGCCAAATCATACCCCATGTTACAGAAACCTCCAGGGATATCAACCCTATTACACCTTTGTGTCATCAGCAAAAAGACGTACCTTACCCAACAAACATTTATTTATATCACTTAAATATAGATTAAATAGAACAGGACCTAGTACAGAGCTTTGTGGTACACCACTAGTGACTGGTCTCTGTTCCGAGTGAACCCCATTTACAACCACACTCTAGTATCTATCCTTTAGCCAGCTGCATATCCACTGAACCATCCAAGGGCTAAGTCCTAGCTTGTACAACTTTTGTATTAGATCATTATGTGGAACTGTATCAAATGCCTTGCTGATATCAAGATATTCTATGTCCATAGCACCGCCCTGGTCCAAAACATTGGTAATTTAGTAAAAAAATCCAATCACATTAGTCTGACATGATCTTGCCTCAGTAAAGCCATGCTGCTTTGGATCCAGCAAGTTGTGTGTTTTTAAGTGACCAATGATCCTTGTTTTCAGGAGTGATTCAATTAACATGACTAGTACCGATGTTAAACTCACTGGCCTGTAATTGCCAGCTTCTACCTTGCTGCCCTTCCTGTGGATAGGTACAATATTAGCTGTCCGCTAGTCATGGGGAACTTCTCCTGTTAGAAGAGATTGATTAAAAAGATCAGTTAATGGTCCAACAACTATACCTCAAAGTTCTCTTAGAATTCTGTGGTGAATACCATCAGGGCCCATTGCTTTATTAATCTTTAACCGAGTCAGTTTCTCTGCTACCTCTGTCTCCAGAAATCCTAAAAATGAACCATCATTACATGGACCAATATGATTTTCCAACTTATTATTGTTAGTATAATTTATTTCTGAGAAGACTGAACAAAAGTAATTGTTTAAATGGTTTGCTACATCCAGGTCTCCCTTAGCATAGGTGTTGTGCCCAGTTTCATTTTAGTGATCCCATTTTTCCTTCTATCACTAATCTACCTAAAAAAGGTTTTGTCTCCTTTCTTAACAACTTGCCTACCAGGCACTTATACCCCCTTATTTACCAGGCCAATTTTCAGCT
This sequence comes from Staurois parvus, assembly GCF_062004578.1. NCBI lineage: Eukaryota > Metazoa > Chordata > Amphibia > Anura > Ranidae > Staurois > Staurois parvus. The sequence continues at coordinate 8,024,295 of NW_028317862.1, forward strand.
TTCAGCGCTGCCGCACTTTGATTGACAATTGCGCGGTCATGCAACATTGTACCCATATGAAATTTTGATCATTTTTTTCTCACAAATAGAGCTTTCTTTTGGTGGTATTTAATCGCCACTGGGCACTTTACTTTTTGCGCTATAAATAAAAAATTGCCAAAAATTTGAAAAAAAAAAAAAGTTTCTTTATTTCTATTATAAAATTTTTCAAACAGGTAATTTTTCTCCTTCACTGATGTGCGTTGATGAGGCAGCACTGATGGGCACTGATAGGCGGCACTGATGGTCACTGATAGGCAGCACTAAAGGGCACTGATAGGCAGTACTAATGAGGTGGCACGGATAGGCGGCACTGATAGACAGCACTAATGAGGTGTCACGGATAGGCGGCACTAATATGCAGCACTGATAGGCGGCACTGATAGGTGACACTGATGATGGGTACTGATAGACGGCACTGACTGGCATCACTGCTGGGCACTGACTGGCGGCACTGACTGGCACAACCCCTGGGCACTGACTGGTGGCACTGACTGGCAGCACTGCTGGGCTGCACTGGTGGGTTGCACTGGTGGGCAGCACTGGTGGGTGGGCACTGGTGGGTGGCACTGGTGGGCACAGGTGGGTGGCACTGGTGGGCACATGTGGGTGGGCACAGGTGGGTGGCACTGCTGGGCACAGGTAGGTGGCACTTCTGGGCACAGGTGTGTGACATTGCAGAGTGGCACAGGTGGGTGCACTGCTGGGCACAGGTGGGTGATCTGCTGGGCACAGGTGGGCGGAGCTAGTGGGCGCACTGCTGGGCACAGGTGGGCGGAACTTGCAGGTGGCACTGCTGGGCACCGATCATCAGGGCACTGATCATCAGTGCCCTGATGATCGGTGCCGATCCCCGCTCTGACAACTGCCGGTTCTCGGCAGTACTTTCCTCACGATCTGACAGCGTGAGGAAAGTGCAGCCGAGAACCAGCACTTGCATTTCCCTCTGATCAGCGTGTCATTGGACACCGCTGATCAGGTGGTAAAAGGCCGCTGTGATTGGCCTTTTACCACATCACGTGATCAGCTGTGTCCGTAGGACACAGCGATCACGGAGATCGCCGGGTGCGCGCCCCCTGGGGCGCGCAGGAGAGCGCGTTCTGGGGGGACGTCATATGACGTCCACTCAGAACTGGCCGGCCGCAGTGCAGCCGTCATTCGGCTATCTGCGGTCAGCAACAAGTTAATAGATTTTGAAATGTCCTCCTTTCTGTGCTTTGGCAGCACTGATAATGTGTTTGGCCTCCTTTTGTCTATTCTTATACTATTCTCTGTCAGCTACACCTCTGTTTTCCTTAAATCTCCTATATGCTGATTTTTTTTTCTTTTACTATCCTACTTATCTCTTTAGTAAACCATATTGGTTTTTTTCTTCCGTTTATTCCTTCTAACTTGCCTGACATATAATTTAGTTTCCTCCAGGATGGTAAACTTTAACAGTGCCCACTGATAAAACGACTCCTGTTGTTTTACTCCAACCTTTCAACTCTTTTTTTAGAAATTCACCCATTTCAGCAAAATTTCATCTTTTTGAAATCTAAAACTTTTGTTTTTGTATATGATTTTTCAATTCTTATTTTAATATCAAACCAAAGACATTGGTGATCATTAGAACCAACATTTTATCCCACCTCAACATTAGACAGTCAATCCCCATTTTTCACTAGGTTTAGAATATGATCACCACAGGTTGAACGTTTTACTTACTGTTTTAGAGAAAGCCCGTTCAGTGCTTCCATTACATTCCTGCTCCTGCTTGTAATAGTAGTTTGAGAATTCCAGTTAATGTCAGGCATGTTGAAGTCACCCATAATCAAAACCTACCCTTTCATTGCCATTTGAGTTATCTCGTCAATCAACAAATTATCATAATATTCAGTCTGTCCTGCGGGTCTCTATATTACAACAATTCTAAGGGAAGATCCCTCTCTGGTTGGAAGGCAGACCCAGAGAGTTTCAAGTATCTCATTTGTTTTTTAAATTAATGTTACCTTTATGCTATTTTTGACATATATGGCAATTCCACCTCCCCTCTTCCCTACTCTGTCTTTCCTGTATAGTGTATACCCTGGTATAGTTATTTCCCAGTCATCTGAATCCTTGAACCACATCTCTGTAATTGTAACAAGGTCCAAGTTGTCCCTAGACATAAGAGCTGTCAGCTCACAAAGATTGTTGCCCAAACTATGAGCATTAGTGCACATTACATGAGAAACGCTGCTATCTACTGCTTTATTTTTACCGTTAGAAACTTTAACTGAAGTGACCACCCTATTAGCCCAGTCCCTAGCAACACAAACACTCACAGCTCTGAACTATCCCTTATTTGGAGGAACTGCCCCCTTTTTTATCTTATTTATAGATTGATCAGAAAAACTGCACAGTTTAGCACCAAAGCATGATACTATGCTGAATGTTTCATCAAAACTCTATTTTTTAACATTTGCTATGTTGAAAAGTTAGTATATAAATATAAGTGAGAAACTTGGGGTTTAAATAAATCATTACGAACCAATGGCAACTACCCCATCCTATAACTGACCTTTGCAGATAGGTGATGAATGTCATAAAACAACAAACAAAAATTCCCAGCTCACTTAGCAGCCAGCCTGCAGCAAACCAGATTACCCTGTATAAAAGTTTACGTTAAAACAAGGGAGTTAGTTTGCACACATTTGCAAATATATGCATAGGCTGCAGAGGCAATGTCATGGCACCCCAGTGTACTGCAATTCTAACACTATAAATTTTGAGAGTCTACAAAGTTGGAGCACATATATAATAATGGATGGATTGAGGGCAGGTATGCCTGGAGGGAATCCACCCCTCCTTAAAGGTATAGGGATGCATTAGACACCTAGCAATAGCACTATGGCAGCACTGGCCAGTGCATCCCCTCACCAATTCACCAACTCACCAACAGTTGAAACCATTGTCAGCCATTTCAACCTATAACTGGCTTTCAGCAATACAGTCTGATTTGCCATGAACTGTGACTTTGCACATCAATTCACTTAAGAGAATTTACTTATGGCTTTACCTAATAAATATTGTCATAAGACACTAAACAAAAATACCTTTTATAATCAGTACAAGATAACTTTCAAAGTGTTTTCTCTTGGAGAAACCTAACACTGTTCATTTCTTGTAATCAGCAGATAGAGATTTGTCTTGCTTCTCACAAATGCAGTCTATTTAATCTCCTGTAGTGTGGGAAATTATGTTCAAGCTCTCCGCGCGATGGTGTCCATAGTAAGTTATGCATGTAGTGACAAGTACATGCCATAAGGTCTCCGGATTATATCCGCAATGTGTTGCTGCTGACTGCTGATCAAAATAGGCTTGAAGAAAAACATTATTTCAGGTGTGAAAAACTGTCACCTTTATCAAATAATTTTCTTACATTTTCCCTAAGCCACAGAAGCCTATTTAAACTCAGAAGGTTAACTTTGTAACATTCATTACGGCTGAAAATTCTGTTCACACTACTATGATGCTCTCTTTATAATGTGTTACATTAAAACAACATTAAAATAAACACATGAATAGTCTTTTGTAAACTGCACACAAAGTTAACATTGATTACACAGTTATTATTTGTGTTTAATTATACATGCTCTGGATTTAATTTGCAAGCTGCTAAATGTATAATATCTATGTCATTATTGGCACATTACTTAAAGCTTAGCAACTTCTTTAGAATATGCTCCACTGCCTCAATATGCTCCAGAATAGCTGCATAATAAAAAAGTATAGTTAGAGTCTTGTTGAAAAAAAAAACACGATTTATTCACAAAGAGAGCTGAAAGACCTCCTGGCCATTTACTATGTATAGAGATAAAAGATCGTTATTAAAATCTTCAGCATCGCTCCCAGGAAGTCACTTAACAAAAATCTCGGAGAGAGGATTGGTTACTTCCATGCTGGATGTGACCCAAGGAGATGATAGAAATAAGGCAAGCTTCACTTCATTCCCAAACAGTGGCCCAAAACAGTAAGTGCCTAAGTGGCATATGGGAATAGATGCAAAGTATGGTAAAAATATGACTAATATCTCTTTCAGATGCTTTTATGATTTGAAGAATGATGGTAAAATACAGTAAATGTCAAGGATGGTGCACAATGCATATATATTACATCATGTTTATTTTATTTTCTGTCATTTGAAATTAAAGTCAATGTATAGTCTTTTTAAAGTTTTACTTTACATGTACATGCAAACAGTTTAAAGTAAATCTCATCAGTCTTTGTTATTATTATTTAAAGAGAACCTGTCCTGTGGAAACTGCCCCAAAAAAAGCAAGCCAATGGAATAGGACTATTGTAGTCACCAACATTGCTTTTAGGCTCTTTACAGCTCATCTTTTATCAATTACTGACTTTCTATGCTTGCTTCTGTACTGTTGTCTCTGGGTGGAGGAGGCAGTCTTGGTAGAGGTAAGGCTTTACTTTCTCCTGTCAGAGCTGACTCCCTGATGGCTGGTGATTTGATGACTTGTGGGATGATGATAAAAAAGCAGCAGAAGAGGTGGAGGAGACACAGATCCACAGAATGAATAAAGCACTGTGAATGAAGCAAAATGAATGAAGCACTGCAGTTTTTTCTCCATCAAGGAAAACAGTTAAAGTGGTTGTAAAGATAGGGTTTTTCTTTCTTGTTGTTGTCTTTTTTTCTTTCTTTGCTCTTGTTTGTTATGCAGGTCACCAAGTACAGCTTTCTCTCCAGCAAGGAAAACAGTTGAAATTGTTGTAAAGGTAGGGTTTTTTTCTTGTTGTTTTTTTTTCTTTTTCTTCTTTTTTTATCTTGTTTGATATTTGTTTTATTGGTCTGTGGTCTGGGGATGCAAAGGTTTATGCACAAATATAAATTTGAATGGCAGATAGGTTCAAATTGCATTTGTTCATGATGTTAAATGAGACTTTATGGTGTTATATTTCTACATGTGCTGATTAAGTGTATCCGGTGAAAATGGTTCAATTAAACTGTGAAATAAAAAAGAAGTGTTTGTAAAGGTAGCCTTTTTTTTACCCTAATGCTTTCTGGGCATTAAGGTAAAAACCTTTGGTGTGCAGATCCCCCCCTAGCCCCCATTATACTTATCTGAGCCCGATCTCGATCCAGATCTGTGCCCAAGAGCAATGGCTCTCTCCTATCTCTCTCCTCCCTCCACATGGAAGCAGCCTATGAGGAGAGAGTGGGGGTGGGGCCAAGCTGCGCTGTGTGTTTCAGTGGACACATACAGCGTGGCTCAGAATTGAGCCAGGAGCACTGACAGGGAACCCCAGAAGAGGGGGTTCCGGGTTGCTTTGTGCAAAAACAGAGCAAGTAAGTATGATATGTTTATTATTAAAAATAAAAGAGACTTTGGAATCATTTTACTGGAATAGTAGTGACATCACTAAATCTCACTTCAAATCTGAGAAGATCATATATCAGACCTTCATAGGCACAGTGCATTAGATGATCGACATCACACTGAAGACATACATTTTTGAAGAGCAAGGTCTAAGTTGCTTAGGCACAGGAAGTGCAGAGCTATATTTCAGCAGAGATCAGGGGCGGACTGACAACTCATGGGGCCCCCGGGCAATAGGGGATCATGGGGCCCCTGTGTCCTTGCCCAAACTCAAAAAAGCCTATGAAAAAGGTACCAGGGGCATCTCATGGGGCTCCCTACTGACCCCGGGCCCTCGGGCAGTGCCCGAGTTTCCAAATGGTCAGTCCGCCCCTGGGAAGGATGCATAAAGAAAATAGTTTTTCAGGGAACTGCTTAGTCACAATTCATATTTCTAAATGTTCCTTCACTTTTAGAGCTCAGGTCCGCTATAAAAAAGAAAAACAATTTGCAGAAGGTTTTTAATGTTTTATGTAAGTTGATGTAGTTATTACATATTTCACCTGTTTTTCCTGGTTATAAACATGCATTACTTCCATATGTAGGGACCAGGCAGCAGTCCCTACGTACAGCCATTTCACAAGGACACAGAGCAGCAATAGTTGCTACTTTCTTACAGCTCCTGGAGCAGGTTCAGTGCTGCCTCTACCAGCAGAGTTTGCCAGCTGTCACCAGGATCTTTGGCTGTATGCACATCTGGAATGTGTGTTTTAGATGACCTAAGGTTACTTTTACTGTAGGTTTGGTACTGTTTTGTTTCAATAATTCCTTTTTAACTTCTTCCTGTGTCCTTGTCTGCCTTCTCTCTCTGCTTCAGTTTGATCACCCTGGATCTTCATGGTTCTGGAAGAGAGAGCTTGATGAGCAAGTGTGTTTTCATTAAAGCAAATATTGAACACCAATGATTGTGGGGGAGTGGGGTATTATTATTGTTACAGTCAGCCACTAACCACTAATCTTGGGGGGTATTTCTTATAGTCATCAAATGATCACCAATGCTGGGGGTGGGTTATTTTTACTTTTATATATTTAACTCAGATAGTTGAACTATTGTTCTCGCTCAACTGCTAGGAGAGAGCTTGATGCGGAGCACATACTCAGGAAAGTAAACACTGACCACTAGTGCCAGGAGGGGAAATACGCACAATTGACCTTGGTCATATAATTCTGGTGAATGCAGTGTGATTCCTTTTTGGGAAGAGAGGAAGAGCACTTATTTGAATTGTGGATTTTTGTTTTACTCTTATTTAAAGTCATGTGTTTATATATTGGTTCTGCACTTAATTCACACTGGTATCAGGCACTTTATTTGTGATTTGGAATTTTTTCACTAATCTATGTGTGAATTAAGCTGTTATAATTTAATATTGTTTTTGCACATAGTTTATGTTGGAGGAAGGTACTTTGTCATGCATACCCCCTATGAGTAAGTGCGGTTGCACAAAACGCGTCAGAGAGGAACTGCGGCACAGTGACGTTCTATTGCCACCGGCACCACTGGGGTCCCGGCGGCCAACTTACTTTCTTGTCTGGTCAGTATTGTGCTTTTATACCCTTTTATGCTGGATGGAATAAACACACGCATGTTCAAGCAGTATCACGCTATTCTGGCCTCCTTTTCTCTCTGGGGCTCTTTGGTGAGCTTCCAACCAGCTACAGAGCAAAGAGCAATAGGGGAACAGAGCCATGCATGACAGCTGAGGGTCCACAATGCGGAAATTGACCAGACCTTGCTTCAGATGAGTCCTGGAGTCATACCTTAAGAGGTGTTATCTCTTACATGCGCATATTGATTGTGCATCTGGTGAGTGCACAATCTTATACCAATTTTGGATATCGCCACATATTGTTTTTCTTGGTTATCACCGTGTGTCAACAGGGATCCATTTGATCCCCCACGTCACCCCACCTACTGGAAGATTGTGAACTGAGCACTTATACCATATCAATTCACCCTATAAGGGACAGCATAAGAACTATGTCTTGCCTGTGTTTTGCAGGTATACACCCTTGCACTTTGATATATAATTTTGTGTGTCATAGATTTTAAATGTTTCATTTGTTTTCATAAGCGCTGCACTCTTATCTGTATGTGAATTTTGGAGGTTGTTTTTTGGTACCTTTTGTGTCCAGCAGCTTTTTTACCTTTAGCGCTCACTTATACCTATTTCACAGCATATAGGCAGCACTGGTGGGCATTGATGAGGAGGCACTGATGATGCTGCACTTATAGGCGGCACTGATGGGCACTGATGGGACGCACTGATGGACACTGATAGGTGGCACTGATGGGTGACACTTACGGCACTGACTGACATCCCTGACTGGCAGCACTGACTGATGGCACTGACTGGAGGCACTGCTGGGCACTGATAGGCGAAACTGCTGGGCACTGATGGGTGGCACTGATGGGTGGCACTGCTGGGTACTGATCAGAGGCACTGCTGGGCACTGGTGAGTGGCACTGCTGGGCACTGGTGGGAGGCACTGCTGGGCACTGGTGGGTGGCACGGCTGGGCACTGCTGGGCAATGGTGGGTGGCACTGCAGGGCACTGATCATCAATACTGATCTCCTCTGTGAAAGCTGCCAGTTATCGACAGTACTTTCCTCACGCTGTGACAGTGTGAGGAAAGTGCTGCCGATAACCGGCAACTGTATTTACTCCGTGATCTGCTATCTCTGAGGCCTTTTACCTCATCACGTGATCAGCTGTGTCCCTAGGACACAGCGCTCATGTAGATCACCAGGTGCACACCCCTGGGGGACTGCAGGAGGGCGCGTTCTGGGAGGACGTCATATGACGCCCTCCCAGAACTGGGCAACCACGTTATAGCCATCATTCAGTAATAGCGCTGTTACCAAGTGGTTAATTAACAGGGATAAACCAGGTATGGTTTTATTCAGTCATCATTTTTACTAGGCCACAAGTTTTCACGGTCAAGTTCTATGGTCTGCACTCAGTGGCGCCTTCTTTCATTGCTTTTATACTCCTCAAGATCTATATCATACCCTTGTCAATGAGAAGTATGAAATTTAAGATGGACACCACATAAAAACAAGCTTAAATAAACACAGTAAAGTTCCCCCAAAAATCTGTATCAAACCCTTATCCTTGATAAGGGCCCAGTATGTATTCTAAGGGGAATCCCATTCATAAAAAAGTCTTCCTCAAAAACTCCAACAGGCCCTTATCTGAGCATTCAGCCTGGCTGGTCAGGAAAGGGAGGGGCAGGGAGAGCATGTGCCCTCCCCTTCTGAACAATATCAGGCCACATGCCCTCAACACTACATGAAGTAATAAGGGATACATAGTAGATGCACTATAGCAGCCTCCAAGGTCCAAATTGGCTGATGCATAATAGAAGCTTCTAAGCTTTACATTTAGCTTTAGATCTGGTCTATTGAGATAGCAAGAAAAGATCACAGGAGTGACTTTTTGAGGACAATGTCAAACAGTCAAAAGCAGAAATCAAGTGCATTGTTAACATTTTAAAAAAATGTATATTTATATTTTACACATATGTGCTAATATTGTTTTTTTTTTTTTTATATTAACAATTTTTATTGGTTTTCAAAGAAATCATATGTTACAGAAAACAAGGAGAGAAAAACAAAAAAGACAAGCAAAACAGAGAAGTACATCGATGGCAAGGATTACATTTAGTCAAGACCAATAGAGTCATATATTAACAGTGCGTTAATAATCAGGGTCTTACATTTCAGGCCAGCATAGAGGAAGAGAAATTATCCCACGGGAGCCAGATCATCTCAAATACAGCAAACAAACCACTATGTGAAGCAGTCAAACACTCCATCTGTCTTACATCGGCAATAAGTTTATACAAAGTTGGCAATGAAGGTGGAGTAGAGGATAACCAACACATAGAAATACTTCTCCTGGCCGCTGTTAGCACATGTGCAGCAAGTTTTCTGGCTAGTTTAGGTAGACCCGGGAATGGCAAGCCCAGCAAAAAATGCAATGGGTCAAATGGGAGAGAAACATGTAACAACGATTGCAACAAGGAGCGAACCTCTTCCCAAAAAGGAGCAATGAAGCTGCAGGTCCAAAAAATATGATAAAGAGAGCCAGAAGCTCTACTACAGCGCCAGCAAGCAGGAGAAGCACTCGGATTATAAACATGAAGAACTTCTGGTGTTTTGTACCACAACATCATAATCTTGTATATATTTTCCTTAAAAACCACACAAATAGAGGATTTAGATGCATTGTCCCATATTTTCTTCCATGACAATAAGTCAATATCACGTTGTATAAATTGAGACCATCTACGCATATAGAGGTGAGCGTCATTGGACAAAGGGGGGGCCTCCATAAGAACTTTATAGGTGCTAGAGACAATACCCCTTTGGTGGGGACCTTCCATACATAGACGTTCAAAGGGGGTAGGTTTCCCTAAGCTCAATGAGGGAGATAGAGTAGAGAAAAAGTGGCGTATTTGAAGGTATATATACAGATGGCGAGAGGGTAGAGAGGCTTTCCTCTGGAGATCCGAGAATGAATGCAACTTACGAGTCACCGGGTGTACCAAGTGACGTAGTTGAAAAAGGTTAGATCCTACCCAGAGAGACATCCGGGACTTGGCCATACTGTCTGGAAGATTAGGGTTATAAAGGATATTTGTCAGTGGGGAGCAATCAGAGGCCAATGTGAATTTAGCCTTACATTTCTGCCAAACATTCAATGAGAAAAGCATGGGACCTAGGAATAAGTGTCGAAAAGAAAGGACTTCCACTGCTGAGGTCGACCAGAGAAGGGAACACGGATGAACAGGGGACAATTGCAAAGACTCAATCTCAGTCCATGTATTGGGAGGGTAGTGGGTGGACCAGGACATGAGAAAGCGAAGGTGGGTTGCAAAGTAGTATGTTATTATATCCGGCGCTCCCAAGCCTCCCCTAGAACGTGGGGAAAGCAGAACCGAACGAGCAATCCTGTGCCGCCTGTTCTGCCAAATAAAGTGTAAGAAAGATTTCTGAAGGGAGTGGAGCTTGGACATAGGAACGGGTACGGGCAGAGTTGCAAACAGATATAAAAGTTTGGGTAGCACGGTCATTTTTAGGACATTAATACGACCGAGGAAGGAAATGGGCAAGGCATCCCAGTGTTTCAGAGAGCGAGAAATTGCTACAAACAGTGGGGGAAAATTGGCCTCATATATGGATTGGTAAGAGGAGGTGAGGTTGGTACCTAAATACTTTAAAGAGTGGGTGCACCATCGGTAGGAAAAGGCTGCCTGAAGGGAGGAAAGAACGTCAGGAGAAACATGTATTGGAAGTGCCTCAGTTTTGGACGTGTTGACCTTATAGCCTGATAAAGCCCCAAATTGTTTCAAAGTTTTGTGCAAAATCGGTAAAGAGGTGTGGGGACTCGTAAGTGTAAGGAGAATGTCATCTGCAAATAACGATAACTTGTACTCACGAGAATGGGATTGTATTCCCCGGATATCCGGATCCGACCTGATGGCGATAGCCAATGGCTCCAGGCAGAGAATGAACAGCAGGGGAGAGAGTGGACAGCCCTGACGAGTGCCATTTGACATCTGAAAGGGTGGTGAGAGAAAGGAGGCTAATCTGACCTGTGAGAAAGGGGATGAATAAAGGGCCTTCAAAGCTGCTACAAATGAACCCCTAAAACCAAATCTCTCCAAAACCATGAACATATAGGGCCAGCTTAAACGGTCAAAGGCTTTTTGAGCATCCAGACTCAATAACACAGCAGGGGTAGAGGAACGATTGACCAAATCAACCAGATCAATAGATCTCCTGGTGTTATCTGCAGCCTGTCTGGCAGGTACAAAGCCCACCTGATCCCTGTGTATGAGCTTGGAGATAATACCGGAGAGTCGATTGGCCAAGATTTTAGTAAAAATCTTATAATCGGAATTAAGTAGGGCAATAGGGCGATAGTTATCTACGATAGAGTGATCCTTATCAGGCTTAGGGATAACCGAGATATATGCACGGGAGAAGTCAGTCTGGGGTATGATTCCCTTAAAAAGATCTCGGTAAAGGGAGAGAAGATGCGGGGCCAAAATACCAATAAAAGATTTATAGTAGGAGTAAGGCAATCCGTCCGGTCCCGGGGCTTTACGAGAAGGGAGGTGTTTGATTGTGTCCAATAATTCCTCTAGTGTAATGTCTGCATTAAGGGCGTCCATGTCTGAGGATGTTACTCTCGGAAGTGACAAGGGGTCAAAAAGATTGTCAAATGATGACTGTGTGAGAGACGGGTGAAGGTCCGGGGTCAGACAATTATATAATTTCCCATAAAATGAGCCAAAAAGTGTTGCCATGGCCCGAGGGTCATAAGTAGGGCTTCCATCTGGCTGTATTAGAAGATCGGGCATCGTAGAAGGGGACTGAGTTTTGAGACGGTTGACTAACATACGGTGTGGCTTGTTAGAAAATTCGTAAAATTTCTGTTTAACCCAAAGGAGAGACTGTGCAGTCTTACTGGAGTCAAAAGCTTTAATTTGGGCACGTAGAGATGCCACCCTCTGAAGCCCCGAAATAGATGGCCTATTCAGTAACCGACGTTCCGCCACCAAGAGCTGTTGTATGAGAGAGGCCCTAGCACTCGCCGAGGACTTTTTTAAACGAGAACCCATGGAAATACAAAGTCCACGAAAAACCGCCTTGTGGGCCTCCCACAGAGATGAAGAAGAAGCTACGGAACCGACATTAAGAGTGAAATATGAATCGAGTCCCCGTGACAATTCATCCCTAAGATGATCTGTGGAAAGAAATGTCTCATTAAGGCGCCAGTGACACGGTTTGGACACAGCAGGGGGAAAAAAAAGATTTAAGGTCAAAGAGGCATGGTCAGACCAAGTGATGGGATTGATTTCAGAGGAAACCAGAAGTGGGAGCAAAGAGGCAGAGATGAAAAAATGATCTAGGCGCGAATAGCTACGGTGAGGGTTGGAGTAAAATGTAAATTGTTTATGAAGAGGGTGTTTAATCCGCCAAGCGTCAAAGAGACGATGCTCCCTAATCAATTTACGAAACGATTTTGAAGAGGAGCATTGCCGCTTCGAGGGGGTGGCTTCAAAAAGCACCTTCCTATCTTTATGAGGGGAAACAATCAGATTGAAATCACCCCCTACAATCACCTGTGAGGTAGTAATGGAATCCAGATTAGCGAGCGTTTGGGACAGGAATTGCAGTTGACCTGTATTGGGAGCATATAAATTCAACAGAACAAGGGGAGTCTCGCCAAGCATACACTCTAAAATAATATAACGACCCTGACGGTCAACTTTGGAGGAAACAACCCGAAGGGAGCAGTGTGACCCAATAAGGATTGCCACCCCGGCCTTCCCAGAGGGATCAAAGGCCGAGTACGCTTGGGAAAAAAATCTCGAGGCAAAACGGAAAGAGCCAGTCGATTTGAAATGGGTCTCTTGGACAAAAATAATGTCTGCTCCTGAGGATCGGAATTCCTTCAAAGCCATCCACCGTTTTTGAATGGAGTTGAGGCCCTTGACGTTATATGACAGAAACCGCAAAGCCATTATAAAATAACGACAACGGTTTTACATGTAATAGCATGAAAAATGAATGGAATACCATCGATGTAATACAGTAAAAAACAAAAAACATCAAACAGTTGAACACAATACTTTGCAAGGCAATAGTGTAAAGAACAAAAAACAGAGAAATAAGTATCCGCAAGGATATAAACTCGGGAGCAACAATGTGACCCAAGTCGTCTAGGCCTATGGCTAGACAAAATCGGGAGCAGCACGACAACCAGAACATCGGAGAGGACGTCAAACCCGGCCAGCAAAGAAAAAGTAATCAAAAATGAAAAAAGCACCCAACACAATTTGGCCGGACAGATAAGGGAAACCCGTGGGAAAATTATGTAGAGAAGAAAAAAAAAAAAAAAAAAAAGTGCAAGAGAGAACCAAAAACCCAGGAGGAAAAGGTTCATCACCAGATCCAGAAGGTAGCCCCAGAGATTCGTCAAGCAGGTGGATCAGTTGACCGAGGATGGCGCGGACGTTGTGGGGTACGTGAAGGTCTCTTCCGACCTCTGCGAACCGGGGTCCAAATCCCGCTGGGGGTGGCGGACGGACGAGATGGAGTTGGTGGCAGAGAGGACCCATCCTCTGACAGAGGCGGAAGTCCCAGGCGTTTTAGGAAGGAGTCCGCCTCATGAAGATCACGGAGCACAACTTGGGTATTGTCCCTATTTACGACCAACCGAAAGGGAAACCCCCAACGGTAAGGGACATGGTGTTGTTGAAGGTGCATGGTAATCGGCTTCAGGTCTCGTCGCTTAGCCAGCGTAATCGGGGACAGGTCGCAGAAGAGTTGGAGTCTGTCACCCTCAAAATCCAGCGATGATTTATGACGAACAGCAGAAAGTAGAGCTTCTTTGCTTTGGAAAAAATGAAAGCGAACAATAACGTCGTGAGATCTGGTGCCTTCAGCAGGTTTTGGGCCCAAGGAGCGGTGAGCCCTATCCATACGCCAATCTGCTACTGGAACTAAGGGGGCAGTGGCAGTAAAGAAGGACAGAAGATGACGGTGCAGCTGTGCATCTGCAATAGACTCGGACATACCGCGAATACGGATATTTTGGCGCCGTTCCCTGTTTTCCAGGTCCTCTTGCTGGAGCTGCATTTGGGACATGGAGTGCTTCAAGTAGGCGTTATCTTCTTCCAGTACGTGGACGTATTGTACCAAATTATCAAACTCGTTTTCCAATCTGTCCGTGCGGTCTCCAATCTGGGCAATTTCCCCTCTAAGCTCCAAGGCCAGCTTTCCCACCTCCGTGGATATGGATGCAGTAATGTTGCGCAAAAAATTTTGTAACTTATCATCCAACGCCGACAATGTGAGGGAAGCTGATGAGGTGGCCTGCTGAGGTGCCTGGATGGAGGGAGGATGCTTCCCTGATGCAGACTGCTCCGCAACCCCCCCAGTAGCATGCTGGGGCTCATAGTCCTCCAGCAGTGATTGTGTCAGGGCAGAGGCTGGAACATCTGTGGGTGCAGTACCCTCTGCGACCACCGGGGGGCCGCGATCCCTTCCTGGGCTCCCAGCCATACTAGAGGCCGGGGATTGCGGCCTGGAGAGGAACCGCCGGAGCGGCGACGGCCGCGGGTCACGTGACTGCGGGGAGGGGGGCCTCCAGCGCCCTATCTTCCCCATCAAGTCCCCTCAAGTGCCGGGCCGGGTGCGGGGTACGTAGGACTCACCCACAGCTGAAGAGGAGTGGAAGCGGCTGTCGGGTGAGTCTTTACTGGCCGGGGATGAGCGGAGCTCACTTAAAGTGCGGCCGCCATCGATCCTGTCCGCGCATGCGCCAAATATTGTTTTTTAATGATTCATTAAAGTAATTCTTTTAATGTCAATGCAAGGCAGTTTCAGCTTTTGTGAATCAGTTTATTTCACATTTCCCTCTACTTTTATCATTATTTCAAGGTGGCAAGTGCTGTTATCTATCACTATCTACATTTTGGCACTTTACAATGTGGTGATTTGGTGCACTAAATGTTAATGCATAAGTATGTGGTTATGTGCTGCAAAAGAAAGCACAACTTTGACTCTGTCAGGAAAAATTTCACACTTCTGAACCAAAAATAACAAAGACCCTAGCTAAACTATAACAAAATAATATACAGTGCTGTGAAAAAGTATTTGCCTTCTTCCTGATTTTTTGCCTATTGGTAATATTTACATAATTCTGATCATCAAACAAATTTTATTATTACACAAAGATAACCCGAGTAAATACAAAATGCAGTTTTTAAATTATTATTTTATTTATTAACCTCCCTGGCGGTATGATTATTTCAGATTTTTGGTGCTGAAAGCGGTACCATTTTTTTGCATGGAAATATGTATTTTTTTTATTGTAGGCTGTAATTTTTAGGAAAAACTCACTGAAATCTGTCCGAACAAGAGTCTATTAAACATTCCGGATATGATAAAATTTGAAACACAAAATCATAAATTATAATTTATTAAATAATCATAAAAATAATATAAAAATAATAAAAAATCAGAAAATTTTCAGTTTCTGATGACGAATTTCCCCCACGAATCATTATCACTCAATTCTGCAAGTAGTTCTGATTTACTATCGCTGTTCTCTAGCTGATCTAAACCGCTTTTGACCTAAAGGGACACTTTTTGGACGCCATGGACATTTCTCAGTTTCCAGGCAGAAAGAACAGACAAAATGCAGGCAGGGCGCAGGACAAAGCACTAGGGACAATATGTATGTGAAATAGGTTGAAACAGCAATGTTTTACTGTGTAAAATGTAAAAAAAAAAAAATGACATTTTTTAAAATTTTTAAATTTCCCGCCGCCGGCGGCGCCCGTACGTCCCGACGTCACAGGGACAGGACACAGAAGCCGGATGCCGGCATCGGCCGGAGGAGATGGCCGGGGATGCTGCAGGGGACACATCGTGGGAGCGCAGGGTAAGGTAAGTGAAGAACACTTGCCGGAGCAGCGCCGCATGGTATTCCCGAGTGTAGCTCGGGGTTAACGCTTTTGGTACTGAAATGTTACCCCGAGCTACACTCGGGAATACCGCCAGGGAGGTTAAGGGAAAATCTGTCCAAACCCCCCTGGCCCTATGTGAAAAAGTAATTGCCCCCTCTTGCTAAATCATGAATGAACTGTGATTAACCACATTTTTTGGAAAGCGGAGTTAAATTTCATTTACCACACTCAGGCAAAATTACTGCCAGACCCATTGAATCAATAAATCACTTAAGTAGAAGCTGTCTGACAAAGTGAAGCACGCTAAAAGATCTCAAAAAAGCAACTCATCATACTGCAATCTAAAGGAATTCAAGAATAGATGACGAACAAAGTAATTGACAAGTATCAGTCTGGAAAGGGTTACACAGCCATTTCTAAGGCTTTGAAATTCCAGCGAACCATGGTGAGAGCCTTTATCCACAAATGGAGAAACTTGTAACAGTGGTGAACCTTACCAGGAGTGGTCAGCCTACCAAAATTACTGCAAGAACATAACCAACAATTCATCCAGGAGGCCATAAAAGAACCCAGAACAACATCTAAAGAACTGCAAGCCTCACTCGCCTCCATTAAGGTCAGTGTTCATGATTCAACAATGAGAAAGAAACTGTTCAAAAGTGGCATCCATGGCAGAGTTCCAAGGCAAAAGGCACTGCTAACCAAAAGGAACAAAAAGGCTCATCTCACACTTGCAAAAACACATCTTGATTATCCCCAAAACTTTTGGGCAAATATTCTGTGGACTGATGAGACAAAAGTTGAACTTTTTGAAGGTGTGCATCATGTTACATCTGGCATAAAATGAAAACACCATTTCATAAAAAGAACATCATACCAACAGTAAAACATGGTGGTGGTAGTGTGATGGTCTGGGGCTGCTTTGCAGCTTCAGGACCTGGATGACTTTCCATAATTGATATAACCATGAATTCTGCACTCTACCAGAAAATCCTGAAGGAGAATGTCCAGCCATCAGTTCGTGACCTCAAGCTCAAGCGCACTTGGATTATGCAGCAGAACAATGATCCAAAGCACACCTGCAAGTCTACCTCTGAATGGCTAAAAAAAAATGAATGTTTTGGAGTGGCTTAGTCAATATCTGAACTTAAATCAGATTGAGATATTGTGACATATCCTTAAGCAGACCTTTCATGCTCAAAAACCCTTTACTGTGACTGAATTAAAATCATTCTGCAAAGAAGAGTAGTCCAAAATTCCTTCACAGCGATGTGAAAGACTCATTGCCAGTTATCACAAATGCTTGATTGCCTTTGTTGCCGCCAAGGGTGGCACAGCCAGTTATTAGGTTTAGGGGGCAGTTACTTTTTCACATAGGGCCAGGCAGGTTTGGACAGCTTTTTTCCCTTAATAAATGAAACCATCATTTAAAAACTGCATTTTGTATTTACTCAGGTTATCATTGTGTAATATTAAAGTTTGTTTGATGATCTGAATCATTTAATATATTTATATTTGCATATTGGGATGTTCTGGTAGTCTGGATCTTTAGCTAGCTGTGTTTCTGTAAAACAAGCAGATTTTATTTCTCAAAAAGGTAAACAAAATTGATTATCTTAAGCATAAAGGAACAAAACAGTCAGTGACCTCTGCTATAAAGCAAAGCTTTGGCTTACAGCCAGCATAATCCAGTCCCACAACAGTGTTTAACGTTCCTGATTTTTCCAGAGGTCCAGGAAAAAGGGCTCAACAATCCAGCAGCGTCTCAGTAGCCAAACACTGCAACAGTAGCTACTGTGTCCTGTTCCACACAAACCCTCCAGGGAGATCTCCTTCCCCAGAGGGCATGAAAGGGGCATGTATCAAGGCCTGGGAGACAGGTATTTGATCAGATGGGTGCCTGATGAGAAGTGAGTGGCTCTCTGTTGCGCACAATGCGAGATGGTGATTGAACAGACAGGCCTGTACAGCCCAATATGGGCAGCTTAATAGCCAGGAGGCTGAGGTATAGTCTGTACAGTGGGAGATTGTGATCCTGAGAGGACAAAAATAGTCAGAAGGCTGAAGCATTGCATAGCGTTATGTTCTCTGTGATGGTGAGAACTACTGTGAAGGGAACCCTACTGTACAAGAACTTTTCTTTTAAATAAAAGTGGGCAAAAAGCCCTAAAAACACAAGTTGGTGAGTGGATATAGTCTTCAAAAGCTCTAAGCTTGATGCCAAATCCATGTATATATATATATATATATATATATATATTACCAGCTGTACCTTGTCAATATTTTATGAGTCTTTTGCATTGTTTTTTTATAATGAGCTACAAAGAACTAGTCTTCATACTCTTTAGTTTTCAATTTATTTTTAAGATCTAATGTCGTCAACAGTGCACATTCAGCATGAAGTGGGGCCAGTATAGAAAATGACATCAGCTGGATGTAATAAACACAAACAAACAAAATGCATATTAAGTTGTATCTGTAGTCATAGATTCTGATTTTCTGAAAGGATTTGACAATAGAATGTGTGGAAATTAATAAAATCCCTATTTACTTATCTCATCTGTTAATGGTTGAATAATACAAGTGAATCTTTACACATTTAATTGTAGATTCTCATATCCTTTAGTAAATCAGCTCCATAATGTCAGTAATTGCAAGGTTGGTAAAATGTCAACAGGGAAGTGGCGGAGCTTAAAAAAAAGAGATGAACACCTTCAACTGGAGCGTGTATTGTTCTTATTTAAATGCAGGTGGGAACTTGTATCAGCTTTGACACAACAGCTGTAAACACTAAGAATGAGGATACCTGAAGACTGGGCACCCATCAGCATTAACTAGCCTTGACCTCACTCATGGATTAAATATGGATGGAAAACATTATGTTAGGTTTCACAGTTCTATTATCTTCCAAAAAAAACTAGCATTAAATTTGAGCTGTTATAGCCTTTCCCTAATTATCTTTAAATAGACTCTAGAGCTTATCAGAAGCTTCTGCCAGCTATTCCAGATAAAGAGACATCAAACATCAAGACCCAAACCTAATTAGGCATATTTTTCCAACACATTATTCATGTCGCAAACAATTTCTTGTATCCATCCGTGTTGTCATGTGTGTGTCTGACTGCTGCATATTAAATATTTACTATCCCTACTATGCCCTCCTATAGTAAATCCAACTGGGTGGATGGAGGACTTAGAACCTCAAACTGACAAGACTTAAGGGTTGAAACATTATTAATGTAGTAAGTTACATCTTTAAATTCTTGTAGTCTAATGTGGTAGTCCAAGCATTACTGAATCGGATCTTAACTCTCATTTTTAGCCAGATGAAAGAGAAACAGCATTAATAAAGATCCTATTTTGTCTCAAGTAGTATTATTAACCATTATAAGAGAATGCACATTACCTTTGCATACATCAGTGTGAAACTCCATCTCTTAATCAGCAAGAGGGAGCTGAGAATGAAAGTGGCATGTCTGTTCCCTACTCTGCTCTTTAAGAAAGCAAATGACATATGTTCAAATTGTATATGATGTGATTTTTTTTCCTGGAACCTTCTGTTAACAATGAACTTGAGAAGGTTAGCTACTTCTTTTAATCTCATTTTACAGATTACTTTCTTAAGTTAAGATTTCCATAATACCTCCTCATTTTCATGTGAGGAGGGTGACCTTTTATGTTTTATTATTAATGGCACTTAGGCTTAAATGATCATCTGAATGTGCAGTAACCACTCTGTTATGTGCATATAAGCACTGCTTGAAATAACTGGTACAGACAGATAACTTCATCTAGTATTTAAGTAGGGAAACACAGAACAGTTCTCCAAAGATCCGTGTAACTAGAGGCATCGCGTAAAATACCTGAAGGGACATTTGTGTAGCTACATGTCCCCTCCTTTAGAAACAAAGAAGAAATTCTTTAACAGTTTTTAATGGTGCGACATCATAGGCTATATACTTATTATGAGAGCATAATGCAGTCTCTCGTTGTATCATAAGCGGGGGGATTCTTTGCAGTACTTTTTTTTACTTCCACGCTATTGCACTGATTGTAGAAAAGCTTTTTTCATGGTTTATTTAGCTGAAAGTCATTTTGATTAACAGAATGAGTAATAATTTACAGCTGTTTTCTGTTTCTGCATCTGCTCTATCAGCAGGTGAAGTGACTGGGACACTGTAGCTACAAGAAAGATGAAAGTCATTGGCACAAGATGCAACAAATATTTTGAGGGTGTCTACAAATCACACAGTGTGTTAGGACCTGTAAAGATACACTTAACCTTAAACCATATGTTCTGAGGCTTTTGGCAAATAAAGCCTCTTAATTATTAGTCTCACGTGACACAAGAGTATGCATTAAAAAATAACTACATTTTCTGTGAAAAGCTGTTCGTGACTGCATTCCTGGCACTCATGGGAAGGTCCAGATGGCAAAATTCCATGCTAGATGTAAGAATGAAAATTTATATTATGTATGAAATAGTTGGAAATTGTATTGTTGAAGATTATCATTCAATATCCCCCTTACTTGTGTGTACAGCTGAAACTAGTATTGAAGGTGTGTAACTCGAAATCACATGGCCTCGTAGGAAAATCTGAGCCCTTTTTGGTGGTAGGGGCATGAAATGCAATAAACCACCAACATTGGATTAGATTTTTAAGTTCATTACAATTAAATTTTACATCAAATAAATACATGCATATACCTGCGCATCCACACATAAAGTATATATGTACCAATATATATGCATACATTAAATACCAATAAAATGTAAGCAAAAGTTCATGCAAACAATACAAATGTATTCAACCTAATGCAAATATTACAAACGGAAGAAAAAAAGATTCTAATACAATATTTACATAAAAAGATAAATTACCAAGGAGCGTTTGCATTCTTGGAAATTTGCATATAATGGATAGTACAATTCTGGCAAAGAAACGTTGCTTTTATCTGTTTGTGTGAGTCTTGATTGCACTGTATCTTTTTCATGATGGGAGTGAAATAAACACACTATATCCTAGGTGAGTTGGGTCTTTGCTGATGCTGCTAGCCCTTTTCTTTAGTTGTCCAGTATACAGTGTCCAGGTCTGGTATTTTAGTATCTATAATCTTCTGTGCTAATGTTACTACATGAGACAGATTTTTATTGTCCTTTACTGTGCAACTGGCAAACCACAATGTAGCACAGTGGGGGAGAATGTTCTATATGGTGCAATGGTAAACATTCATCAAAAACCTTTAAGGCATCCTGGTTTGTTTAAGTCTCCTAAGAAAGAACAGCCTCCGCTGTGCCTTCTTCATCACATGGAAGGTATTGGGGGACCCTGACATCTCCTTTTTTTTATAAACTCCTAGGAATTTTATGTTAATTACAGTCCGCTATCTCCTCTCTCTTTATATGCAGAGGAAAATGGGTGATCTTCCTCAGTCTTCTGTAGGTCACCATTATCTCCTTTGTAGTATTTAGTATTAGGTTGTAATCTGTGCACTTCCACTTCCTCTCTATAGGCTGTCCAATCTTTTCATGTATAAGGCTCCTTTCACATTCAGTCCAATTGGGTTCACCTGTCCATTTTTCAGGCAGACCTGATCTGGTCCTCTAAAAACAAATGGAAGGTAATCCATTCCCCTCCATCTCGGTGGATTGGATCAGAGGGCAGTCGGGTGTAAACTGACAGCCAAAGTGAATATAATCACACAGTCTCCTGCATTTGGAAACAATACCCAAAAGATAATGCTTGGCTAGATTTCACTCTCTCATGCCTCGCCTTGCTGCCCTCTCAAAACTTAGGACATCTGAGAACACTAGAAAAATACAAAAGCGGGCTCACCGGCCTAATTCATTGTCCTCAAATATAAACGTTATTCATAAAAGCGTGATAAGTATTTTACTTACAAACCAACAGATGTATCTCAGCTTATCACAATAAAACTGCAACTTCCAACCCATAAAGCATGTGGGCACTCATGGTGGAATGTACAAAGATCCAATCCTCTGTCGCATTTCAAGGTCTTGCCTCTTCCTCAGAGCCATGAAAGACTATACTGGGTATCCATACTTATATAGTATGAGGAGAAATAGTATTTGTCACATGGGCTTGTCTAGCCCCTGCCCTTGTGTGTGGGTATTTGCCCCCTCACAACTCATCCACTACTATACAAGTGACACATGGAACTGAAACATGATTCCTCCATGACTGACACATCAGTGTGATATAAATAACAAATATATAGCATTTAAATAAAATATTTATATAAAATATTTATATGAAATTTGTTCTGCCACTCTCAGGTCACAATCATAACTCAGGCGGGTGCTGGGCGACCATCTCCACAGCAGCCCGCTGAAAATGTATATGCTGAAATGTGTATAAAAATACATGTATGTATATAAATGTATGAAAAATATAAGATAAATTTCTTCCTTTCTATGGACATATATTATATTAAATGTCATACTTGCGACTTGGCTTGTTTTGTCCGCTCCTTGGATGGTGTTAGCTGCTAAACAATGGATGGTGATAATAGGGGGACTGTGAGTGTCCCCTAGGTGGAGCACGGCACGCCACTACCGAAAGTGTTGCTGCGCTCTGCAGTCCAACCAGCCAGGAAGTCTATGTAATTTCCAATGTTTCAGTGATGTCACTTCCGGCTATCATGGTCACAAGACCAGCTCGGTGGTGGTGACAGGAATCCTGGAATGAGTTTGGATCTTTGTACATTCCACCATGAGTCAACATGCTTTGAGAGTTGAAAGTTATGGTTTTATTGTGATAAGTTACAGATACATCTGTTGGTTTGTAAGTATAATATTTACCATGCTTTTATGAATAAAATTTATATTTGAAGATAATGCACTAGGCCGGTGTGCTCTCGTTTGTATTTTTCTAGTAAAGTCCATTTACATCAACCTCTCATAGAGAGGAGTGGGCTGCGTCCGTGTCTGCTCTGCATAAGAGAAGCGGACAAAAACCTGTCATCCTTTCTCTCTTCTCTGCTCTGCTCAGTGGGGGATCAGAGGATAGATCCCCCACTGAACAAGTGGATTCCGCCTCCTGTGAAAAGGACCTTAGTCCGACTGTAGTGGTATTATCTGTGAATTTCCCTATAGCCACTTTAAGACCAGGCCTTTTCTGGCACTTTTTGTTTACATGTAACAATCCGTATTTTTTTAGATTGCTTAGAACCCCCAAACATTATATAATTTTTTTATGCAGAGGCCCTAGAGAATAAATTGGTGTGTGTTGTAATGTCTTATATCACACAGTATTTTCACAGAGGTTTTTTCAAACAAATTTTTTTTGGGGAAAAATAATTTTTTTTAATTTTAATGCACAAAAAGACAATATAATGACCAATTGTTTGTTAAAATATAAAAGATGATATTCAGCTGAGTAAATAGATGCCAGACATGTCACGCTTTAATATTGAGCACGCCTATGCGACGACGACAAATGGCGTAAATTTTACTATCTGTAGGTGACATTTTAAAAGCCTTTACAAGTTACCACTTTAGATTTACACAGAAGGTCTGTGGCTAGAATTACTGCCCATAATCTGACATTTGCAGTGATACCTCACATGCTGTTTGCGTGCGTACGTGCGTGTGGGTCCAACTTGTGCATTCCCTTTGCATATAAGCATGGGAGGAAGGAGGGGAGCTTTAATTTTTTTTTTTTGTATTATTATTATTATTTTTACACTGCTGCGTTTAAATTTTTTTTTTATTGTTATCACAGAGAATATAAATATTCCCTGTACTGTAACAGCAATAGGTAGTAACAAGTACTCTTTATGGAGAGATCTGGGGTCTATTAGACCCAAAATGTCTCCTCTTCCCCTAAAAGCATTTGAAAAAACCAAGAGCATTATGATTAGATGCGTTTCCTTTTTAAAAATTGTGCTGTTTACATCGGGAAAACCTGAAGTGATGTATTCTCTTCTCTTCTGGTTTGTTATATCATAGAGGCAATCAGAGCCATTCCAGTCACTGATTATCTCTTTGATCAGCCAGTGGAAGTGCCGGTGGGTCACTTGGGTCTCCTTGTGGAACAGGAAAGCCTAAAAAAGTCACAGAAGGCAGCAGGAGGGGGTACATCCCATCTCGACGCTTGTAAAAGTGATCCAACTCCTAATTATCCTCTTGGATAGTTTTCACAAGAAATAAGATCATCTTTAAAAAAACAATACTAGGATGATGCCTGCATTTGCAGGCATCATCCTGGTATAACCACTCAAAGTCCAGCGTACGGGTATGTTGCTGTGGCTGCAGGCATCATCTCCGTATAACCACTTAAAGTCCAGCCACGTACGGGTATGTCGCTGGAGCTGAAGTGGATAATATTAGAGACATGAATAGAAATGCAATCATGTGTAAACAAGGTAAGTAGAGCTGGAGTACACAGCCCTGTGGTAATTCTGTCTTCCAAATGAGATTGGAGGAAAGTCAGTTCCCTATACTCACAATTTGTTGTCTGTTAGTTAAATTCTTAATTCATGAACAGAGTGAGGAGCCTAGGCCAAGGTTGTTAAACATGTACACCAGTGTGTAGGGGAATACTGTATTGAAGGAAGAAGCAAAATCAATAAATAACATTCTAACCTGAGTGTTCGGGTGCTCAAGATTGGTAAAAACCTTACACTATGTAATAGTGATAACACCATCAGTTGTTCTGTTCGTTCTGAAATGTTTATTCAGATTAGTGGAGATGCTAGCCTTGTGTGGTTGTAAGTACAAGCTGCCCAAAGTACTTTGTAATTACCAGATTTAAAGTAAATGGGCGATAATCATTCAGACATATCACTGCTGATGTTTCTGTACAGGAATAATAATAGTAGATTTAAAACAGTTAGGGACAGCAGTTTGTCACAAAGACAGATTAAAAATGTTGGTAACAATCTCTGCTAACTGATGAGCACATTCCCTCAGTGTACTGCTTGACTCCACATCTGGTCCTACTGGCTTGTTAATGCTGATCTTCCTCAAGATCTGCCTTGCTGTAACCAAACTATACTTTATAGTCCGTGTGCAAAGAAACAAACAGAGGGCGCATAGACCTAGTGCATTACCTTCTAAAAATGAGATATATTGAATAAAAAGTAGTATACTCACAAAAGAATAAAATAAAAGGCACATCAGAAGAAAGACAGCATGGTCCAATCTCCCTAGATGGTAGCTATTAGGGGACTGTAGACCTCCAAATGGTTGATTTGGTTTGAAGCAGAACCTCTTCCTCTTCCTGTCTTTCTTGTGATGTGACTTTGATTTTATTCTTTTGTGAGTATACTACTTTTTATTTAATAAATCTCAATTTTAGAATAAAAAGTAGAAAAAAAACAAACAGAGGCCTGTGCGCCCTCTGTTTGTTTCTTTGCACACGGTTCCTTTGGATTCCCCTGTTCCATTAAGGGCAGCAAGGCTTGCAGTCCCAATAAGTACTCCATGTGAGGTCATTGACATTGTGGAGTACATCGTCCAGTGCAGGAGTTTCAGCATTCGTTTGCTTTTGCTTTTGCTTTTATATCATACTTTATAGTCTACAGGTGTGGGCAAGGCTACTGAGACACTCCCTTTCGAAATCACGATCTGCTGCAGTGTTGAAGAGGAGCCAAACCAGAACCAAGCTGACTTGGAAGGATAGATCAGTGCATGGTAAGCAAGCACATTGGCTGTTATGGCTATAGTTATGCCCTTGTATTATTATTTTCTCCATATCGAGGACACTGCAAGTACCAGGCACCAGGGGCATGTGCCCTGCATTTCCTACTGGGAGAAATTCACTTAATGACTGAGGGAAGCTGTCCCTAGGCTCCTCTTTAGCTCTGATATGTCACATGACACAACACAAGCTGGAGCCTGGGATTAAGAATATTTTTTGACCTGTACTGTATCTGAGGTCTAGAGAGGAGTTGAGCCGGGTGGAGGGATTTGGGGAGTGGGGATTTATGCTATTAAGAAGGATTTGGTGGAGAGAAGATTTGTATTAGGAACGGGAATTCGGGAGAAGGACATAATTTGTGCTAGGAGGGAAGTTTTTGGAAGGGAGTACATTTTTTATGGGGTGAGGAGCGGACATTTTTCCTTAGAGGGGGGGGGAAGTATTAATTGTAGGTGGGGTATTTTAGCACTCTCCTGACTCCTACGCTCTGTGCATTACACAAACCTGACCCCTGCATTGCATTACAAACCCCTGAACCCAGCACTCTGCATTATGCAATAATGACCCCTGCACTCTGTTCGTTACATACTCCTGCCCCCTGCACTCTGTGTGTTAACTATTCTTGACCCCAACACTCCGTGCATTATTTACTCATGAACCCAGCACAGTCTACAGCACTCTGTGCATTGCAGACCCCTTAGCTTTGTGTTCTGTTCTTTATAGACTCCTGCACTGCAATATATACAATTTTTTGTACTTCTGACCAAAGGGTTCATTGTCTTGCTGGTTGTAAAGCAGTTCTTGACTATTTTAATAAAGTTCTTTAAGGTAGTCTCAGAGAAAGTGTTAGTTCTTTCTCTTTTGTTCAGCATCCACATAAGCATTTAAAATAGATGAGTTAAATTTTTTTTTATTATTATTGTGCTGAGCTTCATACATGTTGGTTAGACATGTTGGCTTGTGGCTCAGCAATCAAAGCATATTTTCTGGGTACAGGTAGGGTTTTTTTTTTTTAATCATACCCCTTTAAGTCCCTCCCACTGGTACCGCAATTTGGCCACACCCATTGGCTCAATATGCACACAGCATTGTTACTCTCCTTCAGGTGTCAAAGGATGCCCCAGATAATTTTTTTTAATGCTAGCAATGTACCTTTATATTGTGAGGCAGAACATACATAAACTTCTTCAATTGTGTTTAATAGCTATGTTGCTTCATTGTACCTGTAAGGGCTCTTGAATTGTCCACATTTCACAGTAATAAATATACATAGTTTGATCATTACAATAGTGGTGCAGCAGACACATGGTACACTGGCATACTTCCATGCCTACATATCAGCGGTCATTGGTTGCTGGGAGCGTGGGCGTCCCGGCAACTAATGATTTTACATGTGCGCCCCATCCCATGCTGCCCGGTATTGCTACCGGTTCCCAATGCCTTGTCTCTGCCTGCCTGCAAGCTATAGTCACATTTGCGCTGTGCCCTGCCCCCTTCAGCAAGGCTCTAGGCACAGCTACCACCCCCGGAATCTTGCTACCTCTGCCATCTCTGCACTCTGTAATTCATCCCACTTTGATTTTACCTAAAAATATGTTAAACAAGTTGCATTAAATGTCTGCCCAGATCTTGTTAGGCCATTCTTATGTATTCAAATTAGATTAAACTGTTCTCATTTTCTACTTTGTTTTTTAACTTATGAGCTAACCATTCAAAAAAGGGACAAATAGGAGGTATCCTTGGATGTAGTTTCAGCATAACTAAAGTAACTGACACAGGAGAGCAAAAAATGTGTAATGTATGTTTGGAGGATAAGCAGATTCAACTTCATACATAACAATGAATATTCCATTTATATTGGACAAAGAAATGTCACCTATGCAATGGTATTTTCTTCAAAACCATAGAGAGATCCCAACATCTATGTGCACTTTATTTTGAAAACTATTTTGTTTATTGGAGACAAGTTGCTGCATGTTTTATAAAAAAAAACATGTATCAGGGTTTCCAGTAATTGAATATTTCTTTGGAATATACACAGGTGATCATCTTAGAAAAAGAAAACAAATATCTTGGGGATGGGTTAGTGGGCTAGTAAGCATAGACAGTATAGATATTATTATTATTATACGGTATTTATAAAGCGCCAATGGTTTGCTCAGCGCTGTACATTACTAAGGGGGACAGAACAATACCAATACAATGCAAAACATGAAGGGATCGAGGGCCCTGCTCTTTCGAGCTTACAATCTAGGAGGGAGGGGATAGTGGTACAGGAGGAGATAGCTGTGGGGGATGGAGTGGTAGGAAGAGTGGAGGAGGTCGGCAGGTTAGCAGGGGGTGGGGTAGGCTTCCCTGAAGAGATGGGTTTTCAGGGTGCGCCTAAAGGAGAGGAGAGTAGGTAATAATCTGATGGGTTGGGGCAGGGAGTTCCAGAGGATGGGTGACACCCTGGAGAAGTCCTGGAGGCGGGCATGGGAGGAGGAGACCAGAGAACTAGAGAGAAGGAGGTCTTGTGAGGAGTGGAGTGTGCGTGCTGGGCGGTACTTGGATATTAGGTCAGTGATGTAGTACGGGGCAGTATGGTGGACAGCTTTGTACGTCAGTGTTAGGATTTTGAATTTGATCCGTTGCGCAATCGGAAGCCAGTGGAGGGATTGGCAGAGGGGGGTGGTGGAGATGGAGCGGTTATTATTGATTATTAATACCCCAAATTCAATTTGATGCTAGTAATGAGTTTTAACAGAGATATTATTTACTCAGATCTTTACAATGGGTTAAAATGGAAGCATGAGATAAACAGGGGTGACACCAGAAAACCAGGGCACGTAATAAGCATTAACACATGTATATGATATAACGTATATGTACATAGCCTCCATTATCTTGAAGGCTAGACAAATCTAATGCCTCAGCCTTAAAAAAATTAAAAAATGACTACAAATAATTATAAATACCTATGCCCGCAAAATATAATGCACCAGAGGGAAAAGTGCACACCATTTCAGATCAGTGATAGGAGTCTGGCAAAAACAGCCCATCAGTGCTCCGAGTAGCAGAGGTGCCCAAAATACT
This sequence comes from Staurois parvus, assembly GCF_062004578.1. Taxonomy (NCBI): domain Eukaryota; kingdom Metazoa; phylum Chordata; class Amphibia; order Anura; family Ranidae; genus Staurois; species Staurois parvus. Next base: position 8,052,959 of record NW_028317862.1, read on the forward strand.
TTTTTGTCAATGACCCCTGCTTAGATGAATCTTTCGGGCACATCTGCTGATCAGAACACCGATGAGATGTTTTTGCCAGACTCCTCTCACTAATTCATTACCCCACCTAAGAACCCCTTAGAGAAACCAGATTGGGAATCCCCGAAACATAGAGCAACCTTCTGGTTTCTGTGTGGAGACGATTTTCTTGGAAGGAGTGTGAGTTTCCCATCTCTTTTGGTGACCGCCGCCTCAACAAATGTAAGTCTAACTTTATCTTTCCTCTTCACAACTGCTCTTCACATTTTTTTACCCTTTTTTGAAACAATTTACCCTGCTTTTTTAAATTACCTGCTACACTGTAAGGGTTCTCCTGCCTTCCTCTTTTCCTTTTCAGGGACACCCAGAGTTTCCCGGCCAGCTCTTCAGTACACTTTTGGCCATGTTTAACCACCACATTTCAGACCTTACACCATTCCAGAGATAGTGCCCATAAAGTACCTTTAGTTGACTCATCATGCAAGACCCTTACAAGAACTTCTATTTTAATCATAGATATCTGTGTACATTACAATACACATTCAGACCTCTTGGGTATATATATATATATACATATATATATATATATATATATACTGTATATGTTCCCAACCTGAACAGCCACTCTCCCCCTCTATGGTCCAGTCAACTAATGGAGTTCACACCCCTCTAATTGGCCTGTACTTGCTGAATGGACAAAACCTTTAGCTTTTCTGGATCCCTCTTATGACATTTTGTTTAACTGTAATGGTACGCCGTGATCTTCTTATCCTTTCTTGATGTTATGTACATGTTCCTATTTAGAGTGTACCCTAAATACTGTAAATACTGTAATTCATATGTACATTCAAGAAGGTAAATCACATTTTGGGAATCACAAGTCAAAAATTAGTGCACCTTAAATGTTTCCCCATAATAGTGGATGTAAAGCTGTCAATATTTTTTTGTCTATTAAGGGGTTGATTTACTAAAACTGAAGAGTGCAAAATCTGGTACAGCTCTGCATGGAAACCAATCAACTTCCAGTTTTGTTTTGTCAAAGCCTAACTGAACAAGTTGAAGTTAGAAGTTGATTGGCTACCATGCACATATGCACCAGATTTTGAATGTTTCAGTTTTAGTAAATCAACCTCTAATAGTATGTATGAAGTAGAAACACCTTCTCAAACCTTTACTTTCTGCCAGGAACATTTTGAAGGGTGTGTGCTTTATTTTCTCATGTATAAAGCTCTTAAAGGTATTATAAGCCTTCCTACTCACACTTTGGAATTGATTTACTAAAACTGGTGCACACAGAATCTGGTGCCACTGTGCAGTGTAACAAATCAGCTTCTAACTTCAGCTTGTTCAGATAAGCTTTAACAATAAAAACTAGAAGCTGATTGGTTACTATACACAGCTGCACCAGATTCTGTCTCCACCAGTGTCAGTAGATCTCCCCCTTTGTGTTTTTCACCTTCCTAATATGTACATTCTCATGTGTTTTTAATATCTGCTTGGAGTTTATCTTTCACAGGTTTAATATTTGTTCCTTTTAACCTCCCTGGCGGTATTCCCGAGTGTAGCTCGGGGTAAAGTTTCAGTACCACAAGTGGTAACCCCGAGCTACACTCAGGAATACCCTGCAGTGCTGCTCTGGGATCTCTTCTTCACTTACCTTGTCCTGCTCTACCGCGATGTTCCTCCTGTAGGGTCCCCGGCAATGTCCTCCGGCGCATGCCGGCATCTGTTTTCTGGGTTCCATTCCCTGCGACATCAGTACGTACGGGGGACGGAACTGGCGGGAAATTTGAAAGTTGTAAAAGTGACATTCACTAAATACACTAAAATCACATAGTAAACCATTACTGTATCAAAGCATTTCACATACATTTTGTCCCTAGTGCTTTGTCCTATGCCCTGCCTGCATTTTTACTGTTCTTTCTGCCTGGAAACTGAGAAAAGTCCATGGTGTCCAAAAAGCGTCCCTTTAGGTCAAAAGCGGTTTTAGACCAGCTAGAAAACAGTGATAGTAAATTAGAACTACTTGCAGAATTGAGTGATAATGATTCGTGGGGAAATTCGTCATCAGACACTGAAAACGATTTTGCGACTTTGCTCAGTGATGTGCGAACTTGGCGCTATATTTCAAATTTCAGTGTTTTTGGTTTGATTATATTATTTAATTAAATGTATTATTATTATGATATTATTATTTTTATGATCATTTATTAAATTATAATTTATGATTTCGTGTTTCAAATTTTAACATACCCGGGATGTTTACTAGACTCATGTTCGGACAGATTTCAGTGAGTTATTCCTAAAAATTACAGGACTACAATAAAAAAACAACATGTTTCCATGCAAAAAAAATGTACCACTTTGAGCACAGAAATATGGACATAATCAGACTGCTAGGGAGGCTACCAGTCCCAAATTTATCTCAGTAATGCTATCTGCACTTTACCAGGGAAAAGCTCCTTTGATTTTTTTGTTTCAATTTAGAAAACTTCTGTTAGGTATTAAGTTCCAGTCAGAGGATTTTTTTAATTCAGTGGGAGTGTAAGTTAACTGGGGTAACATAAAAAAAATAACTTTTCAGCCAAATCATTTTCAAACTGTTTGCAGTAGATTAAACATATTCCAATGTAAATTACGTGCAATCAGTTAAATACACTGAAGAAATACCTTTATGGAAACAGTCTTACCAGCCAAAATATTAGATAAAAGACCCTATGTTGTACACCATAGCCAAGCTGAATACCCTATATTTAACTGCAGTCAAGCAACATAGCTTTGTCATAGTCCAAAGATCCACATGCAGATTAGACAATGAAAAAGTATCACAGCACTGAGGAAGGCATCACTTTTCTCGTACTGCTGTACTCTTCTGTCAACGAGTCCTCAGTGTTTTAGAGTGACAGCAATGAATGCATTCTGCAATGCAGTAGAGACTGCTTGGCTGCAGCCCTACCCTTTCCAGACTTAAATCTGCTGTGCAGGGAATTAAAAAAAATAATAAAAAAGACATATTGCAGATAACTATACCGACCGTATTTAAAATACGTGATTTTTTACATTTAAAGATAGTTAGTTTAAGTGGTTGTCTTTCACAACTGCATGAAGTCCACCTTGAATTACATTATTAATTATAGAAGGAAGACTTCTTTACTTGTAGCTCTAACAGCAGTTTGTAATATTTACAAAGTGTCCCTCTATATTTATTTATTTATTTTTTTTATTTAAAGAAAAATTTTACCTCTTTTGTGGAAAATTAACATTTACCCAATTTAGCATATAAAAAGTAAACGTTATGAAAAATAAAAGGTGCAAATGCAATGTAATTTAAAAAATAAACATTTGATAATAAAGCAAAATTTTAAACTTGTACTGTAACATAAGGGTCGGATTAGACAAAAAATAAAAAAAAGTGCAACATTTGGAGGTCAAACATCAGCCTACCCCATACCGTATAGAAGTCCAGACAGCACATAAGTGGGTACTTTTGAATTTCTGCACCGCAGGGGGAATGCATTTTCCCAAAGGGCAAGGAGGAACGTAAAGAGCGAGTCTCAACCTTTTTAATGGCATAATGGTAATGGCATAATGGTAATGGTGTAGAAAATAGTAGAAAAAAAAGAATAAAGGTACAAACGTACATAAAACAGTAGTTTACAGTCTAGCGGGAAGTCCTGAAATTAAAGCTAAGCTTTCTCCTTCTTTGTTGGAACTAAACAACATAAATCAGACTCTGGACATTGAATTTACAGATAGTTCCTTGAACAGTCTTTCATTCAACAAACATTTAAAATAAATATGAAAAATACATGTTCTGTTTGTCTGGGAAGACAGAGTACAGTGCGATATAGCAACCCAGACATTAGGAATGCAATGTTTAATGCATGTCGTCTACCTTACTTTGCAAAAGTTAAATATTCAGAAAGTGTCTCTGAAGCAAATACTAATTTCTGCTGAATTTGTACCTGTTTCATCCAGACCTAGTTAGAAAATGCAGCTTATTGAATATTGATCAGAGGGATAAGAAGAAGTTTCAGAGTTCAGAGGGCTTTCTCTAGTAGAATTTAGGCATTTTATTGCAAAACAAATCATAGAGCTACAAAGGAATGATTAGATATAATTTGTTGCACCTTTTGGACATTAAGAGTGATTTATGAAAACTCAAGCATTGCAATTAAAAATCCAAATATGTTACATGCTATCTGCCTGCAATTGTGTGCACATGCTTTTTTTTCATGGGAAAACAGCAAACCATTCATTTAGGGAAATTGATCACCCTGGCCAGTACCTATCACAAGCAACTTTCATCCTGAAGGAAGTATCTGCTCTCTAACCCAATTTTACTTGTTTCAAGGTGTGCGTGCAGTACAGTAAAGTATGTTTGGTTAGTTGATTAGTTTCTGTTTATTAGAGTCTAAAGTACATGTACCTAAAAGGATAAGTTCACCTTTTCATAAAGAATAATAACTGCACATATTTGTTAGAAAAAAAAATGTGCGTTTATTATTATTTCCTGCAGAAGCCTGGAAAGCATTGCACCTGCGATCAGTAGATCAGAATTCTGCAGACAAGTCCTGTAGCTTTCAGCCCGTACCTCCATACCTCAGCTTGAAAGCTGCAGGGCTTGTGAATGGAGTACAAGAGCACTTATCAGTGCCATTCATTACATTTCGATCTACCATTCATCTGCCACAGTGGCTGACAGTACTTTTAGTTCATTTATTCACAGGAAATTGTGAATGAATGAGGCAGCCATGTGGGTGGAGCCCCACACTCCACACTGTTTTTGAATTGTGACAGCAGATGCAGGGAAAAATCCCCCATTTGCTGTCACACTAAGGTGGGGATCGGGGGAGAGGTGGCAGGAGCCTTGCCCCCAGTGCTCCCCTGATCTGATATGTTACATGTTCCTCCCTAAAACATGTTTCAAATGGCGAACTTATCCTTTAATTCAATAGCAAAATGACAAAATAAAACAGCCAACACATTTTGGAGTCAAGAGATGTCTACCTTAATCAAGTATAATAATGCTGAACATGTACAAAGGATGTACTCTAGGCTCTTTGAAAATTATGAATGAAATGCTTGCTTTGTGTTCATAAGAAGCAGCATATGCCTGTGTAAAGTGTTACTTATTATGAACCCTCAAAATGCATTGACTATTTTATTCTGTGTCATCTTGTTTGTTAATTAAAGGCTCATCCTGTTAATTTTACTGTGGACTGCAAGAACCAATGATATGGGACTATCATTACTTCCTTCATCTCAAGATTCTACCTGGGGTGCCTGGTAAGGACAGTAGAAGCCATATCACTATAGCCATTGAGTTCTACCAATTAGGTTCTGTTAGGTGATATTGGAGTTCAGTTAGCCCAGGAACCAGCACCTCACTCCATATTTTTTTTTTTGTTCCATAAAAGTTTATTGATAGGTGGCAGCATAATACAAGGAAAGTACACGCAAAGCAACAATCAGGGAATGTATATATCATTAACAAAATACAGGAAAAAACAAGGCAGAATGCGGCACTGTTGGTAACATAAACATGTCAGGTCACGACCATAATAGGCCTGTAATACTCAGGCGGCGCTATAATGCGATATGGAGGATAACAGCAGTCTATCCCCATCAAGTATGTGTCAGCGTGTTAATCTGTACATGGGGGAGTGTAACATTCAATGCCTACCCCGAAAGCAGTACGCCATCTTGAAACGAGGGAAAGCTCAAAGTGTAAATGTGGATGTCGTGAATACCACTGACGAACATATAGGAGCTAGACTATCCGCATACCAAGTATTCCATAAACGATAACCAAAAATGACTAAACCTGATAAATGTACAGAAGCCTGTCTAAGAGAGAAGAAAAAAGGAAGAGGAAAAAAAAAAGAGAAGAGAGAGAGAAAGAGAAAAAAAAAGGGGGGGAGGAATGAGGAAAACAGTAGGTTGGGGTGAGGCGGAAGCTGCGGCATTTGTGTCAACGTTCATACAATAGGTCATAAATGAATGTGTCTGAAATCTATACTAGCGCCAATGCTAAGCAGTCAGGTATAATTCACCGAAAACAGGTCATTACCATCCAGTCCATGAAGGAAGAGGAGTATAACTATTAGTAGGGCTGAGTTCAATCAGGTCACATCCATATTTTTACCATGTACATGTAGCATTTGCCACTGTTACCAGGACTGAAATTGGTGAAAAATGCAACAGTTATCACAAGAACAGTAAAAGAGGGTAAAACAGCCAATAGGGATACTTGTGCTGGGCACAACTCTCTAATAGAGATTTCTCTCATGTGAAAGATTTCCTTTGACATGACAGAAAATGAATGGAAAGTTTATGAATGGGACACAGATGGCAAAGAAAAAAAAACTGACAGTGATTTAACCCATCCTTACTCTATCCAAATTAAAAATAAATCGTTTCAGTTACACTTTATTATAATTATATTTAAATGTTAAAGTACAATACATGGTATTTATAGTAGTCATTTGAAGCCCTTTTTCATTGAAATTAAAAGTCTATTTTTTTTTTTAATTTTAAACAATGTTCAGCCCATCTCCTTTGCAAGCAAACTAAAAGCAGGGTACAGTGCTTATAGTGAAGTGCCAAAATCCACCTTTCGCTTGTGAGCATGCAGTACAGTGCTTGCTATATGTTACTGCACTTTTGAATGAATGAACTCATTATTTTCAGTATGTCTACACATTAGATGATTTTTGTAAGCAAAGCGACAAAAGTGTCTACGTATTAGTAGCACTTGTTGTCACTAACAGATTTTCTAACATGTTTTCATGGAAATATAGTGTGCTTATACTAGAGTCAAACACAGTCTGTGTTTGTGGCTTGCATTGTTGTGATGATGATGGCCAGATCTCGTACCCTCCACCAATTACAGTAAGTGACACTGCTTGATGAAATAGCCAAGGACAGAAAATGTGATATTTTTAACAATGAAAAGCTGCAAAAAACTGTTAAGATTTATTTGTATGTGTATCTTCTGAATTGTGTTTTATTGAGATGTACAGTATATTTGCATGTTTCCACGTAAGGTTTGAACAAAAGCTTTTTCTTATACTTTGTATTTCTGTAAGGTAAAAATTAGCAAAATTGCATATTGTATAACTACACAGACATTCCCTGGTTTAAAAAAAAAACAATACTCAGACACTGGCACTGAAGGTCCAACAATCCTCTTAATCTTATATACTTTAAAATATACCACCTTGAAAATAATAAAGATTTGCCAGAATGCTTACAATTTAAAACCAATGAAAATAAAAGTTGTACTCACATTTTTTCAAGCACAAATGTGTATTGTACAAAGCCACACTTGTATACTACATAAAATGTGAGTGCAACTTTTTAGTTTTATTTGTATTAAACTGATAAAGTGATTTATTGCAAAAGATGTATGTACTTCCCTTATCTCATTTTTGTTTTGCTTTTCCTGGTTTTCAGTTTGGAAACATTTTAAATCATTTAGCCTGACTAAAGAATAACAATTTTCAAACAATACTGTATATTGTGGGGATATTCAATTATCCAATCATGTGCAAATGAAAAGGGAAACAAGACATTGCTTTTTAGATAATTTGATAATTGAAATGAATATTCATGCAATGAAGCTGATATACTAATGAAGTTGGGAATGTTCAAACAGAAAAGGAGTGAAGATTCACTTCAATTATCCAATTAGGTGAAAAGCAAATTGTTATTTAATTTTTTGTTTATTTAATTTGCATGATTGGATAATTAAAGTGAACCTTCAACCTCTTTTGTATGAAAATTCTCAACTTTTTTAGCAAATAAGCCTCCTCCTATCAGGTATATGAATGTTGCTGCCATTGCTGCTTGTTGAAAACTGTAATAAGAATATGCATGTGTTATACATACTAGGGGGGTACAACTGGTGGAGTCAATGGTTGAGAAGGATCTGGGAGTTCTGGTAGATCACAAGCCTAATAATGGCATGCAGTGATTAGGCTGTGGTTTCTAAAGCGAGCAGAGAGATATCAGTTTACCCTGGTACAAATCATTAGTAACACCTCATCTGGAATATGCAGTTCAGTTTTGGGCACCAATTCACAAAAGAACATTGGAGAACTGGAGAAAGTACAGAGAAGGGCAATCAAACTGATAAGAGGCATGGAGGAGCTCAGCTATGAGGAAAGATTAGAGGAACTTAATTTATTCTCTCTTGAGGAGAGGAGATTAGGGGGGATATGATCAAGAGGTATAAATACATCAGTGGTTCATATAGTGAACTCAGTGTAGTTATTCACCCTGAGGTCATCACAGAGGACAAGGGGGCACTCTTTACGTCTGGAGGAAAAGAAATGTAATCTCCAAACACGGAAAGGTTTCTTCACAGTGAGAGCTGCGAAAATGTGGAATAGACTCCCTCAAGAGTTGGTTCTGGCCAGCTCAGTGGATTGCTTTAAAAAAGGCCTGGATACTTTCTTAGATACACGGAACATAACTCGATACTAACATTTATAGGTAAAGTTGATCCAGGGAATCTCTCGGGGGATTAGAAAGGATTTTGTTTTCCTGCAGGAGCAAATTGGATCATGCTTTGCTGGGTTTTTTTTGCCTTCCTCTGGATCAACTGTGGGTATAGGATTATAACTTTTTTTTTCTTTACTGGCTGAACTGGATGGACTTTTGTCTTTTTTCAGCCAGACAAACTATGTAACTATGTGTTGCCTTTGGCAATGTTGGGAAAAACTATTGTATGCTAAAAATGAAATGTATAACCATTTCAATGTTTTTTTTTCATGTATATGAAAGAGATATGTATAATTAGCATAGTGTTTTTTTTTTAATTATATCATTTGTAATTGTGTAAAAATAAATTGTACTGTGCTACAATATTAACCTACAGTATATAAATCAATCCAATATATGTTTGAATAACTCAAAACTGTCAGATAAATCTTGCACTCATTGTGTATGTGAAATCAAACATTAATTAAAGTCCAATTGTTCACTTCCAGCTGCGCTCAGAAGGGTACAAAGAAAAGATAATACAGTATTCAGTCCACCACCAACAACTCCTGTGGAAAAACCCTCACCTTCAATGTTGGACTATAATGTTCTAAAACAGCAATCTCCAAGCTATATACACAAAGTGCCAGTTTACTGTCCTTCAGACTTTGGGGGGGCTGGAGTGTAACCATAGGAAGTAAAAATTGTCCTGGTGTCAGTGGGAATAAATAATGCATTATAGGTATTATTGGGAGGAATAGTGCCCCATTGTTGGTGGCAGTGAGAGGAATAGTACCTCATTGTTGGTGTTGGTGGGAGGAATAGTACCTCATTGATCATGTCAGTGGGAGGAATAGTACCCCATCACTGGTGTTAGTGGGAGGAATAGTACCCCATCGTTCATAGGAGAAATAGTGCTCCGTTGTTGGTATTAGGGTGAAGAATAGTGCCTTATCATTGGTGTCAGTTTGAGGAATAGTGTCCCATCGTTGGTGTTAATGCGATAAATAGTGCCCCATTGTTGATATTGGTAGCAGGAATTGCCCCGTTGTTGGTGTCAGTGGGAGGAAAAGTGTCCCAGGGGTTGGATAAAGGCAAACATAGGGCCACATCTGACCTCCTGGCCGCAGTTTGGAGACCACTGTTCTAAAAGGTCATATGCACAAGGTACCTCTTAAATCAGCTGTGGTGGGCTCTAATAGAGGAGTAAACTCACTCTTTGAGAGAGATCAACTCCAAGCAAATCAAAATGAAGGAGTGCAAACAGAAAAAAATTAAACACATTGTGCTCTCTGTATAGCCTAAAATTAACTGGTATTTATTAAAAACTCACATAAAAACATATTAAGAACAGCTCATCTTAGATTAGTAACTTCAAAGCACAGACGTACTCAGCAGCTCACAGTTCTCACTGGCTAACACCAAGGATCAAATCTTCTAGCTTGTGCTGTTGCTAGAAACACAATCTCTCCTCTCAACTCTGCACACTGTCAGCTCTCGGAGCTCCGCTCTACACACATTGCATCATTAACTGACTTCATCAGGGTGTTTAATGAGTACAAGATGTCTCTGACAGTTTTAATTTATTTACTTATATATTGGATTGATTAATATAGGGTAATATTGTAGAATGGTGCAATTTAGTTTTACAAATTTTTGCAAGGTTGGTTAACATTTTGAGGCACCCCTTCTGGTTAGATTGTTTGGTATATGATGAGCACAAGCATTTCATAAGCAAAAGCATTTCATATAATTTATAATTGTTTAGAATGTAAATCTATGAGTCATCCAACTGACTGAAAAAAATGCCCTCTTTGTCTGAAGGATACTTTATCTCAACATATGTTCAACTGTAAAGCTGGGCTTATACCATTAGTTTTTTTGCATTCAGCCAGCAGACCCCTCTATCCACACAAATACAGTGGATGGAGGAATTCCACCTGCTGGAACATTGTTCTTTGACAACTGCACCCACATGAATACACCGATCGCCAACTGCAGCCAATTGGGTGCAACCACTGATTGAGTAAAGTATTCCAGCTTGTTCCTTCGACAGAGGTTGATCAAAGTATTGATTTCTGTTAGCAGAAATGTCCAAACACTGATCAAAATTTGGCCAGTGTCTTCTAAACCAGATTCATTTTAATCAGTGTTTGGTCAGTTTTAGACACTGGCTACTCTGCTCTGCCTCTAGTAACTAATCTACACATCTCTGCATTCAACATTTAATAAGCTATACAAAAGGAGCATGTGCTATAACAACAAATGAAACTTTTAATGTACTAACTGAAAATACATTATACATAGTATAGGACAATATTTAAATTTAAACCACAATTGTAAATAGCTATCTTCTTTTTTTTTTCAATTTTTTGTTTAAAAGGTCAGTTCACCCACAAATTTTATTTGAATTATTGATGTAATCTGCTAGATTGCGTCAACCCATAATTTCCAATTCCATTTGTGAAGTCTGGGGGTTTTCAACCATCATTGTGTTTTAAGTATTGTCCACGGTATAGAAAAAATTACAAATCTAGGAAAGAAAGGTGACAACTGTAATAATGGAAAGAGAATGTATGCAGACCCAGGAACTCTGGTGAGGTACTGCAGGTGCACTGAAGTAAACAAACAGCCTTAATATATAAAGATCAAACAATAATCAGTGAAAATGTACATAGATATGTTAGAGAAAAAGAGTACATGCAAGTGTTTTAAAAGAAGATTTAGGAGACCACAGATGGCCTTGCTGAACCTAACTTAGCAAGGCTAGGCCCCAGATTACTAGAGACAAAAAGTGCAGGCCGGGGCTTTGTTTCAAGAATTAAAATACTGCAGAGGATACAACAGTGTAAATTTGGTCAACATCAGGAAGGTTTTGATCAGGAATAATAAGTCTAACCAGTGTTTGACCTATTACACAAAAGAAAGGAAACCCCCAAACTACCACCCTTGAAACAAAAGCTCATTTTTAAAAGTGAAGCCGTGCAGTAAAAAAACAACCCAGTTTGCTATGGATGGGACAGCAGCCAACCTCAACCACAAACAATCACAAAATAAAATGAAATACAACAAACCCAAAATATTAAACAAAAACAGCAAAGGGGTTGATTGCTCAAAAAAAGCTAGCAATCAGAAATAAAGTAGTTTAATAACTTACCCTAATCTCTCCCTGTGTAGTTTGTCAGCTTTTCCTATGCATTCCCTATAACAGCATCCAATTCACTGACACTAGATATAAGTTAAACATACCCTGGTTCAGTGAACAATCATTGAACATTACCAAAGTTCAGATCCAGAATCTGAATCCAGCTGAAATCAATGGTATCTGACCAATTGTTATCAGTAATGGCCATTTTCTGGGCTAAATGGAAGGGACTGTACAACATAAAACAAAGTGCATGGGTAGCTGAGAACGGATCTGGGGGACATGTACCAATACAAAACAAAAATTAAAAAATAGGTTATTTTCAAGTGGTTTAATAATGAATATTAAAATACACAATTCCTTTAAATTACAGGCTTAAGGGATGCCATAAAATTGTACTTGGATTTACGGAACACTACAATTCTCAGGGGCAGCATCGTATAAAGTGTATTTGTAGCATTTTTTTCTGTTTTACATTAATCCTTGGCTTACATACAGCAACAGCAGCCCAATACGATTGACTTACAACCCAACTGATTTTTTTTCTATTAAGTAGTTTTTTGTGTAGCGGTAATAGACCAGAAATGAGTGGTGAAACCAGCCAATACAGAAGATAAAATCAGTGGGATAGTATATACTTTGAAGAAAACGCTAAGGCTATCAATGTCAGTGGCAAAAGTAGTTACATAACATGCCTTATTAAGATCTTCAGACTGTATTGTGTACACAGTGTACACATGTGTACATAGTGTAACACAAATGTGAATCTAGAGTGCACCAAAACAACTCCAAACAATTATCCCACAATTTAGAGCTGAGGTAGCTATTACCATTATATAAATAAAATCAGAGTGCCATGTTTATGAGACAAAAGCTAAGATATTTGAACAGTGGCTGGATAGAAAAACATGTAAGCAGTTTAAATGAGGAAGGAAACGATAAGTATATAGATACAACAGTTAAAATCTTATTTTTCAAGCACAGCAGCCATAAATATTGTAGACACTTTCTGCACATTATATAAGCATTTGCTGGTCACTCTGATAGAAGAAGAAATAAGGAATATTTTATTGTGAGAAGTCACTTTATAATGTTACAGTCAAGAGCAAGAAATATTTAAAGAACACACTGGAAAAATGTAACAGTTTTACATCCCAGTTATTAAACGTCTATGTGCAAATGGAGAAACATAAAAAGGGCGCACTGACCTAGTGCATTATCGTTTAAAATATTTATTGAAGAAACACAGTAAGTATCATACTCACAATAGACATAAAAACACAGGCATGTCAAACTGAATAGGATGTATGATCCAAACAACATCTGAGTCCATATGATGGAACCCTGGATGACCAACTGGCTAACGCGTTTTGAGGACACAACCTCTTCCTCAGAGCCAATGATAATGCACTAGGTCAGTGCGACCTTTTTCTGTTTCTCCATTTGCATCTAGTGTATATTGGACCACCCTGGTCTGTTGAGGGCAGCAAGCAGTGCATATTCCAGAAAATTCCAGAACATTCCTATTGGGTCTACTGAGTCCTTTCCTAACGCAGGAGAAAAGTGTTTGTTGTATTGGATTAAACGTCTATGCACAGGCCATACTTTCTAAGTGATAAAGCAGGCAAATTGCATCTGGAAATAAAAAGAAGTGTCTTTTTTGAACACTGGAGATGGTAAAATCATACAGCTTTGTACCACAGCTAGCTTTTGACAGACCACAGTTTCTGATGGATTGAACAGGCAAATTGCATCTGGAAATAAAAAATAGTGTCTTTTTGGGCTCTAAAGATAGAAATAGCATGTATCACAGCTAGTAACCCTTTTTTGACAGGCTACAACTTCTATGGGAAGCAAGCATAATACATCTAGAAATAAAATAAGTGTCTTTTTTTGGACACTCAAGGTTGAAAAAGCATGAAGCTTTGTGCCACAATTTTGAGGCCTTGATCATTAAGGTTGCAGTAGGGCGATAATAAACAGATTGCATTTTGCAATAAAATTTGGTTCCCTTTTCACTGCTTGAAGGACAAATTTTACACTTTTGTTAACTTTTAATCCTTTTCAAACTGTCTACTATTTCTGAGGGAGAGCTCAAGCAGATTGCACCTTACAATTAAAATGTTTATTTGTTCCCAGACAGAAAATGTAAAGCATAGACTAATTGGCAGCATGGCTTTTATACCCTTTTGGACAGGCCACTATTTGTGAGAGAGAAAGCAAGACAGATTTAATTTAATCTTAATTTAAGTTAATAAAAGTTAATTGGACTGCATATTGGTAGAGACATATTTATAAAATTGTACAGATTTCTGGCATACAATCTCATCTTTAAAAATTGGATGCCAATTTGGAGGCAGAAAGTCACCTTATTTCAGGCAGAAATTGTAAAGGAAGCTGCATTTTTGCACACACAGTTTAAATAAATTGTAAATATTTGCTGAACAGAGTCTCATCTTTTTTGACAAAAGGCAATGTTGGAGGGTTGGCTGTTTTCTGCTACAAAATAATACATATATTTTTAGCTGAGGCACTATATAACAATTTCACAGATTTGATTACATATTGTTTTAACAGAAGGTAATTTAGGATGCAGGGAGAAGTCCTATTTCAGCCACCAATACTCAATGAAAATGTTATTTTTCTCTGACATGATATTAAAATGGTACTGATTTGCTGCACAGATTAGCATCTTTTTTAACAGAAAAGTGGAGAGTATTGAATGTTGCAACCAGAAAATGTAATTACATTGTAAATTTTAGAGTGAGAGAGCAGGCAGACTCTTCTTTCTCCAGGGATAAATTCTATTCTCCCTTTGACTAAGGGGAAAATTGTATGATTTATCAGCATATTTTTAATATACAGTATGTTTTATAGGCCAGAATTACAGATATAGAATTTGAGGTCAGGACTTTTCTGTGTAAAGAAGCACTTTATGCCACGTTACTTTGAAGAGTGTGTATTTCTACAAATTGAGGATCAAGCCAGTGCACTCAAGTACGTCCAATAGATTAATATAAACAGCATGATGAAAGCTGAAAAAATTCAAAGCTGAAAAAATTCACAACAGAGGAGTAAAAAGTTGTCCATTTTTAATGACAATGTAGTTCAATGCAAGAAAGTATTAATGGCCAACACAGTTTTTCCACAACCAAAAAATGTTTACATTTTTACTTCTGTAAGAAGCTGGTCAATGAGATGTTTTTAGTAAATAATATATTAAATACTGTACCTATCTTAATGGTTCATGTTTTTCAGTAGCCAGACTGTTTAGGGTAATATCTAAATATTTATATTTTATTGTAGTACTGATATTTTATATATATTTTTCATGTTTTTCTTTCTCTACGAGACAATGCTTAAAATGTATGTAGCTATAATATAAATAGGTATATACTTATACAATTGACCTCATTACATTTTCAGTTTTGATTCACAGATACATATCACATCTGTTTTTCTTCTAAAACAAAACAACAAATGAACAACACTGCATGTTAATAATTTTCTACCATAACATTTGATTCACCATATGGGCAATCATATGTCTGGATATATTTGCTAACCAAACCTTTACCTGATTGCTGAAAAATATGATTTAAGAGAAACAATAATGTGACACATGTCAGATGGATTGTCTTCTATGAATTAAAAGTATGGCACATTGAAACATCATATAGACTTGGATGCTCATTATTAACAAAAATATCTATTTTTTTTTAAGAACACTGTGACAGAACATCTTGTGTTATTATAGGTTTACCTCAAAGTTCAAAAACATTGGCAATCATTATAGACACTGACAGATGTGTGGACATTTTGAACAAAATTAATAAAATAAATCCCATTAAAGGTTTTTGCAGCTATTGATCTAAACAAAAATAAATACATGAAATTTTTGGTTAAAATGATGACATATAACAATAACATGTGAGCTATATTTGAAATATTTGTACTAATGATGTAAGGAAGGAATGTGTTACTCTCAACACTACTGAAATTTCTCTGCAATTATAATAATTTCAGTTAACAATAATATAACAGTAGGGTTGGAGACATAGAAGGGAAGATGAAAGTAAAAGATGAAAAGGGAGGGACATAGTAGAAGAAGAATTTTTTCATGCAAAATAGGGAACCTAATGTACAAATAATCACATTAAAAAAGTGGCCACCTAACAATTTTAGCAGTCTTCTTCATTTTTCAAAACATATCAGAGCCACTGCCCATCTGCCATTTCCATACTTCCCCTTATGTTCTTATGGAAGGTATAGTGCTTACTGTGGGTTACATTTTAATTTTTTTTTATTTAATTCACTTTTTAGGCTACATTCACATGTTCTGGGAATGCTCTAATAACAGGCAAAAATGTGAGTCCAAATGCAGCTAGCAAATGTGCATTTTGTCACACTGCAAATGCTCACCAAAACACATGAATGCTGGAAAAGATCATGGAGATTCTTTTTGCATACTTGTCATTCAAATAAATGGTTTGCTCAATGTGATTGCATGAAAATGCACAAAACATGCAAAAAAAGCACAAAAGAAGTGCTACAAATGTAAAACAAAGGTGTGACTGGGGCCTGAGGCTGCCTTTAAACCAAGGTATTCCATGAATGTGCTCAGAAACATGTGTTTTTTCTAACATTAATATTACTTGTTTTTGACACCCCAGACAGGGCTAGCTAACACGTTTTGTCATGTGGCAAAAAAGGTCAAAGCTCAACACCGGAAAAGGTCCTGGAGTGTCTTTTAGCTCCTGTATCATGCGTAGTGCCGCCCTTTCAAATGAATGGACTGCCCTATGCTGTTGCAGAAAAGTGTGCAAAAAAATGTGACAAACACAACTCGGTGTGAATGGGGTAATAATTTATGGAAAGAGAAACACAAACAATGATAGACAGAAGGAATCATTTATGTCTAGAGGTTAAGAATTATTCAGAATTTTTTGGTATTGGATAAGATGATTTTATATACTGTATAACCAAGAAGTATCAAATTGCATATACTACTGTCATTTGGTCTTTACTGAGCACACCAATCTTTCAGCACATCATGAAAATTACAGTGCTCTGCATGTATTTTAATCTTAACATCAGACATATTTACCATTGATGGTGAATCTGCTTGGATTTGATTCATAGAGGCTTTGGTATATCTGTTTCAAAGTTTGCAAACCTGAACATTGCAGCAAGTCCCATTGATGTCTGTTTGTGGAAGGTAGGAGTAAAATTCTTTTGTTACATTCTAGCCATTGTTAGTTTAATGGGCAAACTATTGTCAAAAAGAGCATAGTAAGCTGGGCACTGCACTGGAAGATATATAAAAAAGCATATAACAAAAAAAATCTGTATAAAGTGAACATAGATCCTTTTCATGCAGCTTCAAGGGTGACAAGGGAAAACATCATCCTATAAACACTAAATTCAGAATGTAACTTTTCATAATAAAAATAAGCCTTTTCTAATGTGGTTTCTGTCCAAGCCATCTAGATGGTTATCTCTCCTTTACCTAGTCCATGGCAGCTTTCAATCTGCACCCTTCTGTTCAAAATGTCAAAAAATGCATTCTGGGCTCTGAGTTCCTGTAACATCATGTGACTATCCAGGAAACTTCATATTCCATCATGCACTGCCTTACTGCATTGCAGAATATGGCATGTTTTACTTTTGTGGACCATGCCTCCCTCATTGCTATACCACCTCTTTTTATTTCCACCCACTTTTCTACATCTTCCTTTGAGGTGGCTATACACTGTACAATCTGATTGTACAATCCCCATTACAATCTCCGTCAATTTTGTAGTGCAAAAGCTTGTCTGATTTGGTACAAATTGTATAGATTGTTCAGGTGGGTCCTCCTATTCCATAGATTAGGTAAATCTAAAAAAAAATTGGACAGAGATTAGACAATCAGATTGCACAGTGTATGGCTAGTGTTTTTATGGTACATGTTTTTTTGTAAACACACTAAATTAACTTTCAGGCCCCATTCACACCTAGCATAGTGGGACCATGCATTTCTTTACGTATTTTTCCCTCAATACACATAGGGCAGCCCATTGATTGACAAACGTGAGTAGCTCAGGGGCATTTTCTTGTGTTGCAGTTATCAAAGTTTTTTCCATGTGTTTTGCGCATGGCAAAAAGTATGTTTGTTTCTGCATTTGGGGTGCCATTGATAACTAATGGCACTGAAAGCATGACCATTTTAGGTCTATAAAGGTGGCAATACACTATACAATATGATTGCACAATTTCTGTACAATCTCTTTCAGATTTACCCAATCTATATAATTGGAGGACACACCTATCGGTCCAATCACTCTGTATCTAGTTACACAGGCCCTTGCACTACATAGTTGGTGACAGATCTAAAGGAGATTGCACAATTAGATTTTATAGTGTATGGTGAGTTTTACAGATTTCCAGGGGCACACTTGTCCTGTTTTCAGTACTACAGCTCTACTCCACATAGGTTGTTATGTGATGGCTCAGTTCCTCCTACTGCTTCAGTGTGCACACTACAAGCAATCTCCTGGAGGTAAAGTGAAGATGCAGGGTATGTTTTAATAAGGTCAGCTGCTGAAGTCCTTCCTTGTTTAACTAACAGTTTTCTCATTCTAAAGAATGGATATCAGGAAGTCATGGAGGAGATTTCTATAGCAGAAACTGGAGGCTGAGGTAAAACCTGACCTATAATATAGGGACAGCTTTTTCTTTTGTGCAGCAGCAGTACACTAATGGTGTATTGGTATATAGCTGGAATTTAGGGGAAAAAAAACAACCTTAGCCTTTAAATGACATGCTTGGAAAATGCTTTTAAGCTGTGTGCAGTATTGCAGAACAGTTTGATTTTCATGACAGTTTGGATGTTTATTTTGTTTACTTTCATATTTAGCTTAGCTTAAATACAGAAGCAGCACCTCAGTATGGTTCATTTCAACCTGGAAAAGTCTTTTATCTGTGTCAGGGGTGGACTGACCATTTGGAAACTCGGGCACTGCCCGAGGGCCCGGGGTCAGTAGGGGGCCCCATGAGATGCCCCTGGTACCTTTTTCATAGGCTTTTTTGAGTTTGGGCAAGGACACAGGGGCCCCATGATCCCCTATTGCCCAGGGGCTCCATGAGTTGTCCCTTTCCCAGAATCAGTGTACCTGAGCACTTGAAAGACAAAAATAGAGAGGAGCAAGTCAGGTTATATCTTGAAATAAAAAATAGAGTGTATTACCTGACATACAACAGCAAGAAATATTGTATAGTGGCTGGACAGTATTTAAACAGGTTGGTTAGGCTGCAATATAAGAGGGAAAGATGAGGCAGGTTTTTTTAATCTTGAAACAGAAATTAGAGAGTATCATCTGAGAGACAAGAGCCATAGATAATGTACAGTGGCTGGACAGTATGTAAGCAGCTTGGATAGGCGGTAGTATGATAGAGAGATAAGGCAGGTTTTGTGAAATAAGAAGATATTATCTATTAGATACTAGCCATACATCTCAACTTTAGAAGATGACAATGAGGGACAGCATGGAAAGGAGCAAATATGTGGCAAAAAGTGGCTGTTCTATATTACACTAATATTTGGTGCGATCTAAAATAAAATAGTTAAATGTAGTCTAAGCTTACTTACAGTAAACACTGCACACATTTTCTGTAGTCTACTGTAGAACTACTGTACCACAAGAGAGATATTCAAAGCACACCGAACTAAAGAAAAGCCTTTAAAGATTAAACAGAATGTGGACAGAAAACACTTTGTCTGAGACTATCTTAAAGATAAAAAAAACTTAATTAAATAGTTGGAAACTACTTAGCAAACCAATGCCTACTGTTGGTGGTCAGGGGGAGGAAATATTCCCAGTATTCTTGGTCAGTGAGAGGATTAAAAGATTAATGGCAGTAATCAGCAGGAGGAAACATGTCTGGCATTAAAAGTTAATGAGAGGAAAAAATGTCTAAGGTGGGTTGTCAGTGGGAGAAGGAATTTTCTCGACTTCAGTGGGGAGAAAGGGGGGAATTGGTGCTCGCTAAAGGGAGAGTGCCCTTTTATAAACCTGCTAAGCTGCTAGGCTTCCACTAGCATAGTAAGAGAGAGAAAGAAGAATGAGGTGATGCCAGCAGTGGGACACTGCAGGGATTCTAAAAAAAAAAACCTAGGACAAACCCATGGAATCTGGGACTGTTGAGAGGTATACATAGCTATACACAAACATGCTGTGCAAGATTACTTATTCCACTCTCCACTGACCTGATATCTAACCCCTCACTGACTGGTTGTGTGTAGCACTGCAGCTGCACTGGTAATTGTATCACTTTTCTAAACTATCCTGCAGAAGCCAAAATGTCAGGGTCAGAAAATCATGCTTGTCAATCATTGAATGAACCTCAGCCTGCTGCCAATATATCCTATAATAACTGCCCCCCAAAGAGGTTCTGCAGCAGTTGCTCCTTTGCAAAGAATTGTCATCCAAAGCATTATTGTTTCCTTCCCTATTTTGGTAGAGTTTTTTTGGCATTACTCTTTTTCTTCCTTGGCCTGGGCCTTTTCTGGACTTAGTGCTCCTCTATGGATTTATAGTGTGCAGGGGTGGTGAGCTGGACCCTGATCTTGGCAATTTGGCACACAGTAAGAGATAAATGATGATCAGCATAGACCCTCATGATGCAGGGGGACCAGGGGTGCTCTAAAACCCTGGGAGAAATGTTCTATGCAGAATTATTAGCGGGAGCCACAGAACATTATCAATGCATCAGGTATCCCATAGTCAGAACAGGGTTTAGAGAGTTGTAGGGATCCTGCATAAGCTGGCAGAGGGGTGGGATGTAGTAGCACAGGATGCAGAAGCATCTGCCTCCCTCTGCTGAAACTATGTAGTGCTCATGTGGGGAAGGAGGTTACTCCACCTGACCAAGCAGCAAAGGGGAAAAATCCCAGAGCCTGGTGAACCACTAGAATAGGCTTTCTACTATACAAGGTTTACTATGCAGCGAGTATTAGAAATTTTGTAGCTGAGGTTATGCTGCGGAAACATTGTGTGGCACCTTTACTTTGCTGAAGCAAATGGAATATGCCACATTTTTGAGCTGAAATGCAGACTTTACCCTGTAGCCAACATTAGAAATTGTGCAGCTGCAGTCAAGATGTGTAAGACATTTGGAGCCAGAGGAAAAGAATATGCCAGAAGAGGTGGTAATTGATGGCAATGGTTTTTGGGACAGATAACACCCGAAATGTTAGTGCTCAGCACCAGCAGCAGAGGCTTTATAAGCATAGGTAATCTAAGACTGCTTCAGTTTAATGATACTCAGCTGGTCCACAGTGTCAGGACACAAAGATTTGCCTCTCCTTAACAAATTCTCCTGCTGCAAATCTCCTGCTGCACTAAAAGCCCCTTTGAACAGTTCCTTGACTGAAGGGCAAGCTAGAAGCTCCAGGGTATACTATACAGATTCTAACAGTTGTCCAGTGCACACTCAATAGTCCATGAGGTCCTCACTTCTAAAAGCGTACACATCAGCCATGGACCTAATAGAGTAATCAATTATGTGGTTCAGGAGCTGCCTGTGAGTACTGCCTGTATCTAGGCTTGTCTGTTGTTTAACAAAAACTCTGAAAAATACTACTGAGCCAACCACAGTCATCATTGTTTCTCTCATCATTGATTAGAGGACGAGAGGCATGTTGGTCATCAGGAGGGATCCTGATCAGGAAATACATCAATGAGGTTGTTATGCCAAACCTATTCTGCTGCATTTTGGGCTCCCTCTAGGACAGCAGCAGTAAATAGGCCATTTTATCCTAGATTTAAAGAATTAATAGTTTGGTCACCCAATAGTCCCTCTCTTAGATGACCAAAATCCTGGGGTCCTTGTGCAGGTATTTGAGCTGAAAAGATGCAATTAACCACAAACTGTCTGCACAAAAGGTCTCTGAGTCTTTTGTGTCTCTAAGAACAACACTGATCTCAACAGCTTTACCCTACCCACATGCAACACCTAAGGGTTGAAAAAGGTAAAATGTCCACCTTAAAGCCATCCCATTTTCTCCTAACCACCAGCAATCTCCTCCTCATTTAATTATTCCACTGCCTTCTGCTTCTTTTGCCTCAAAGGGATAGAGGCAGTAAGCAAAAGATCCTGTTGGTCCTGAAACAGTCACAAGTCCTTCTCTTCCTCTTGCTGCACACAGTGTCCAGTCTATCAAGACACACAGTGCAAGCTCCATGAACAACATCAGAAGAATTGTATCACTAAACCATGTAATTCTGGTTGCCTTTTCAAAAACGCAGCTCCCAAGAACTTGTCCTTATGCCATTATTGCTTACACACTTTTGAAGGTATTTTGCTGCTAGTGCAGAATCATGTGAGGGTGTCACAGACGAGGCAGTTATC